>NW_027526361.1:71762180-72272180 GCF_048455015.1 Haemaphysalis longicornis | reverse complement strand
GTTCTGCTAAGTTTTGCTAGGTTTTACTAGGCTTTGCAAAGTTTTGTCAGGTTTTGCAACGTTCTTGCCAGGCTAAGCTAAGTGTCGAGGGGTAAAGCCAAGTTTAGCCAGATTTTACAAGGTCATTCTGGTCGGTGCCCCACAGTGACCGCGGATCCCAGGGAGAAGAAGGTAGGTCGACCCAATGCTCCGCTATTTCTTCAACCTTGCACCACTGCAACCTGCGCCAATATTTTGCGTTTTAATAGCCCCAAAAAACTATCACCTTTAAAATAATATAGTAAGGGGTGCAATAGGCATGTACCCCCTGTGCTCATAATTAAGAAGCCCGAATGACGGCTTCGATCTTATAATACCCTATCTGCGTGGTGCGCCCTTCTTTACAGGCAGCGCAGGTGTTTTTCTCGTTATTTTTTGCAAACACCACCAAACAAAGCTCTAACTTAAACAGCTCCGCTGTTAAAAACATACGTGGAGGAAAATGTTTTGCAACCTCTTCATTTCCAAGCGCTTTAATTTTCTCCTCCTAATTTATTCCTCAAGCGACCTGAAGATGTCATGCCAATATTCTGGTTTGTCACTGAAGATGAGTGTGTTCATGAGCACTCGTATGGCGACCATGCCAGATAACGTCACAAATTCGATGAAGATGCGTGCCATCGGCACATTTGCTATTTTAATCTCATCGTGTCTTGACACAAGTGGCCCTCATGAAGCTCCCCAACAACTTCAGGCTCCTTTATTTACTGCAACACGACGTATTACCTGCCAGTAATGACCCCCTGGCGTGTGCAGTGCGGGGGTGGTCACTGCAAGTGTCGGCATCTTCTTGATGTCTTGTCTGGCGTGTTGATTTCCCGATATACATATCCAGTCTGTTCAAACAAAAAAGAAAAGGGTAATGACTAAGCACGTTATGTGCGGTCAATCTCGCATAAGGGATACTAAAAATAAGTCCGGCTTCGCATTTCAAGTCAAGTTTTTTGGTTAACACCAAGACGCAAGGTTAGCTTGCTTAAACGACGCCGTAAACTAAACTGCACATACTTAAGAAGCGCCGGATAATTTTCCCCGTACAATTCGTAATATAGCGCGTGCTCATTAGGTGAGTCACTCGAGCCAAAGTTCACGGAAATACCTTCCTTAAATTACACCATAAGCAAATGTGGTGCACGTGCGATAGGTTTGGCATCGCTTAAGTTGCACGGGGATAGTGTGCATTTAGCGATAGCGACTATAGCGTAACTTCTTTCGCCTTTTAGAATTTTTATTACTTCAGCAGCGCACGCTTCTCCAACTCGAATTTATTACATTTGTATGCTGGAAAGCTCTGCGTCTTATCGAACGAGTGCTACCTTGCACGAGGTGCTGGTCCGCTTCTTTACTCTTCATCGGTAACCAGATGACGTTGCCAACTTGCGATTCCTATTGCCTAAGCCAGGTTTTAACCAGCGCCAATGGTTTTCACACTTCTACGCTACGTGAGCCAAAATGTTAGTGTCAGTAGTGTTAGGCACCTAGCAAGTTTGAACCTAATCCTGCACAACATGTGATCTTCAGTGAAGGGGCGAACGCAAATGGAATTGCCTCATCATTTTCAAATTAACAAAGTTCATGCAGGGACACTGAGACAGAACAGTTTTTAATGTCGACGCTCGCAACAGCCAATCTGTATTCCTGCCACGATGAGTAGTTTGGTGTCTAGTTGTGCTTAACCTTATAAGTGTTCTCTTTTCTTCTGTGCTACATTTATAGCCCCTAACATTGAAGTAAAAGCTCCTGTCATTCTGTTTTCGCAGTGGTAGCTTGGGGTGAGAATAACGCTTTATGAACTCGCTTCGATATAAATATTATACAAAAGACTTCATGCTTCGTTACACAGCGACATTTGTATGCAGCTGTTTCGATTTCCATGCATCTTTAGGTGAGGCTTTTCCGAGACGACACTAAGTTTTTTGCTCAGATTCGTTGCTTAAAATGAAAACTAACATATTGTGAGATGCTGAGAAATGCTCGGCTAATTTTCACCGCTGGTAATAATCTATTTGGGAGTTTTCGGCTCCCTCATTGTGCGCAACCTTTTTTTGCAAAAGTACTTCGAGCTTGCAAATGGAAAACGGGAAAAAGAGCCAAAATAAATCTGTATAATATTTCAGATAGTAAACGCAGATGCACAAATAAAACATTGCATGTTGCTGTCACCAATTTCAGCGCACCTACCATGTGAGGGCATATGTAATCAACCTTAATCGCTTTCAGACAAAACAGAGCCTCTTTAAGTTTTACCCACTGGAGAGGCACTAACACTTTTCAGTTCTTTTTTGCAACCTGTATTTGTGGAGTTGTGTACCCGACACCCCAAAGATGCAGTTTGTAATGAGAAAAAAGTGAAGATAAGCCTGTTTTTTTTCGTTGAAATGGTATGACTTCATGAGATGCATTTATTAGTCACGGAATATAATTAAAACAAGAAAAGGTTCAATTATTTTGCGTTTCCTGCCCTAAAGATGAACAAAAGATGAACAAAATTTGAGGTTTGCCTAAGCAACGATCTGTAATGCTTGTGATTGTTTTGGGGGTCATATATTAAGGAAATAACTGGCATTCAAGCCCGCCTGGGCAAAGAGAAGCTAGCGCTTAATCGTTGTTTCACCGCTTCTGTGTACGCAGGGACGTCAAGTGCGTAATTAAACGTGCAGATAGCAATCTCTAGACGAGTGTACCTGAAAGATGTTCCCCGGGTTTCTCACGATCAGTCCAGCTTCCCATGGCTGGTGGCTGCAGCAGTGATTTACAGCAGGCGGTCATGGCTTCCGTTCTGGTCCAGCCATTTCTTCATGGTTCCGCGTCGTGGTCGGTCTCTGGCTTTCGACGAATCCACTGGGCAGCATAGAAAAGCAAGAGCACACGGGAACAGATAAGAAAGACTAGCAAGACTACCCAGGCTTCGTAAAGATCCCGTCTCGTACAAGTAACGCCTGGCTAACATAAGGTAGCTGGTTGAAGAGTTATCCGAACGGCTGAACTGGCCTTAAGGGGGACTAAGCAGTGTTTAGGGTGTTTAAATACAGCAAGCTTTCATTGCAATAAATTTTAGGTAAATACTTTTTCGCTAATTGTTCTTGCTATGTAAATTAATTGCGATGATATATGTACCGTCATCCTTGTTCGATTGCTGCAAAATAGGTGGGATCATAACTATTGACGCGACGGTCACGTGAATGAGGAGTTGAATAGCGTGTTACGTTAGTTTCTTTGTTGCAAACAATTCCCCAGAAGAGTATAATTGTTGTGGTGCACGTTCATAATATTGTATACGCTAGAGCGGATGCACGGCGTGTACTTCGCAGGGCTGAAATACATATGCTTGGTATTTTGTTTATATAAGTATCGTAAATGCAGCAGAGCAAAAAAGTGAATTAGAGGCTGGAAATAGTACAGGTGGCAACTTCGGAGAAAGTGCGCCAGGGTCTTCAAGGAGTGGAGTAATATGGAAGAGAAAATGCGGTGGTTGACGCGTAAACAACGCTGGTAAAAACGATGGACTATTTTCAGTTTGCAAGTGGCTTTTTCACAGTTGCGCTTCCTGTGCAAACATCACAGGAAGCGCAACTGTGAAAAAGCCGCTCGTGAAACTTATGAGAATTTGGTTCGGGTGCGCAAAAGCGGAATGCTCTAAGAATGCGATTTCAGAAATGCCACACACACTCGAAGGAGGCATTGAATGAATTGAAGAGGCACTTGAAGGAATTGATTTCTTTTGAAAAAAAAGTATCAAAAGTTCGAAAATTGTTTAGTTACGAAGAAGTTGGTGGTTAAAAAGAATCATTTATTGAACAGCCGCACTAAAAAATATTTTACTTTTCCTATGCTGAGAACGAAGTGGCGCATACATCTATGTGGAGTACAGTGTTTCTATAAATATATGCTCGAAGTAGTCACGGAAATGGGACTGCGATATAGCTCATCATGGCTGTTGTCTGGGAAGCTGTATACTTAGTGAACTGGAACACAGCCAATGTAATTCATCCGAACTGTGTTATGGTTCTGATTTATTTTGATGCTCTTTGCTCTTGAAATACGTACAGTTGCCGAAAGGTTTGTTAACACGTAAGCACAAAGAAAGAGAAAGCTTTGAAGTAGCGAAAGTTAGGTTGGGTGCTCAAGAAAAATATATGAGTTGTATTTAGAAATTTACAACGTTTGTTCATATTTTCTGGCCCGAATTTATGTGGCCGGATTTCAAGCTGATTCAGAACGCAGCCGCTGAGTTTGAGACAGTACACATACAAAAATGGCTGCGGATATGCTTCCTTTGCTTTAATTATGGTCGAAACAAAACTTACACTACCAGGTAGCACCACTAATCCTCATTTCTGTGCTCAATTTTTCATTTTGCAGGCTACCCAAGGATACATAGTTTAGCTTCAACTTTTTTTCCCTCGTGGACATCAGGGCGCCGCTATTGCATCGTCTTCATCGCCGTGCGGTGCGAAAAGCATTACAAAGTTGTGTGCGCGAGAAGCATCATTTTATTCATAGAGTGGTGTTTGCACACTCATTGATGTGCAGCGTTATATTCAGTACAATTTGGGGGAATGCGATTGCCTACTGCACGATACTATTATCACAAGCGCCTGTCATTCCTGTGGACCGTAATTCTACAGGACGTAATTCCGTCTGTCGTGCATTGTTTGATTGGTCAGCGCTCTTATTTTTCACGCGTAAGACGGAGATTCAGTTACTACTAGTGACACTGTTGCAACTTGTTCACATTTCCTGGCTAGTAAATTTCTTCTCTTTTTCAGGTCATTCAGATGGGGAGTTATGGATATGCAGATGAAACGAAAGCATAGCATTTATCTTTCCCAATAAAACCTATTTGCTTTAAAAAACGGCCTTGACAACCTAAAAGCGTGATGGTACCGTCTAGTTGGTAATACACGAGCTTCACAGCGCGAAAACGGGCCAGGGACAGCACGAAGGGGTACTACAAACCACCGCTCTAATCGACCACAACATGCTAGAGAGAATCAATAATAACAGTTGCTTAAAACTCTTAAAATTACTGGATGCACTGAACTATAGAACATAAAGGCAGGGTGGAAACTACAGAACATTTATATTGAAGCTGTAATGGCTGCTGCCTAAACATTTTCTTCCGAGACTGGCACCTTACAGCTACGAAAGCGAAATGTGCTAACCACTGAACTCATAAGGAACACTCAACTGTGGGTATAATATGCTTGTACATAACAAAAAAGGACACACTACGTAATCTGACAAATTCTGCTAGAAGGCTTCTTTCTCTTGGGGTCTGCACGCGAAGCTCTCTCTTTACCTCTTGCTAAAGCATGCGAACGGTTTCTTTATTTAAAACATCAACCTTCCCCTTTCGATTCTTTTTGACAGAGGGTGCCTTGAATCGTTAGCCGTTATAGTTTAATAACGTCGTTTTATTGTGGTGCAAAAACAACCACTGTAATCTACCTCACGTTTGTGAAGTCTTGAGTGTGACATCCAAGCTGCTTTATTTTGTCAACTTATCGGAAACGCAGTTTTTTGCGTTTTACACCGCTGATTTTTCCCATCATGAGTCCTAGAAGCAAGGCTAAGCGTGAGTATGCAGAAAATACTCGTGAAGTTGCAATAGACTGGCTGTATACTTATAAGGCCAAACAAAATATCAGCCTCCTTCATGACGTTTGCTTTATAGTTCCTGAGCGCAACGTGACTCATCCTTTGAGATCGCTGACTAGGTGGTGCTTGGTCATCACCGCAAAGTCAGCAGAAGACAATGACCACTACCGCCATCCACTTCGCTCGTCGCAGAATTTACGACCTCATAGATGGCGCATACATACGCTGCCTGACAGTGTCCACCATCTCCTTCACAGCAGCCTTTATTTCTTTTCATACAAACTGCGGGATGTACAGAGCAGTAGGATCCGGCGGCCTGATATACTTGCCGAGTCGGCACGTTTTGCCGACAGCCGCGAGTCCGCCAGATGGCATTGCGGGGCACGCACAGGGAGTCTGTCACATCCCACGGTGGCGGCGGCGGCAGGTTCAGGCTCTCTCGTCGCAATATGTATACGTGTGGACACAGTGGGGCCCGGGAGAGCACGAGGGGCACTCTGAGTGATTGGAGGATGGACGGCCTCTCAAGTGCCGCCGGACGAGATACGGCCACGGGATTGGCAAGTGGGATGTCCACTGTCCCGCGCTGAGTGGCGGCCCCTTGCCCCCTCCTGGTCTGATAACGCCATGCGGCGTGACTAGAGTACGCAATCGGCCTTCTTTCTTCGCTTTGGCCACGATCGCGGAAAGGAGGATGAGCTGGAGTAGGAACAGAAGGTTTCGTTTCCACAGAAGTCACAGCATGAAATATAGCGATGCCTGGCATCGCTCTCGATAGAAGGTTGGCCCTTTAGTACTACCACTGCTGACAGCGCCAAGTGCGAGGCTGAGCATACAGGGCGCTGAACGTACAGCGTCATGGCAAAACGGACCTGGTCTCGACGGAAGTCGCCGATCTAAGTGGGTTAAAACTAGCCATGTCAAAACCAAACAGTTTTGCCATTAGGGTTTTAGACCAGCAACACAGCAAGAAATAAAGCAGTGAGAGCGGAAGAGGAGCAAGAGGGGCGAAAAGAAGGCGGCTAACCTTTTTTTTTTCGTCGTTAAATATGCCCGAAAACGTAGGCGTTGCATGCATGGCTCGGCAAGTTTCTCTTGCTTTCTCTGGCTGGATATCGGCATCTAACGAGCAGAGAAGCTGAAGTGAGAGCGAGAGTGTCTTCCACTCGCATGATGTGGTCTGGCGCCTCAGTTTCGCTTTCCTCTTTTTGCCTCCAAGGGTCGGTATGTCGCGATAAGTTCGAGATTTACTCAGGCACCTGTCTGCCCAGACGTGACCAAGCGAGGCGGCTTCTAGGGGCTCTTTCTGCTTCTCGCATACTGTGCGCATGGGATGCCTCTAAATATTGGTGCTTCATGCAAGGCAATGCCTAAGGGCCACTTGTCCAACCCATTTGTTTTATTGTTTTCAGCAGTTTTCTCGGAATGCTGCCAAATTTATCCTGAATCATAAGGTTGGTAATCCCTTTGCATGCGTAGCACTGACACCTAATGAACGAATAAATTATTTGAGGTATGTCCCAAAAATAAAAAGTTTTATTACTTATACTATTGATGCGGATTGCACGCTATAGGTTTGACGTAATTTGAAGAAGACTTGATTCCGGATTGATATTTAAAAGCTTCGTAAGCATAAATTGGGAACGTGTTGTACTTTTTCCGCCACTACCATGACCTGTTTTAAGGTTATTGTCGTGTATTCTACAAGGTACTTTTTTGGCAGGTAAACAGTGCTAATACGGCACATGGGAGAAACCTAGTGAGGATATTAAACAAAGTTGGCCTCCAGACGGCGGCATTTTTTAGATATATCAAATTTTTGTGTCCTGCAAGAGCGCCGGTATACGTTTTATATCACAAAGATATCTGGTTGTTGCTACCTGCAGTTCTGATATGAGAATAGTCCGAAAGAGAACGTTTTCTGTCAATGCCGACATGTTAAGCGTATTGGAATGGCTAACAAAATGGGACTACAAAAAGGACGTATAAAGATTAATATAACTGCCCCCTTCTTCAGAACAAAAATAATGCAACGCCCACAACTTAACAAAAAAGCATGAAAAGTAAGTGAAGTACGGCGAGAGCCAAGCCTGTTCATTCACGTTACCTCCCAGTATAAGCTCTTTATTCATTGGTGTTTTTTTTTAATTTTTTGCCGGTGCTTTACTAGCTAATAACTTTTAGCCTGCAATGCGGTTAAACTGAGATTATCAGAGTTTTAGTGAATTTCCAGCTGCGCTGCTGGGCCGGTTTTAGGCGAATTGAGGCTTGTGATCAAAGACATAAAAGCCGAAGCTCCTTCGTTTACTCTGGCTGCCGATCGCTATTATGAAAATACGCCACCAAGTGCCACCGTTAGGACACTACGGAACTTTAAGTGGCTTTTGTTATTAAGGAGAAATCTATAGATGCCTCATGACACGCGAACACTCACCGCAGTCGTCTTCATCGTTGTCCGTCAACACGGATTGCAATGAAATGGCCGCCGCTGCCAAGAGAAATCAAATAAAAGCACGTTTGGATTGGGGGGGGGGATTTGAACCAGGGATGCAAGAGCAGGAGGAAAGTGCAATAACCACAGCGCTAATCCGACACCCTGGCAGAATGAAACCAAAAATTAGCCCGAAGCCCGTCCCAGGAAAAGTGCACAAGACAGTGCGCGAAGAAAAGGCACACGCGGAGAACTCTGACTGTGGGAAGGCTGCGGCGTGATTTGCTGCCATTCTGCCTGTCGGAGTTTTTAGCGCCAGAAGATGAAGACATGAAAACCCTCCCCGAGGCACCCTGATTTTTAGCCCAAATTATTTTCTACGCTCTCAAATAGGTTTATGGACTTTTTTGTAAAGGAAAGTTTGACATCCACCTAAATGCAGCCATACGGCTACAAAGGAAAGCTATACAGCTTTCTCAGAAACTTCGCAGTTGAAGGAAAATTCGTCCTGGTCCAGGACGAATCATCCTGGTCCCCTAAATCTGGTCCACCAATGAACTTTTTTACTGACAAACGTTGGCCCTGCACACCAATGTTACACAACCGTCTTTTGACGAAAGCATGCAGCGCATGCAACTCACCTTAGACACAAAACACTTCTTTTATGGCGCTCTTTAGCCTCGAAGCCCTTGCGCCATTAAACAAGATCATCATCACCAAAAACGCCACCACGATGCAACAGTAAAGAAGTATTTGATAAGCGCTAGGTTTTCGCATTCAAAGTTCGTTAGCAGACTTGAGATCTTGAGGAATTTTTCCAAGAAAATGAAAGACATGGTAAGGAATGGTCTACAAAATTTTTAACACTTGCTACTGTGGGATACGTGACCTACTTTCAAGGCGGGAATGTTTCTGGCAGGAAAATGAGGCGATCTCGCCGTTCATCTAAACGTCTAGTTTTTAATGTAACCATGTACGTTGACGAAGCGTATACTAACCATGTTATATTTGTCAGCAGTTATGGTTGGTAGCAGATGCTAGTTCTTGTTCTTCAAAATTTTGAAAGTGCAGTGGAAGGTCACTGATTACGTGCCTACCATGTGAAGAAACTGGGACCGGTAGTTTACTTGGAGAAACTCTCATAGCATCTGTTAAAGACATTATTAGTGGTTTACAATAATTTGTACCTCTAACGCATTGTAGACACGATGACGCGTCAACTATGACACGAAATGCAACGTCGTATTGCGGTGAGAATTGCTACAGGTTCGTTGGCTTCAACAACGCTATGCTGAAACCTCCAGTCACAATTGTTGCCATGTTTTTCCGCACAGAACTTCGTAACGCGGAGAACGACTACCCAGAGAACACCGTATTAGACCCACGTGTATAAATTCTTCAATTAGACTTTGCAATGAAAGAGGTGCAATTTGTATGGACAGCAAACCTGCGTCAATATGGTTGTACCTGCTTTCGGTCATGCACACGTCGCCCACATACAATCATGCTTCGACACCGTTTTTTTTTACTTTGACCGGTTCTAAGGTGGTTATGCTTAAAAACGTTACGTCGTTCTTCTCGCATATATATTGCAACGCCACTGCACATATTATCTTTTTCTTCCTGTGCGAAATGTATTAATGTCGACGGGCTTGTCTACCCCCGTTTCAGCAAGAGCAAGTACGTTGCTTCGTTGAAGCACCGAGTTGCTTTCAATGTCTACAGCACAACACCTGTTGTTCTTTCTCTACCAATACGCGGACGATTCACGCGCTCTAAGACAGATGGCATGACTGTTATAAAAAGCCAATGGTCTTGTTAACGTTTTTATTTCTTTTCAACCTTCTTTCTCGTGATTTATTGAATAAGAATCGCCAGTCTTCATGCGGGGTCCTCGTTTTGATACCGGCCTACACCACGTATTTCTTTTATGCGTCAAGATATCAGGCATATGTAACGCTCACGTATTGGAACAGAGATGGCGCGAGTGGCTTTTGCGCAGCAACAAAGAACAGGGACTAAAGGTTGGGTTAATTCCCAGGAAACGTCAGGTTACCAGCCTAAAATTGTGAGGCATGAATATAGATAATATGCGGGGTACATATGGTATAATTCCCCACTATGGTTACGGCTATGTGTTTTATTAAATGCTCTATTCTGCGAAAAAGCGTTATTATTGTTGTGGTTGTCGTTGCGCAGCCAAGAAAGTGGTCGCAGTTGTACAGATCAAGTAAAAACACAGGTGCTATCTGATGGGATTTGAGCCCGGGTCTGCACAGAAGCAACCCAGTACTGTGCCTACTTTACTATTACCGCATTTTGACAGCGTTGAAGAAAAGTTATTGTCGCTGTTCTTGTTCCTTTCTTCCTGGCGCATACACACATAGTGGATTAACTAGGGATCCCGAGCTTTGAGCAGCTGACGTGACAGCTCCACGGAATTCACAAAACGATGAATTGAAAACCCAAAAAGTTGTACAAAGTGTGTTCCGGGTGACACGGGACACGTGAACGTGATGGCACGTGAGTAGAACAGCTGTGCACCAGCAGCGTTAAACCGTGATTCTAGTGAAGCTGTGGCGTGTGCCAGTTTGCTTGTTGACGTAATGCGTACCGGAAGGCGACGAAACGAAAGTCAAGAAAGAGACGCCTACAACGTGTAACAGAAAAGCAGCAGGTCGAAATAATTCGCTCCGGAAAACAACAAAACAAAAGTGAAAGCATTGCTTGGCTCTCTCCTTCAAAGCATGGAAGCAGGCTTTTGGGCAATGAAGATTTTTTCCCTTCGCTTGTACAGTATGGCATATGCGCTTAACAGACGGCTCGCTGCTTGATGATCTTGCCTGTGCGAAAATAGTTGGCCACTCTCCGGCCATGCGGAAATATATACGTTGTCCTATGTAAGAACTTCTACTTTGCACAGATTTTGCGGTGCCAAAAATGCGAAAAATATGTTTTAGTGATTTCGCTGTGGGATGAGTCAGTCCCTACTCGCTCTATTTATTCCGATACCTTAGCTCACGCAGGTTTCGCGGCTACCAAAAAACAATAATCTAATGGGCTGTCATGTGTGCGGCTCTTGAGCGACGAACCCCAATTGGGACTCGCATCGGGCGATACGTCCACGGCAGATCGACACGAAACGAGAATGGGGATGTGCTAATGCCTGAAACTCTGATGGTTTGACGAATATTCGATAGTCACGTTAAGTGAAAATCACATAAAGAGAGCAAAAACACGTAAAGGGAAGTGAGGGCTTGCAAGTAACGTCACGTTGTTAACCGATGTCTAAAGAAAACGCACTACCTCGCGAACTGGGTACACCTGATGATTTGTATTGCAGGCACTGTAAAAAATTAAAGAAACCTTACTGGTTAATATGAGTCAGCATTTTTTGGTAAGTTCATCCAAAATATGTCAATACTCTTCTGAATTTTTTACAGTACTTAAGTAGTGAGCCACTGATTTGAATTAATGAACGTTAGAGATCACGCTTATGTGGTCCACATGTATTAAACCTTCTGGGCTGTAGGCAGCAATAAACCCGGAACTGTTCAGAACACTCCATCTTCTGAAGATAGAAAATTGCCGTTTTGACACTTCACTAAACACTTGCCTCGGCTCAGTAACGTTGAAATTGAAAATATCGAAATAGAGCCAAACTCGTCTGGGCGTCTACAAACCACAAAGATTGTTTTTGTCTAGCTCAAGGTTGGAGTGTATGTATTGGTGGAAGATTCCATGGCGTTATCCCAGCTTGGAAGCACCTCTAACCGTTTCCGCGGTGATGGTCCTAAACCTGCAAAGAGGAAAAAGGAAACAGAAGTTCGGATTTGACGATTTTAGTTACGCGGAAGCATGCGCACAGAAACAAGCACACGGGGGATTTTCAAAAACGAGTAAAATTATTAGGACTCCATAAAAGCAATTTATTGTCTACGTCCAATGACATGGAAAGCTAGCGAACAACTATTGATCTGTAGGATTGTTATTCCTGCATCCACATAATATTTTGGTCACGAATAAATTCTTTCTTGTTTTTGAAACACAACTGCAACGTCGTAGACATGTTCCACTATTTAACTTGAAATCCTCTGGTTTTCGAATTTCTAAATAAAGCATACAGTTTTTCTTTCTTGGCAGAATCGTCTACTCCAGTATTTTGCATATACTAATACACTGGTGGCATCTGGCGTATTTTACGTGTATATACACAGATCTGCTGCCAGTGTGTTACAAAGCAACGCTTCTGGCGAAGCATTTTTTGCCTATTAAGCCGCCGCAACTTTGTACTGCCGGCTCCTTATCCCGCTTGGAAGTGCCTCCCATACAGCATTTCAATTCCGTCGATTTTGTAAAGTAACGCTGACAGTGCAAAAGGTTTAAGGTAAAAATTCAGAGCAATGTATGATTGTAACCGCGAAGTAATAATAAAGCGCCTTAGGGAAACCTCCCCCTTTTCCGCTCATGAATGCGAACTCCGAAATACGAGCTAATCTTTGCAATTTTTGCGCCTCAGTCTACAAAAATAATTACGTAGGCGAAAACCACCAGGGCAGCGCTCTGCTCTCGTACGTCTAAATATCCAAATAACAAATTTTAGTGGGTTGGCCATAGATTTTTATATTTGGAGGAAATTTCCTTCCCTTGTTCATTTTCCTAAAAAAATTCAAAAAGTAGTTTGTACATTTTACTTGGTCTTTTGTCCCCGCAGTTTCGATAGGAACACAATTTTTGTGTACTTTCTGACCCACATCTGTAGTGAAGCTGTGTGCTGAAGAATCCATAAAATGTAGCATTGCTGTACAATAACAGAGTGACAGTAACAAACGGGTCGTGTATGATGCCGATTATGGACGTAGTTGATCCATTCAACTAAATGCATCAGCAATCTATCGCAGAATAAAATACGCCTGTGTCCTGTGAAAACGCCTCTTGTATGAACGTAGGTATCTATGTTACGAAATCACTCGTTCATAGCACAATCGCGCTTTCAATACCCGCAGGCGGAGGCTGGAAAATATCCAGTGGAACTGGTCACGGTTTGATTTCTGGCAGTGGACACTGTTCTTCCCGCCATCATAATCAGCAGCAGCCTATTCAAGTCCACTGCAGAACGAAGACAACTCCATTGATCTCCATTTTCTCCTTTCCTGCCTCGATGTCCTTCATCGCCAAGGCCCGCCTCTCGGCAGTCGCTCTGTTTGTTATCCTTGATGCCCACCGATTGTAAGTTAGTCACATTACCTGGCCAGCCGAATTCCGTTTCTTTTTCTTAATTTGAACTAAGATATATCCTACTCGAGTTTGCTTCGTGATCCGGGAGGCTCGTTTCCTGTCCATGAGCGTTACTCCTGTCAACATCGGTTCCATTGCTCGCTGAACCGACCTAAGTTTGCTTTCCAGTTGTTTAGCGAGGCACCAAGTTTCCCCTCCATACGTCATCTTCGGCAGCACGCATTGGTTGCATACAATTCTTTACAGTGATAGCGGTACCTTAGTTTTCATTATTTGGGAGTGCTTGCCTAGGGCACCCGAGCCCATGCTAATTCTGCGCCCGATTTCTTTCTCGTGGTTTGCATCAGGACTGACGACTCGTCCAAGTTAGTATAATCTAAAGGTAACTAAAGTGAGCATAATCTAAAGTAAAAAAAAAGTGGGAATAGATCTAAAGTAATGATAACTCAGCATGCTGAAAGAGACCTCGTCAGCTTAGGTAAAGCAACGCCAGGACAAGTAGAAGAGTATCGAAAACCTGTCCAAGTGAGTTATACACTTGTACTTGTTCTAGCGTTGCTTTACCTAAACTGGCGAGGGCCCTTTCAGCGTGGTTCATTACTTTAGGTCTACTCATATTTATTTGCATCCCAACGGCCGAGCTAGTGACCCAGGGTACTGTTAGTAATTTTCGATTTGGTTGAGCCCATGGTGTGAACTTTATCCAAAGGGGTTGGCGCTTTTTACATTCAACTACAGCTCACTTCGTCTATCTTTATCGTTAATCTATTTTTTATCCTAACACTTTCACACATAAAAATTCCGCATTGGCACCTTTTTGTTCCCCTGCAATCCCCTTTTTCGGGAACCAAACCGACAGTATTGTCTGTCTGACCAATCGCATCCGGCGTCAAGGCACTCCGCTATCAGCCTTCGGAAAAGGTATACCGCTATCGATATTTTTAGAAATGCCTTATATTTTTATGGGCAGAATGCAAAAAGGGCTGTAGAGGGTGTATTCTGTCCTCCACAAATGCAGCCTTAAGAAAACACAGGCTGAGAATTTATTTTTTACGGACACCACTACTACAATAGAATTTCCGCACTGCACTAAGAGAACTGAAGTGATTGGCTCTTTAACCGTAGAGTTCTCCCCATGTTACGCAAAATATGACTTATCAAGACCTTATCACCATGTTGCAGGCGTAGACCTAGAATACGTGACATTTCACAAGTAGTTGCGCTATTGCAAATAGGAAGTTTTTTCTCTGTAAGCATGAGAAGCACAGATTCCTTATTGCGCCACCAACCACCGGGCCCGAGTGCGCCTGTATACCCATAATAAATCCCTCAAACAAGAGGCTATGAAGAGAACTTTTTGTAAATAATTGCTATGATATTAAAATTTCCCGTTGCAGCCTTGCTGAATACTTAGAGTGGTTATCTTGGTAAGGCGGTATGTTATTTCGCAACAGTCACGGCCTTATGAAGCACAAGGAAATTTTTAGAAACATATGGATGGCTTTGACGTAAAATATATTCTAGAGGACGAAAAGACATGACCTTGTACATTGGGAGCAAATGCTAAACTTTCTTTCAAAGTAATGCTCTTTGCTGCGAAATCAGATACAATATTAAAAATGAAAGAAAAAAAGATTTAATTTATAATCACAATTTTTGCTTTCTTATTATCGTAAGCCATTTTAACTCAGTTGCCGCCCGACGGCCTAACATAAAGTATTTTAGGTAGTTGCAGAGACAGAATCTGATCTCGCCGGGGAGAGGGGTGAAACCTTGAGAACAAGAAGATACAGAACGTGATAAGAAGAGACATTTTAAAAAGCAAGGATTTAGGTGTACTCTGCGAAATAGTTGGGGTGTATTCTTAAATTTTGCCTGTCTTCGGGGGCGATGCGAAATGTCGGGTCTGTGGTGAATAGAGACATTGAAGCGTCGTAATGTTTGTGTATTGCTCGCAACAGAAAAAAAAATCGTGACTTAGTTTATATACAATTCTGCCAGCTGCGGCAGCCGAACAGGGCCAGTTAGCAAGAGGTAAGCCATCCGAATTGCTTTAGACTAGAACGCATGATCTTACCATAATTTTTTACAGCTTGTTTAGGGAAAGTTTGCAGGAAACTGCATTAAAGTGACATTTTGCAGTATGTTATTAAGCACCGCAATCATGCTGGCCATTTAACATACCATTTCTCGTTTTCCAAGATGTGCATCCTGTCTATGAGTAAGTGCAGTTATTATGAACAGTTTTCGCAACTCATCTGCACAATCCCTGGACAAGATAATGTCGTCAGCAAGTCTAAAGTATTTTAAATATGCCCCATAACATGAGACACCCACACTTACAATTGCAGCTTCCCCCAAATTTCCCCAAACCAACCTGTAAATAACTGGACAGATCGTGCCTTCCTGCTTGTGTAACTCAATTCCAATGTCGCATCTCTTGTGAACTGATGCTGACGTGCGGACGTGGCTGGAAGAAATTCTGTGGAATAACTAACCGTTCACGGGAGCAAGCACAGATACCCAGCAAACTAAGAAATATACTTGAAGAAAAATAATGTTCTTCGCCTTCTCAGGATGCTAGCTTGTTGGTGTGTGTTACGTAAAAGAGGCTAATTGTCTCGTCAATCTGCTTTAATCTGCATTTTACCCCGGTTCTTCTCGTTTAATTGATGAGCAAATAAACCAATCTCAACAAAATATTTACCTGAGCAACAAAGAACACCGGTCCATGGGAGCTTACCAGAACTTTTTTAAAATGAAGCTTGAATTTTGAATGTTTGCCAAAGCTTTGGTAATCGTGCACTGTTAGCTTGTGACAATGCTATCTACTCTACTGTGGGGGAAAATGAACAGCCTGTTTTTTTTAGTCATATTTATATGTACTGGCCACACCGGACTGGCTGAGATTTTAACAAAACGAAAGGGATATCGTTCAACGCTGTTGCAACTGAGATCTTCCAGTGCCTCAGCTGTGTACTTTGCAGTGTGTTGCTAGCTAACCTTACAGAACGCGCATCATGCATAAAGAAAACACGTGTAGTCCTTGCAGCTCAAACAGTTCAATGCGTTTAGATTAGATTGCAGCTCTATGCATGAGGGCAGAGTTACTGCGCACACCATAAAATCTTGTGAACCGTTGTGCCTCACTCGGCTTCGAAGGCTGCTTTCCTCCAACCCGTAGGACTCCCCCGGGGTGCAACGCTGATGTAGCAAGTTTTATTCCTACAGCTCCGGCTCCTGGGAAATACCGCTGAATCAGGGAGCCATCGTGTGATCAGGGCTTTAGTTCGATACTCTTAGAGGAGTAATAGGATGCACTCCCTCTTCCTTTAATTGGTAAGTGGAATTGTTTCGAAGCTCACTTGCTCCTTGGTGTTTGCGCCACCAGAGAACGGAAACAAAACAAATGCAAACACAAAGGTTCAACCTCATTTAGGTGCGCGTGATAGCTGATATTTGTGCCCCTTTTACACACTTTTTTGTTAATTTTCCTCCATAACTCATTAATTAGGCTGACCATCATACAAGGAGTTAGGCAAGGTGCGTTTCTGAAACAATGAAAGCAAGTGCGCAGGGGCAGTATTGTGGGTTCGTCCGTTTTGAAAACGTCCGTTTCGCGTCAGTTTCATCTTTATACTTCCGGGCCGGCTTTAGGTTTACTTTTGCGCAACTGTTTTGGCAGACACATTTTAAACAAATAAACGTAATTTAAGCTACCTTTTATGCGTTTATTTGAACGTATTGTCATCACCTAAACACGCTAAGATTTTTCTCTGACGAAGTTGAAAGTTTTCACCACAAGGGGACGAATGTCGAAAGTTGGCATAAATAATGCTACGGCTGCTCAGTTTTTAGCGCTAGAGCGACGATTTTTATGTCCGCCACATTGGCCGTGTATCAAGATAATAACCATCTGTTACTATTTCGGCCCCGACAGATTTGCGGCATGCTGACGTGCGAGCTTTTCCAAGAGCCTTGAATTATTTGTTACGGCGTTGGCATTTCTCTGCTATATCTCCGAATAACAAACTTAAAGCAGTTCTATTCAACGTGAAAGTTGTCGGAAGGGAAGATCAGTGATTCGCATACGGGCTGTGGCGCCTTCCTCCGCTCTTTGCTACCACCCCTCACGCTCTTCCGCTCTCTGTCTCACCCCTCTGTTGATGTATCAAACAGATGTTTGTTTAATGCAAGTTTCCCTCCTTCGCAATTCTCGCGCGCCTTTTCCTGTGACAGCCCGCATCCTTTTAACAGCGCAGCCATTGTTACTGGCCGTAAATTCGCCGTTGCAGGATCAAATACCACGAAATGTCGAGCGCTCATAAGCGCGTGCCTCGCGATGACCGCCCAGCGTCCCCGGCTTTATAAAAAAAAGGGCACAAACCTCGAGGAGCGAAAAAATTCTGAGTGCTCGTGAGCGCGTGCCTCACGGCGACCGCCGACTTCCCGGTTCGCGCTTTAGCAAAAAAAAAAAAGCTCCAGCGTTCACCGTAACCGTGGTAACACTTGCTAGGAACGAGAAAGACACGTCATAGCGTACGACCCTCGTTCGTTCGTCTTCGGGACGTCGTGCACATGCGCTCGGTACAGTTGAAGAGCCGTCGCTCCTGGCAGCGTCTCAAATACACCCTGCGTGGGAGAGATTACCGCGGCCGCGGCATTTTCTAAAAGCCATTGCGGATAATCGGAGACAGGGCTACGAGTGTGCCGCTCCTTCCTGGGAAAACTTGCAGATCTCACCACCGCTGCCTCGAGTCGATCACGAAGACCTGGTCAAAGTTACAATGCTGAGGATGACTTTGCATCCACCATTCGCCGCTAAGAAGACGGCGGCCTATTCGGTGCATATGACGACGATTACTAGCACCGCAACTATGCAAATAAACAATGGTGCTCAAACTTAACCATGTATCAGTCAATTCACACCTACAACAGCTCCGCCATTAAAGTCTTGCGCGTGAGTGCAAGCTTCCCTGAATTTTTAAAGGCGATAGTCTTTCTTGGGCACTTAAACCCAGAAATTATGGTCTGTCTGTATGTCTGTCCGTCTGTCTGTCTGTGACTCGATTCAGCCACCCGGCCAAAGTATAATTGATATTGCGCAATAGTCTTATGTACTCACAGCGACGCGTAAACGTCTAAGCCCGGTTTATATGTTCATACTTGTCAACTTTGTTGAACAAGAACAAGACATTACGCAAATATAAGACAGGAAAACAGTACACAGGGGATATTCACAGTGTTCCTTTATTAAAAAATTCATGAATGCTTGGTTTTTCGATAGCCAGTGATATTCTACATCTACTGCAGAAAACCGCCGCCTCCTGGCGGCATATAAAAAATCACGCGGCAACAGCAACGAAAGGTTCCACTAGCTAGGTTCCACGTTCTGCTTGGAACGCACGTGGAGCACGGCCACGCGGCTCTATAAACCTTCTAGTCGACCACCTCCGTTCACGCGTGTCTCCGCCGTACTGCAGCGAGGAACCGGGCCTGTAGCAGTAGAACGCGGGAAATTCAAATCGCCTCCCGCAATTCTTTAGTGTGTTTGCCTTGGAATGAGCGCGACGGTACAGGAACAGCATGAGAGGTGAGCGGGAAAGCAAAGGGGGGCATTTCCTTGCCAAATGTCTACAAAGACTATCTTCTTTTGACGACATTTGCAACGAAAGGAGCAGATACGCGGCCAATTTTTTTCTCTACCCTTTCTTTCTTGTTCTCCCTGCAGCACGAGCGGCAGTTCTGTTCTTTTTGCGCTTGCTTTCATCTCTCACGTGCCGGAGCCTTTCGGCGCCATTTTAAACGCGTCGCGTTTTTACTGCGAAGCCGTATACCTTTACCAGCCAAGAAAATTTTCTTGTCCGCCTCAGCAGAAAATGCCTGGTTAAATGCAAGAAATTACTGCAACCTCCAGGAATCTAACTTGGACCCGAACAGAGAACCAGAGTGGAAGCCCGTCGTGTTACCGACTAAGCAACGCCAGCACGAGGAGACGGGGAGACAGACGGTGTTCTCAACGAGAACAGCTGCGGGTCTACTACCTGCGCTCATTCAAAGCCCTCTTGTGAAGGGAAAACCGCATGATGTATGATAACGATGTTCACGTGGCTTAGCTTAGCGGCGAACGGAACGGCGTCGGGGGAAAGTGTCAGGACCTTGGAGGCGATACATGAAACAAGAGTGAGGGGAGGCAGTGAGAGGAGAGAGCCATAGCAATGCGTGCCGCCCTCCTGCTCACCCTTCGTCAAACGCTCCTCTCCGTTTTCTTTCTGCTGTCGCTGCTGCGTTCGGTCGGCTCTGGTCTTACTCTTTGTAAAGTGACGTGTGTGAATTCAAGTGACATCCCATGGGTAATCGTTGTGGGTGTCGTTTGCAGCTTCGCAGCCCAACCAGTCCAATCCACAGCGTGGATTAGAGCCAATTTTTTTTTCTTTGGTGTCCACTTGTTTTCGCATGCATAACTAAATGAACACTGCGACTTTCGGTAAATGATATATATTTTGGCGCAAATGTGCCTGCAGTTATTTTTGCGGTAAATAATGAGGACATGTATGACAAATGCCAGTGGTTCCAGGAGTTTCGACTGGTTCTGCTTATCCAACTCTCTTTATCAAGTATCCTCTTAACTCTTCGCCAGACGCTGAGCACGAGGTCGCGGGTTCGATTCCCGGCCGCGGCGGCCGCTTTTCTGATGGAGGCGAAAAGCAAAAACGCCCGTGTGTACGAGATTTCGGCGCACGTTAAGGATCCCCAGGTGGTCAAGATTAATCCGGAGCCCTCCACTACGGCGCGCCTCATCACCTGCGTTGCGTCGGTGATTTAAACCCTACAATCAAAATAAAAAAACTCTTCGCCAGAAGGCTGAACCGAGAAACAAGTGGATATTTTTTCTACTTCTGTTTGGGTTCGTGGCACCGCGCAATTAGGTTTGGGTCCGTGATGCCACGTGATGCCGGTGGCTAGATAATGCGACTGTGTACGAGCTACGACGACAAGCCAAGCCCCTAAAGTGTTCTGCACTTATATAGTGTGAATGATCAGGATTTTCGGTTGATTACGTGTCTTCTTCGCGTCAAGTCTATGAACTATAAGATGGTATGTGTCTTCGTCAAGTACTAATAAAAGTTTACAAAATTTCATGACCACTCTTTGTGTGATTTTGGTCGTCTGCTCGACCGCTATCAAGCTCGCAGACGATCGTTTATTTCAGTGCGCGATGGCGATGGTGTGGATGCACGGGCTTGCGGAGGACTGCGACAGCGATATCATTTCTTCGCTACGGACCGCTGAGTGAAAACAACAGCTAGAGAAGAAGCAAAGGGCGCATACCACTTAATCCTCGTCACAGAGCCCGCGCTGCCGTCGGCCAAGTTCGTCTCGCAGCTCGTCGCGCAGCCATCGCTCAGTCCTCTTTGGGAGGCGTAAATGCCGGCGGAAGGCTCCTGCAGGCATTTCGAACGGGTCAACATTACTTATTGCCTTCTCCTTACGCCGGCGAGCTAACAACAAGGCGATGACCGGTACAAGAACCGCCAAAATCGTCTGCTCAAATCCGGTTTGTCGCTTTTAGCCAATCAAGGCTGGCCCAAAACGGACTCTGAAACGGTCATGAAACGAACAAAACTTGAGAATTCCGCTTCAGAGCAGTGCTTCATCTAATGCCATTTTCACGAAACAAAGCAAACAAGAACAACGAGAAACTTGACTGGAGTTTGCTCCTTGGACTAAGCGATACTTTTTTTGCCCTGTACGTGCTGTAAATTGCTGGGCTAAATTTTTTCACGCATAACAAGCGTAAGTGTCGACGATTTTTTTCACGCTTGTTACAAGGGCGGCGTGTTTTCACGCTGAAAAATAACGACTCTAAGTGTGACTCGCAAGATGCGTAACGCTTGCCAAGCGTGAGTACAAGATATTTCCTGCAGGCTTGTTTTAGGCGAGGTGAATTATCAAGCTAAGCGCTCATGCTTGCCATCCGTGATTGGCAACCTTCTTAACACTTAGTGAAGGTGAAAAAGAGGATTGTTCTTAACTCATGCGCCATTCCCCAGCTGCATATAATACGCCTCTCGGACCGTCAGAAATCGATTCGAAAGAAAGCTGAAATAAGACAATAGTTGCTGTGCCGCAATTATGGTATGGGTAGATAGGAGCACCCACCAAGCAGATAAACACGGCAAAACAAACATGATCTTATTTTAGCTTTCTTTTTCAATGATTTCTGACGGTCAGAGAGGCGTCTATACACAGCTGGAGACTGCCGCATCAGGTGAGGACAAATCCTCTTTTTAATCTCCACTAAGCATTAAAAAGGTCGCCAGTCCCAGATCGACAATCCTCACGTTGAGATTACGGCGTTAATTTTTCGTTCTACACGGCCCCAAACTGAGCAGTGTTTGCAGAACAAGGGGATTTAGGATTGCCGCTAAATTTTGGTTGTGATAAACCCAAGCGCCGTTGAAGGCAGTGCAAAACAAGTGGCGTTCATGAAGCATGTTGAACAAATGCACCTAGCGAATCTCATACAATTAAGCTTGTGATGTATACTATATTCTTTCGGCACTTATACCCATATGTTTGTGAAGAAAATTAAGTGATGGAGTCTGGGAAAGATTGCTGCAAAGGTTGACATTTTGAACCAAAGTTTAAAGTCATAGAAATTTGAGCAGATTTCAAATTCGAGCGAACCTTTTTATTCACACTAACTTACAAGAATGCTTCCGAACAGAGAAATCTGAGAAAAAAAGAGGGGATCTACAAAAAAGGCTCCAGATGAACTGTTGATGCCGCTTTAAAGCAGCACGTGAATACTGCTATAAACTTAACTCAGGCGAGAGAGAGAAAAAATTTTTATTTCTCCAGCAGAGGCTGATGTGTGGGCATCGCCCCGTGGAAGGCGTCCCTAGTCCGGGATGCCTTGACTTCGGCTGGCCGTCCGTGCTCGGGTTACCAACTTAAGCTGGATATCCGGGTCCGGGCTGGCTAGGGAAGCCCTCCACTGCTCGAAGGTTGGGTTGGAAAGGGGGGGCAAGTCTGGAGTTCGTTGGCACTCCCATATGATGTGGTAGAGGGTGCCAAGCTGGGGACAGTAAGCGCAGAGGGAAGATTGTTGGGTGGGGAAGATGAGGTGGAGGCGGGTGGGATGTGGATAGGTATTCGGTTGGAGCCGCCGCCAAGTTGTAGCGTCATCTCTGGAGAGGCGCCAGTGTGGTGGTGGGAGACGACGGCGAGTTTGCCGGTAATGCGCGAGAATCTCCGAGGTTTACTTTCATTGACAAATCACGCAGCATTGTTAGCGCCCATGAAATTTTGTCGATGCCATCACGTGTAACTACTACTTGAATGAATCCTGGTAACTGCCTGAAAGCAGACAGATACGTAACGTCCTCTATGTAACACGCACACAAACACAACGCCAAGGCTTTTTCCAGTGGCGTGTCCAGTTGCAACTTCACGATTTCTCTGGGTTCTGCCGCATACCACCTGCTTCACGTCGCCTCATACAGCGCACCGGCAAACGATGTCCCCGGGTGAAACCTGGCGAAGATAAAAATCGGCTTCAATCAATGCGTTTGCACTCTCATATAACACGCAAAGTTCTGCCGCGATGTGCAGCACAAACGAGCACATTTTTAATGCGGCCATAAAGGTTCGGTTCTCTACAATGGAGCACGATTTTCAGCGCTTCGTAATGTGCACGTCGACTGTGTGAATTTGCGTTAGACAATATTTTTTGCAATTTTTGAAGTGCTCTGCGGAGGACGGAAAGAGCAGGCGGCTCCACCGCCCGCGGTGTAGCGCCTCCTCGCCCGAGAACGGCCACCGACGCGAACCGCAAGCGCGGCCGCGAAGTTTACCACCAGCAAGCCAAAGATGCCGAACGCCATACGCGAGACCGACGGAAACTTGACGGCGAACGATAGAAACGACTCCCAGCCACAACGAGAAACGTACCCTTTCCTTCTTTCTTCTCATGTTTCCCGTAGACCACGTGATCCGTGTCAAACAGAAGCTACGTAGAGAACTAGGCCTGCCACTAACCAATGCGAAGTTCCGAGGTCAATAGGTAAAACTACACAATACACTAAAAACGTCGTTATTCAGATAATAGTTCAATATATTATCAGCAAAGACATTAGGAAATAATTTGCTTACCTGGATATTCGACGCGACCGTGCATGACAGCTGACTGCCCACTGTAAGAACGCCATCCGGCAGGAAAAGTGGAGTTCGTAATGAACCGCGCTACGTGTCCCGCGAGAATTCCTGGCACTCGACACTCGGTGTTCTCTCGGACCAACCGCGCGGCACGCCACACCGCCCGGTCAAGGTCAAATCACCCATGAGATTGTTCCTTCTTCGCCAGTTTTTATCACACAAAAAAGCGACCACTCCGCGCAGTACACACGTGAATGGGAGAAAGACACGACGCACAAACCGCCTGCTTCGGTCGATGCCTCCAACGGCTCTAACTCCGTTTTCCCGCCAAAATCGCTGAAGCGAGTGGCACCTTTCAATCCCATCACATGACAAAATAAATAAAAGACGCGCAAGTCGCAGCAACATGCAGCAACGCGCCCCACGGCTCCGTAGTGGATATGTATCAGGATATGTATATGCGTGATTACGAAAGGCGCGATCACTGGCACGAGTTTTCTTAGCGTGATTTTTACGGTTTACATGCACGCAATCTTGCATCACGGGTAAGAGAAAGCGAATGTGGGCTTTCCCAACCCGCTTCGCGCATATATCGAAGAAAACCACGCGTATTTAGAGTCACGTGGTGCTCAAAACGAAGGAGCGTGTTTCACGCTTACTACGCCTAAAAAAATTTAGAGTGTATAAGTACATCCTCTAAGTGCTCCTTCGCGGTTGGTCATTTGGTGGGTGTGGGTACGGATCTTCGTACCAGGCACCAGCTCAGCATCATTAGGGTGATACAGCAACGCCATTCCAAAACGCACCTTGGCCAACGAAGTAATAATATCGCGCCTCAGCCACCTAATTCACTCATGGTCTGCCTATAGAGACTTCAGACGCCCAGTACAATTTTTTACACAGTCGTCAACGCATTGTCATAGACTTAACCGTGCGCGTTCTCGCGGCACCAAGATAACACTGAGTGCTTTTAGCGACATTCTTGTAGGGAGGACTGGCAATTGAATTCCCTTCCTGAATCTTCAAGGGTTGCGGGTTTTAGAGCCTATTCAGAAGAGCCTGCTCAAACTCCCAAAAGAAGCAAACGAAAGCATAAATGAGGGAGAGAAAGTGCGCCTGCTTACAACCAGCAAGAACACCAGAAATAACATAGATAGATGAGAGCGATTGGAAATGGGTTCTATTTGCTTTTGATATCGGGTGACCCTAGAGTCGCAGGGCGGTGTCCCAACAGCGTATATTAAGGAAACGTAAGTGTCTTTGCAACGAGACTGACATTCCAAATTTGTGAACCGGTGTCCACGGGAAAAAAACAGGTGTGCACAGGCAACCGCAGCTGTCCGTTTTCGTGAGGAATTAAAGGGACCGGGGAGGATGAACTAGGTTTGCTTCTTGTTAATATCCGAAGACTTCAGGTCCTTCTCTCCGCATTCTGATAGCTTAAATTCAGGAGGCGGTAGCAGGCTTTCAGACCGGAGCAGACATGAAGTAATGGTCGTCAGCGTTCACAGGCGCATGACTTGAGGGGGAAGGAAATGACAAAGGAAACCAGACTGCCGTATCGATTCATGGATCGGGAGGTATGTGTGGGGATACATCAAGTTGTCACTGCACGTCCGCTTGCGCCTGTGTAGGAGCCCATAATTTGTTCTTATTCGATTTACACCCCGTACAAAACCGCAATGTAGATTGGAACCGCGAAGCCCATGATTTCTGCTAATAGTCGTTAAGACAGCTGAGTGCTGACGTCACGCAGATACAAAGATACTTTTAGTAGGATACTTTTGAGGCTATGACTGGGCATCCTGTTGCCAAGCCTACTTCGGCGCCTCACTGCTGCGGATTGATTATAGGGTTTATTGAGCCGCAGCTGTACAAGGGCTATGAGTAGCACCGTAGTGGAGGGCTCCTGATTAATTTTGACCCCCTGGGGATCTTTAACGTGCGCCGAAATCTCGACACCTGGGTGTTGTTGCTTTTCGTCTCCACCAGAAAAACGGCCACCGGGGTCAAGAATCGAACCCGCGTCCTCGGGCTCAGCAGCACAACGCCATCTTAGCCACCGCTGCGGGTCCTCACTACTGCTATATATCATCCAGCCTGCGAAGGAAATTTTGACATGCACCTCAATGCAGCCATACGGCCACAATGGAAAGCTATACAGCTTTCTCAGAAGCTTCGCAGTTGAAGAAAAATTCGTCCTGGTCCAGGAATTTTTCGTCCTGGTTCACGAATTTTTCTTCAGCTGCGAAGTTTCTGAGAAAGCTGTATAGCTTTCCTCTGTAGCCGTATGGCTACATTGAGGTGCATGTCAAGCTTTCCTTCGCAGAAACTTACTCCACTTCGGTGATTTTCCTTAAAATCTGCCCGATTCATCCGATCTCTCCAACAATCACCAGACCTGCTGGTACATTACTTTGATACAAACCATAAATCAATTTTTATTTAAACTTCGTGGGTCAGGTAATTTAGAGTATGTAACGTCTAAAGGGAGGACGCTCTATGTGTCTTCACGTGATGTATTATGTCGGCAGCGGTAAAGAAAATGGCAACCCCATTAAGCAAAATAGTATCAGCGTACACACGTGCGGACAAACATTTATATTTTAAGCAAAATAGTATCAGCGTACACACGTGCGGACAAACATTTATATTTTCTTCAAGGCAGGCACAAGTACTGTTGCATAAAACTTAAAAGCACTCTTGACACTTTGAAAGCGAATCTTTATTTGCCTCTCTCGCGGCCTTTCGAGTGGCTGCAGCTATACTACTAGTATAGCTGCAGCCGAATGTGCTGCTTCTGCACAGCTGCTCCTTTGTGGCCGCCGCTCGATGGCAAGAAGGCGCATCATGAGTTTCTCACAAAGCCACCAGATGGCGCACTGTTCTCCGCAGATGCCTCCGCCCCCGATGAGTCCAGAAAGCCTGTAAACACCCGTCAGCAAAACTTCTAAAAAATGCTCTCCCAGCGCGTCCAGGCGTGAAAGAAGTGTCAGGCAGAACAGGGACGTCTTCGTTAACAACGAAACGCGGTGCATACCGCAAGTGTATGCTTCGTACGTTGACTCGAATACGTCATTCAAGGTAACAAGCGTGGTGGCAATGAGACTAGAACTACGCCCAGAAACGAGGAGCGAACAAAACAAAATGGCAGCGGCTTATAGCTCAGCTAACCCTGGATATGCAAAGCGAAAGCTTTGCTAAGCTTGGTTAAGTCTTTGTTTCACTAGGTGAACCATTGATTTAGCTGTAATTACTATACTGTTCGCCCCAAGCCTGCCTTTGCGTACGGTTGTGGTTTCGCTTTCGGCATTTTCTGAGCCGAAAGGCTAGCCGGGCGACATCCGCCGGGTGGTCAGGCGCCGCTTGCCGAGGATGGCTCAAAGCATCCAGCTCCCGAGCAACGCTCAGAAAATACTGCCCGGTCTCGCTCTCATTCGTGGTGAAGCTCGCATGCCACGCGGCTAGTCAAGGGGTCAGGCGCGAAGCAGCTGCGAAGAGTGCATGTGCCAGCCGGCAGCGGTGGTGGCTGCGATGAACGCAGCCGTCGGCGGAGACTGGTCCGCGGAGTCACGTGATGCGTTGCTAAGGGTATGGCACAGCTGCACTCAAATGAAGGTCAAATTTACCGCGACGGCCGAACCTCTGGACGATACTAGTAAAGCTTTACTCTAAAATGCCACACGCGCTTTCGATTAACCCGGTTGTGCACGACGCCCGTGGAGTCTCTTCAAACGGTACTACTTGAACTCTATTGTGCAGTTAAAAACACTGGAATTAACGTTGATTTCAACATGATTGGAAGCAATGCTTTACGTCCATTCCCACACATGCATGGGATCCGTCAATTTTTTGAGAGCTTCGTGGAAAGAGATTTTGATGAAAGGTTGTGGACGTATTCATAGCCCACATTTGTCTGTTATAAGTAGAGGTATCAGGATCTCTCTCGCTCAAAAGTACACTGATGCCTCTTCTGCCTGAGCTCATCGCCCGGTGACTCATGAGTGGAAGGATGCAAACCTGATTGATGTCAGCGATTTGCTAATCTAACGACTGTTAATGACAGGCCGCAGTTAGCGGCAAGAAT
The DNA here is from genome assembly GCF_048455015.1 of Haemaphysalis longicornis. Classification (NCBI taxonomy): domain Eukaryota; kingdom Metazoa; phylum Arthropoda; class Arachnida; order Ixodida; family Ixodidae; genus Haemaphysalis; species Haemaphysalis longicornis. The sequence goes on along the minus strand of NW_027526361.1, from coordinate 72,244,623 downwards.
CGAAATCGTGATGGTGTTCATCATTTCCCTTTTTGCCTCTTTCTGAAACAGGCCACAAAAACGGTAACCATGACGACGCGTGGTGACGTGCGTATGTATCGCAATTTTTCCCCCAGGACTTCATAGATTATTACAGCAAGACTCAGTGTGTCGGGACCAGTGAAGAGGCGACCAGCTGCGACAGCGGTTGGGATAGAGGTGATTTATGCTTCTAGCATGTGCGAAAGTGAGCTTGCGCGCTACGCGAGCAGCTCCCGGCGAACGAACAACAGGCATGCTCGTAGGCTTGCGTCCCGCGAGGAGCTTTTGCCGCCGTCCTTGCCTTCGGCGTCGTCGTCTTCGGCGCAACGGACTCTGGGCACGCCGGTCGCTTCAGGTCTTGGTGCCCACGTGAGAATAGTAGTTTTTCGTTAAGGGCTGGGTACGGGCGTCGAAACGGTGGTCGCGTGGCTGGGCCGGAGGGAAGCGATATAAGCCGGCTTGACTTGGTCGGCGACGAGGATGTTTGATGACTGGTAATGTCGAGGGTGAAAATGTTAGGACGTCGCCCGGCCGAAGTAAGAGTGTGGCAGGTTGCGTCACGGCACAGGAACGCATGAGTGCGAGACAGGAGGTCCGGGTTGACAAAGACAGGATGGTCTCTGCGCTGTCAATGAGAGCACGGGCCGGAGACTGCAGGACAAAGGTCACCCAAGTAACCGATAGGCCCCGAATGCCCATCGGAAGGCGAAGGTGTGAGAAAGTCACCCGGGAGATAAAGTGGGCAACTCGGCACCGGTTCAGTGGATGTGAAGTTCATGAACCCATATTCGTAGGGCCTAGTGGAAAGGGCACGCTAGTTTGCCCTCGAACTCAGATAGTGATAAGACTGCGATCAAGAGTTTAATATGTAGGCAAAGTCTAAACTACGTGTCACCTTGTGGATGGCACGTTGAAATGCGTAGGCGGCGTTGCGCAAATCCAAGGGCATGCAAACATACTTAAAAAAAAAAACAAAGTGATGATGGCGGCATGCCTTCGGGATGTCTGCGGGCTTCGCAAGTATCACAAGTATTTGTTCAAGTATCAAATATGGAGTTGATCAGGTCCATCCTGCTGGAAATTTTGCAGCGTAGCCGATACGTGGAAAAGTCTTGCAAATGTGGTAGCGTGTACCGGCCCGGCATGATGGTTCGTTTGATTGCATGGTAGCCCACGTACGGACTCGAATCACCGGTTCTTTATTCGGTACCTCATGCAAAGTTGCTGCGTAGTCTCTAGAAGATTCGTGGACGATTCCCATCATCTGCTCGAACTATCGACGACCAAGGGGGCGTAACACGATCCGGAGGAACGACGCGGTCGAGCGAAGACAGGAGTTCTTTTTGTGACGGTGTGGTGGGTGATCGTGTGCTTCGCCAAGGTTTGCACTGTGCGGGGCTAGCTTGTGGCGGGAAAATGTGCAAGGATATCCTTGTTTAAGCCAGATGGCACTGTAGCTGGAAGTCCTGTCACCGTTATAACGGAGCGAACTCTATGCACCAAGAGGTTCATCTTCATGTCCACGGCTAGGTTGTAGAAAGCCAGGAAATAGCCACTGAAAGTAGACTGCTTTATGTCGGCGGTGATGGAAAGCCACTAGAAGGTGCGGCGCCGGACAGAATTGACACTTGGTGACTGCTGGCCGTAGGTGTTGGTCCGCGAGCAGAGGTCGGCAAACTCACTCATGAGTCCACTCACTCAGACTCATTTGGACTCAAACTCACGCGTGAGTTTGAGTTTGAGTGAGCGCGAGGCTAGTGTGGCATGGTGAGTTTGAGCTTGAGTGAGTTTGAGCCGAGTGATCACGACTGAGTTTGAGTCCGATTGCGTTTGAGTCCATTTTGAGTTCTGAGTACATTTTGAGTTTGAGTCCATTTTGAGTTCTGAGTACATTTTGAGTTTGAGTCCATTTTGAGTTCTGAGTACATTTTGAGTTTGAGTCCATTTTGAGTTCTGAGTACAATTTGAGTTTGAGTCCATTTTGAGTTCTGAGTACAATTTGAGTTTGAGCCCATTTTGAGTTCTGAGTACATTTTGAGTTTGAGTCCATTTTGAGTTCTGAGTACACTTTGAGTTTGAGTCCATTTTGAGTTCTGAGTCCATTTTGAGTTTGAGTCCATTTTGAGTTTGAGTTCATTTTGAGTTCTGAGTACAATTTGAGTTTGAGCTCATTTTGAGTTCTGAGTACATTTTGAGTTTGAGTCCATTTTGAGTTTGAATCCATTTTGAGTTCTGAGTACATTTTGAGTTTGAGCACATTTTGAGTTTGATTACATATTGAGTTTTGAGTACATTTTGAGTTCTGAGTAAATAGGAGTTTTAAGTCCATTTGGAGTTTGAGTACATATGAGTAGCCTAGCAAGCAGCTATGGTTGGCTGTTAAGTTTCATGCGTCACTGTGGGCTCGGAATTCAAGTTACCTGCGGGTATGGCACCAATCGCGATCTGCATGATCGGTTGGGAGGGAGGTGGTGTCTGATTTTTTTTAGTTTCTTGTTGAATTTTTATGGCCATAAGCACTTGCTGTATACCTAATTTTCGCGGCTGGGCGCGTGAGTGATAACTGACTGGTGAGGTCATAAAAAAGGGTTGTCTTAACTTTTCCTCCTGACGGATCCACTAAGAGCGTGGGAAAGGGTGGTGGGAAAGCACACGGCGGCGCTGGCGTGCTGGTTGTTCGCCTGCTACTGTTAACGGCTTGATATACTAGGGGTCACAAAGGAAGAGGTGAGAGCCGGGGGGAAATGGGGGCGGGGGCTGTCCTTTCTACTGTTTCAAATGAATTAGCTGAATTGACTGGGCAGCGCCCCTTAAGACAGAATAATGACCACATTAGATTGGGTGAAAAGTGAAACTGATGAGGCTAAGGCGTGTAAGGTATCAAATGAAAGGTCCGATTAACAGAATCACGCGGGGTAAATAAAAAAAATGCTTCCTGATTGCAGTCATCAGGCAGTCATAATGAGTCATAGATTGGGTTAAAATTCAAAATGACGCTGCGAGGGCATGTGGGGAATCAAATTCAAGGTCTCGATGTGGGGAATCATTCGGGACGAACATGAGATATGGATATATCATGACGTAGTCATGGTAAATCAAAGATTCGGTTAAAATTCAGGTTCATGACGCTAGGGCGTATCAAATTAAAGGTCTCGATGAGGGTAATCACGTGCTTCCTGATTATTATCATGACATAGTCAAAATGGGTCATAAATTAGGTTAAAATTCACAATGATGCCACTGGGTGTCCGGGGTATCAAATTGAAGGTTCCGATAAGGAAAATCACGTGGGACAAAAATGTGGTAGGGCTATATCATGAGATAGTCATGGTTAGTCATTGATTGGTTTAACGTTCAAATTGATTCCGCTAGGATGTAATGGGTATCAAATCAATGGTCTTGATGAGCCGAATCACGTGGGAGAAATACAAAAATGCTTCCTGGTTATAACCATTAGATTGTCATGGCGAGTCCTATATTGGGTTAAAATTCGAAGTGACCCCGCTAGGGAGTGTAGGCTATCAAATTTACGGTCTTGAAGAGGGGAATCACGTGGTACAAATAAAAAAGGCTTCGTAGTTCGAATCATGAGATGGTCATTATGAGTCATAGATGGGGTTAAATTCAAGGTGAGGCCGCTGAAGCATGTGGGGCGTCAAATTGAAGGTTCCAGTTAGGGGAATCATGTCGGACACCTAAATAATGCGTCCTGGTTACAGTCATGAGTCATGGTTAGTTTGACTGGTATGAATTCCATATGACCCTGCTAGGGTGTGTGGGGTATCAAATTAAAGGTCTCGTCGAGGGGGTCACGTGGGACAAATATGAAAATGCTTTCTGGTTATAATTATGAGGATATCGCAAAAGGTATACAGCAAAAGGTACACACTCTCACTCACACTCTCACTTTCACTCACACTCTCACTCTCACTCACACTCTCACTCTCACTCACACTCACACTCACACTCACTCTCACACTCACTCTCACTCTCACACTCTCACTCTCACTCTCACTCTCACTCACACTCTCACTCACACTCTCACTCTCACTCTCACTCTCACTCACTCTCACTCACACTCTCACTCTCACTCTCACTCTCACTCACACTCTCACTCACACTCACACTCTCACTCTCACTCTCACTCTCACTCACACTCTCACCCTCACTCTCACTCTCACTCTCACTCACACTCTCACTCTCACTCACACTCACACTCTCACTCTCACTCAGTCACACTCACACTCTCACTCACACTCTCACTCACACTCACACTCACACTCTCACTCTCACTCTCACTCTCACACTCTCAATCTCACACTCTCAAACTCTCACTCTCACTCTCTGACTGTCTCAATCTCTGTGAGGCCATGTGAGTTCTGAATTCATTTTGAGTTCTCAGCCCATTTTGAGTTCTGAGTTCATTTTGAGTTTTGAGTACATTTTGAGTTTTGAGTCCATTTTGAGTTTGAGTACATTTTGAGTTTTGAGTACATTTTGAGTTTTGAGTACATTTTGAGTTTGAGTACATTTTGAGGTTTGAGTACATTTTGAGTATGAGTTCACTTTGAGTTTGAGTACATTTTGAGTTTTGAGTCCATTTTGAGTTTTGAGTTCATTTTGAGTTTGAGTACATTTTGAGTTTTGAGTCCATTTTGAGTTTGAGTTCACTTTGAGTTTGAGTACATTTTGAGTTTTGAGTCCATTTTGAGTTTTGAGTTCATTTTGAGTTTGAGTACATTTTGAGTTTTGAGTCCATTTTGAGTTTGAGTACACTTTGAGTTTGAGTACATTTTGAGTTTTGAGTACATTTTGAGTTTTGAGTCCAAATTGAATTTGAGTACATTTTGAGTTTGAGTACATTTTGAGTTTTGATTACATTTTGAGTTTGAGTACATTTTGAGTTCTGAGTACATTTTGAGTTTTGAGTCCGAGTGAGTTCTGAGTTTTGAGCTCAATGTGAGTTTGAGTTTGAGTGAGCGCAGATGTGCTGCTCAGCATTGAGTCTGAGTTTGAGTGAGTGGTGATTCGAAAAAAAAATTGTGAGTGAGTTTGAGTGAGCCGCGCCAACTTTGCCGAGGTATGTCCGCGAGTTCATGAAGGCGATAATTTCCTTACTCGACGCCGTCGGCCTGGAAAAGAGGGCGGTAGGGCGCTGACCTCAGCTCCCGTATCCACCAGCGGTGGCCTGCAACCTTGTCGGTGACTTAGAAAATGCTAATGAGTGCTTGACCGCGTTCACTTGCCGTCGCTAATGTTCGGCCTCCTAGTTTCTTGTCCATGACCACGGATGGCTGTACGTGCCGGCGAAACCGCCGGAGGTACGGTGGCACTAGCGTACGCCTTAAGTGCCATCGAGCGTGACGGAAGAGGGATCTTGATAACAGGACCCAGACGAAGAGTACTGGCGGCGACGGGATGCGCGTTGTAGTCGATGCGAGAGGGGTGCCATCATTTCCAGCTGATGGCTGAATTCATTTCTGCTATCAAACCTGGAGCCAATGAAGCTTATAGTCGTCATGTGAGGTGGAACCCGTACTGGTGATGCTTGAGGACCAGGAGTCGCCCATGGCGTGGTCAGACAGTTCTGCGGACCGGTCAAGTAGCATGTTACCAGCGGCCGCAAATGCGAAGACTTCGTTTTGTGGAAGGCGTTGGCGAAAGACCTCCTGAGGCAGTGGGTTGTTCAGGCCTGGACCTCCATTGCCCAATAGCTGTCGCTTGCGATGGAATAGCTGTGCAGTGCGCCTGTCGCCGAGCTCGGCAGGGTACAGAAGCTACTCAAGTCGGCTGTCCTCCGACTCCGACCTGCATTAGATGATCGCGGCCTCCAGGTACTCATATGGGGCTACTGGATGCGTCATATCGATGATGTCTGCAAGCTCGTCCGCGAGTCTGCTTGGCAGAGGTCACTATTCTGTTGTACTTCGTCTCTGGGCTAGTGATGTGATGAAAAAGAATGCACGTCTCAACTTTTATGAACCAACTCCATGAGTTCGATTGAAACCGGTGGTAGTGGGGGAAGAAGGGGGGGTCACGACCGCGGCCGTGTCATAGGTGGGTGGAGCTGATTCGCGGTTCACGCCTGGCTGTTGCTGGCCCGCAGGGTCCAGCAAGGCAGGAGGGTCTCTCATGGAGTGGTCAGATGGGGCGAATTCGATCCATTTCACAAATTCATGTGGCAACCGGTGGAGACGCTACGAGCTGCGGCACCAATTGGACTCGAAACGACTTATTCTGCTAGCATGCATACACATCAGTTTGCGCCACGGAAGGAGATCCCTGTGTGGACCATTTCTACACGTAGGAAGCTTTCACCATGCGAGGAGCCACTACCGGTGCCGTGGTCCTTTTCGGGGAGGCGGACGATGGGCGCGCAAGTTACAAGTGCATGGAAAGGATGTGTGATAAAATGTGTGATAAATTACACGTGATGAAAAGTTAGGCCAGAACTGGATGAGAACCAGCGCAGCCTAAGTTCCGAACAAACTGATATAACTTAGTTCTATCAGAGAAATAATGAGAATGATAAAGGAAATTCTAGTGATACTTGTTGCATGCACAAGGGAACAAGCTGAAGATGCTCCATGGTGGTGGCTAGAGAGCGGAGCGAACTTTGGAGGGTGCTGTCCAGGAAGCTGGTCAAGTGGTGACGAATGTGGCAGCAATGTGGCATCAATGTGAAAAAAAATGTTAAACAGCACTTCAACAAAATTTCCAACTAGGCTTTCGCCATCAGAAGGAAGAAAATAGCAAAGCGCGAGTAATGTAATATAGAAAATGAACCAGTGCGAGCCACGTGGCAGGTGTACGTGACTGCATGTGAGTCAATAAGCACCCAGCCCCCAGAAATCATAATCTGGATAAACTGGCGTGTTCCACCCGTCTGTATTTTAAAGTATTTTTGTCCAAACAAAAAAAAAAACGAAAGATATATAGGTAAGACAGGATAACGAAGTTTAACAGTAAAGAGACTCTCGAATAAGTAAATCATGTCAACAGACGAAAAAACGACAGCGAAGGAAGCGGCTGAAATGTCCTGTAAAAGCAAAAACAAATCTCAGGCCATCTCCACTAGCGTGAAATCTTGGGAGGGGCCAAGCATGCAGTGTATAAGTGTGTTTTTGGTGCCTTGGCGTTTTTGCCAACGGAGAGGAAACCGTTTGGGGGTAGAGGTGTAAAGTTTTGCTGCAAAAGCCTCTGGCCTTTGAAGCACGAACCTGTCTAGCGCGAGGTGCACACGAGTGTTCCGGTGTTTTTTTATTACCCGTTACGAAGCGCTCCAGTCCGAGGCGTAAACGAGTTTCCCAGTGTTTTAGTTCCGGGACTACATGAGACGAACGACGACGACGACAGCAGACGCCAACAGCCCCGGCCCCTAAGGGGCATTTGTCTCGCCGAAAAATCGTAGATAAGTATCCAAAAGTTTTCACCTTCGAAGCAGGCTTAAGTGTCCGGAGCAAACTTTTTGCACCAAATATGCCTGATGTTCTCTTTGCACGGAATAACGCCGGGTAACGTGGCATGGATGAGCGATGTCACGAGTTTCATAATTTGCCAGATTGACTTTTTGAATAGACTAACAATCAGACAGAAAGACCAATATAAACGTTTATTGAGGCCACAATGAATTAAAATTTTGCCAGGTTTAGAACTCAACTCGGTTCTGAAGTCCCTCTTGACAACTGAAGCTATTCACTGAGGCCTGAGCAAACCAACTTGCCGTCACACTCCTTAAAGGCAGCAGTGGAGCAATGATCAGGTTTTCTTCTCCTTGTTTAATGGGTATGTTGCAATGTAGTGGCTGTAGATGATGCCTGCGTGTACCCTTCGCTGCGTTCTGTTGCAGCGTTGAGCCAGTGATTATGTTGAGCCTGCAACATTAATGCACTCTTGTTTTGGCAATCTTTGGCCTAGAAGCCCTTGCGCCATTAAACACAATCAGCATCATCATCATCAGGATTATGACGACGGCGACGAGCTGCGTGGGGAAAAAAACTGTTGTATTTACAATTTGTATGAAGTGGAACGATATTTACCAAGCAATATAATGCGCTTGCTGGTCGCTCTGTGTGCCATGACACGCTGTCCGAGAAGAACCGTGACCTAGCGACAGCTCCCTCGTTCCCGCGCAAGAAAGCTCGCATGCAAAAAATTTTCTTCTCCCACTCTCTCTTATCTCAGATTCCATATGGCACTGGGGTTTTCTCCCGGGAACGGAAGAAAACATCGCGTTTTCCGTCGGTGCCTCCAGACAACGTACCGGTCGTGCACTCACCCGTGCCAACCCGGCTAGCTGGCACAGCCCCTAAGGGTCGCTTTTGCGGCATTAAACAGAATGGTCATCATTATCGACCCCCAGGAAATCTGTTGTGGCCACCGCATGCAATCGCGAAAACCGCGATCTGTATTCTCCGGCTCCCCAACTTTCTTAATCGTAACAGTTCGGCCGTGGCCATAATTTTCACTGAAATTTCGTTCCGCCATGTGTAAGAAAGGAGGGTGTTTTTCGAAAACGCCACGCCACCTCCTATCACCTGCTTTTCTGTATGTAACACCACTTACCTAGCAGGGCAGTGCCTTACCTTTACACGTGGGTATATGGAAGAGGGTGTGTGGGAAAAGTTCTAGGTCACGCAATAAAGAGTGCATACCTGGGGAGATAACTTGGATGTTGTGGGGTAGCAGATGCAATGGATAGGGTGGAGAAAGGTGCCGTAGGGTTAGGCGTTAGAATATAGCAACCGGCACGTGGTTTTTGCTTGGAGAGAATTGTGTGCGGCGATGGTATGGTGTGGCGCTCGAGGCGGTAAGGTGCGAGGATGTCTATTTTTTCTCAGAAATTGCCTTCCTCCAGGGGGTAGTAGTCAAGACTCCAAAGGGAAGCGCCCGGTAAATATGACACCTGGTGGCGGCCCCAGCCACCTGTTTTATCTCCCATACCTGTGTCCCGGTGCCCCGAGGAGGCGTAGGTAGAGAAGGGTGTAGATTGATTATGGAAGTCGAGTGGGAGGAGAGGTGTGATGCGGCTGGATGCATGGTGGCGGAAGGCTGCTTTGGAGTCTATAGTGATTGTGAGAGAGAGAGTGAGACAGAGGAAGGGGAAAATATACGTTTTTATTGAAAACACATTGGAGTCGTCGGGGTGATTTCTCAGTCCAGGATACCTTGAGCACGGGCCGCATGAATTGCCCTGTCGACCAGCTATCTCTGGTCTTGGAGCGCACATGTAACTGCCCAAGGCTCTCTCTTAGAACTCATGAGTGTGGTAGGGGTTGGCGGCGGAAGTTGGGTTTGGTGGAAACCCCCTACCATGTGATGGAAAGTCCTGGAGTTCCTCCAGAATTGGCAATGCGAGAAGAGGCTAGAAGTCAAAATGTGAATTCGGGTTGGGGGACGAAAAGATTGTGTGGAGGGCCTGGAAGAGTCGCTCCTGCTCTCTGAGGAGAGTTTTTGTGTGGTGAAGGCTGGTGCTGTCTCTTTTGTTGATAGCGCTGTGTGATTTCAAGGTAAGTGATCAAAGGATGTACATGCTCGGGCTCGCTTCGGATAATAACGGCTGGGCGGGATAATTCTCAAGCCAGGAGATGGGTGGTCTCGTTGCCCGGAACGGCGAGATCAGTGGGGGACGAGATGTTCTTGACGAAAAGTTTGGGGGCTCAGCGTAAAGATCTTAATTTTAGTGAGGAATAGGTTCAAAAGCATGCCAACAGGCCCATCTGCCCACTGTTCAACTGGCCAGCCGTTATCGTCTGCCACGTTCACGAACATCGACAGCGTTGGCTTCGAGAAAGAAGTAGAACGTCGGTCTGCATGCTATAGCTGTGCCATTTCGGAAAAGGTGCGAGTTCTTCCATTCGTAAAGCTACGGCATGCCTGCTGCAATTTGGTAATGATGACGGCAGCTTCGGTTTGTATAATGGCAAGGGCGATAGCCACTTCCTCCGCTTCCAGCGGGTTGAGGTGTGGTATGGTGCGGCTGATGTGGTGTTGATTCTTTGTGACTACGACAGCGGTCATGGCCTAAAGGCCATGACATGTGGTGGAATCTGTGTAGGCAGCGCCGGGTTCTTTCCTATATGGCTTCGAAATTGCTCTTGCTCTGGCTTTTCGTAGAACCGCGTGGTACGGTGCGACTGCTGCGTGAACAAGGGGAATAATAATGTGATGGTCGGCGATTCTCAACGTGACCCGGGGTCCATACTGGGCATGAGGAGATGGAGGCACAGATGCATGGAAGATTTTACGTATTATTTAATAGGATCAACTGGCTCGATCTCGCTTACGGTCAGGCGTCGCTGGGCTGCTTCGGCGTGGTGCGGCACGGGATTGTAGGAAGGGCCTGGTCGTACACCGTGGTGGCTCGGGCTCGAACGAAGGGTCCGCCGCGATGAGGCTGCTGCTGGGCGGGCTCGAACGATGGCTGGACGTGGTTGGCGTAAGTGTGGAGACGGGTGGTCAGACGTCGTACTCGAGCGATGGCTAGACTCCGGGGCCCGAAGCTCTTCCTGTCTTCGGCCTAACGCATCTCGCGACTCGTCTCGTCCGCCCCGGGATCGCTGTCCCTCGGTCTCTCCGGATTTGACTGCCCCTCGATCTGATTGCCTTGATCTGACTCCTGGATTTTGACTGCCCGGATTTGACTGCCCTCGCCCTCCGGTCGGCCTCTTCTTTTAATACCTTTCTTCGTTCTTCCACTCCTCCTCCCATGCCGTCAATGACCGCTGTCCCCTCATGTCCAGCGGGAGCATAATGAGCCACTTAGGTCGTCACAAAAGAAGTTCTTATCGGGGAGGGGGGGGGTTCGAGCGGCATCTCCAAGACGGTACCAACGTTCCCTTTGCAATAAGAGTTCCGTCGCCGATCCTTAGAAGTTCAATGCACATACGCGCACACACATACAGGGCCCTGTACAAGATTAGAACCAGCGATAGTCTCTTTTAACGCCGGTTGCCGGGATTGGTGGTGCTGCAGGATGACACTGTACCAATATAGCACCATGCACAGTTTGTTGAGGCCAACCACCTGCCGAAGTCTTTTCGGCGAACACGAGCCGTCACAGTAAGGCATTGGCGGATTTCTTGTAATATGCGCTTTCCGCCAGGAGGTGAATACTAAAATGGTAACTAAAGCCCCACGTCAAAGACAATGGCTGTGATGGGTCCCAATCTCACCCTCTGGCTCGAGAGGTGGGCTTCAAGTACTTTTTTTGTGGTGTTGTGGGTGCCAGTGTTTAGGAGTCTCTCTGTGGAGGTGCTTGTCTGGAGTTTGATGGTTTACTTGTAGCCTTTCGGGATCATGGTATCTATACTTTCTTGAGTTTTTTTGTGGTTAGAAAGGAGCACGGTATAGCTATGGTCATGCAAAAGACGGTGAAGACCTGGACTAGTCGAAGCGCGTCTACCTCCACCATGGCTCATGTTTGGTGGAGATCCGTATGATCACATGGGCTACTTATTCTGGGGCGTGCTTCAACTTCTTCCTACGATGAATGATGTGCGGCCTGCTTTGGAAGTCATGCCAACGATGCTAATCTGTTGAGAGGGGATGGTGATGTGGCCATACATGTGGACGTTGATCGTCGGAGATCCGAGTTGTCGTTTCTTTACGTGGGAGGTCCTTAGCAGTTTAGGCTTCTGTCGGGCACAACTAAGACCGCACGACTGGGCGTAGTGGTGCACAACGTCCACTTCCGTCTGAAATCGGTTCTCCATCTTCCCCACAGATCCATTGAACCACAAGGTCGTAATAACCGATATCACTATACAGAGGGGCCGGGAGGGCTGGGTGGCTAGTTCTTCCGCGCACTGGTGTCTTCGTATCGATGGTGCTTGTGATGAGCTTGTATACTTGGTGGTTGACCGTCGGGACCACGTAGGGGAATTTCGTATGATATTGGAACGCGTCAATGAACCGGGCGTCCGGGCGGTGGAATTAGGCGGCATTGCAGAGCGCACGGAGCCGTTCCTTGCGTCGGACTTGGTGTGGGCAGGGCTGCATACATTTAAGGCGACAGCCTTACATCTCTGTTAATAGCACATGTGGTGTGGAATACATAAAATTGGTGGTGCACAAAAGTTCAAGTTGTGTTTGCCTCAAGTGCGAGCCGGGGATCGAGTGTCAGGAAAGGGAAACGGCAGTGTGCGAGGACGGTCGGACAAGGGCTCTGAGAAAGGGATATACAGCACGCTCCGGGAAAGGAAAATAGCAGCGGCAAAGGCGTGGATGCCGCACCCGCAGGACAGTGTGAGCCGCCTCGAGAGGAGAAGACGCCGACGAGGGTGCACCGGAAGGAGGCTCCGGGTTATGGCGAGCGAGCCGAAATAGCGTTAAAGGGCTTTGTCCGTACTCCGAGTGGCTGGTCGAGGCCAAAGGGTAGTTGTTGTCAAAGGTGGAATGTTGGCGGCCGAGGCGGTGGGGCAGATTCCAGCTGGTAAGGGTAAGTTCGTTGGGGCTGAGGCCCACGGTGGTGGTGCGGTTTGTGAGAAAAGTATTCCAACAATCTCATGTGAACCTTTATCAGGCTGTTTTTAAAGCAAAGATTTACTGATCTTGTCAACCGGTTCGTTTCCGCGGTAAATTTGACCTTCATTTCACCGAAGCTGCGCCGTACCCTTGGCAGCGTATCAGGTGACTCGCCGGGTCACACTCCGCCGACGGCCCGGTTCACCGCTGCCGGCTTGGTGCCCGCGTTTTCCGCAGCTGGTTCCGCCTAACCACGTTTCTCGCCGCGTGCATACGAGCTTGGCCATGAATGAAAGCAAGGCCAGCCCGTCCTCTATGACCGCTGCCCAGGAGCTGGAGGCTTTCAGCCGTGGTCAGCAAGCGGCGTCTGATCGCCCCGCCGATATGGCCCGGCGAGCCGTTCGGCTCAGAAAACGCCGGAAACAGGACCACAACTGTAGACAAAGGCAGGCTTTGGACGAATAGTATAATGATTACAGTGACATTAAAGGTTAACCAAGTGAAACCAAAACATAACCAGGCTACGCCAAGCTTTCAATTTTCAATCCAGGGTTAGCTAAGCTGAGCCGCAGCCATTTTTTTATTCACATGAGTTGTTTCGGACGCATGTTTGGATCGGGGATGCTCTTCTGGATGTTCTTCGTTCTGGTGCTTATCTGAAATATGACGTCATCGTAAGTAGCGCTTGAAACGGGACACAGAAGAGAAGACACACACGACGGCGCTATGACGTCAGTCTTTCGCCAGTCGCATCTTCTCTTGCGGTGCTTGAATTTTCGGCTATGACGCCAGAACTGCACCACTTTTGTTTTCTTGCCTGAACTGCATGTGTTCCGGCGTCAAGTTGTTGTCTTTTACTGACTTCCCTCTCCCTCTCGAGCAAACCTACCCAATCCAATTATATCTCATAGGACGCCATTCGATTCCCTCCATTCTTCTCCACTCGGCTCTTCAATTCTCTCCTCCCCTGAACCCCACTTTTCCGTTTCTTCCTACGTTGACCAAAACGACGGAAGGAACCTGCCTACAGTCCCTTATGTGCAACGACCTTCTCATTGGCGGTCATTGGCGGTGCCCCAGCCTGGAAACACCGGAATTTTCTTACATTACTCCAAACATACCTGACTTACGGACAGCAACGCAGCTATCATACAGTGTCCTGTTTATCCTGACGCCTCTCAAACTTGCCTCTACCAAACCATCCGCACCCTGTCCTCTCTACTGGCGGAGCTCACAGCCATCCGGGGTGGCCTACAGGCACTAACGCCGGCCCTACAGCGCGCCCCCGTGGGTTCCATCCTACATCTTTATACGGACTCCACCGCGGCGATACGGGATTTACGCCAAGTATCGAACAATTGTACCATTTCAAGGGACATCCACACACTACTAGACACGTACCCCTGCCCTCTCAGACTGGTGTGGGTTAGGCGGAATACGCTCCCCGCTCACATTGCAGTGGATATGGCTTGTCACCCGACGTATATTCCTCGGCCGCTGCCAATGTTAACAGCCGGTCCGATAGAAAACTTTCTCCAACGGAAGGACGATCTGCGTCGCGCCACACGTGCCCTCATCCCCCCGTGTGGAACGGACCTCCCCGGTAGACTTGCTCGCTGGGAAGAGGTTTTGCTGCGCAGACTTCGCGTTGGAGTGGCGCTTTTACCTGCTGTGACCCGGGCGTGGCCACCACGCTACCATGCCCCGTTCTACGACACCTGCCCCTTCTGCACAGCTCCGGCCGCACAAGCTGACGTGGACCATTTTATCTGGGTGTGTCCTTCACTGGCCTCAGCCAGAAAGCGACACCTGAGAGGCACAGGCCTCCATCCTGGAAGACCCCCCGACCTTCAGCGGTGGCTCTGGGGACCCCACCACCGCTCCCTTCTTGACTTCTTTCGAGAGACGGGGGCCCATGTATATTTGTAAATAAGTTATTTTTATGCCAACGGGCATTCTATCGCAAAAAAATATCCCATTGAACTGAGCTGGCTGACTCTCGCCACCTTTTTTAGGAACACCTAGCTCTAGTGCGGCACATCAAGTACCAGAGTTTATCATTGTATGGAGGCGACATGTCATTGCGTATTCTGAACGACAGTTGGTTCTCAATGTAGTTCTCTCTTTCTCTCTCTCTCGAGGTGGGGTGGTCCAGGGCCTCCTTGCTTGATTTTCATTGCGAAGGACACTGGTTCGAATCTTAGTCAGCCCAAATATTTCCTACTTTGTTTCAATTCGACTAGTTACCTTGTTTATAAGAGCTTCTCTAAAACGTTGGCGCAATTAGAACCATTCATGACCTTTTTTTTTGTTTTTCGAGTGGTCGGCTATTTTGTGCTCCGCCCGTTGGCCATTTTGTTATCCATGGACGCCGCATTTTTAACCGACATAGTTAACTTTTGCTTTCATACTAATACAGCCCAAGCAATTGAATTACGTGAGGTGCCCTGAACCCTGGTGGCTGCTATGAGAATCTGGGCGTGGATTGTTGATAAATAATTTTATTTCAAGAGGCAATAATGCATAGCTGAAACCATGGATATCTCTGGCAGGTTGCAGGGCTGTGGTCATTTGTCTTTCAATTGTGACAATAGTACAGCGTTTTTAAAGACGATGGACTTTCTTGGGCTACTTCAACGCAGAAATTTTGGTCTGTCTGTGTGTCTGTCTCCGTGAAAAAAGAATTTCTTATAATCGACATATCAGGGCATAGCGACTAGTGGTAACAGCGCTACCCTAAAAGCCGAAAGAAACCCAATCAGTTTCCAAGTGCTCCCGTCATTCAACACTCTGCACAACAAATTTCTGTGGCGGTGAAACAAGCTACTGCAAAATCAATCCAGACAAAGTTCACAGGTGACCACAGAGAGAGTTCAGGAACTATCTGAACTGAATACGGTACAATAGACTGCATGCTCAGGATGTTGTTTCTGACTACTGTGAAGCGTGTGGACCAGCGTAACAGAAAGGCTTCTTCACCTAAAACTGACAACTCATTTTCTAAGTGACTCACAAGGATGGACCGTACTCGCCACAGCAGTGGAAACATAGCCCGTTGTGGTCGGGCGCGAAGACACATGGCACCACGATTTCGCCACAATACAAAAGCATCAGCACACATCAGGACGTTCACCAACACGTCATTTGAACGTGTGCTCATTTGAAGTGTGAGACCGAACAACCTGCTTAAGCAGGTTGTTCGGTCTCACACAGTCCAAAACGTTGCCGCTACACGACACTGGAACAAGGTACGTTCTAATGTTTCAGTGTGCCCGCAGTGCGGGCACCGTGAGAACGCACAACGACGAATATCGCCAGACGATCCCACGTCGGGAGAGGACCTCTGGTGACGTCTTCAAACCGCTGCCTGAGGTACGCCACCAGTTGCATTTGTTCTTCGGTGGTGCTTGTTGCTGTCAGCCATCCTTTGTGGGGTGTGTTTGTAGTGTTGTATATGGTTGTGCTGTTCCAGAGGGTGCTATCTTTGTCTAGTATGACTTACAAATGAAGCAGGGGGGGGGGGGGGGGTGTGTCAGGATCTCGCCATATCTTGTGTAGTCTAACTGGAGTGTCCAAAGTGTCTGCGTGAGTTTGTCTTATTCGGGCTGCTTGGTGTCTTGTGACCGTGTCAAGGAGCTGTGGTGTAGTTCCCTTCTTCCAGTGGAGTAGTCCTCCAAGTTAGGTGCTGTCGGGACTGTGAGCGTTTGATTTGGTTCGAGGTTGGCAGGAGCCCGGGTTGCGGCTTCTCGGGCCAGCTGATTAGCTTTTTCGTTACCTAACATTCCTTCCTCCCCAGGTATCCAGTACACTGTTACAGCTCCATAGATGCTGGTGTTGATGGCCGTAGCCATGGGTCGTGGCAGTTCCATGCTTAGTAGTTGGTGACAGGCGCTTTTTGAGACCGTGTATACGTACGTGGGCTTCGTGGGGCTGGATGTGTGGGCGATGGCTGCGAGTTCAGCCCAGATGGGTTCCATAGGGGGGATGCACTGCTTGTACTCCAATTTTCCCTTGAGTTCAGCATACGCTATACTTTCTGCTGCGTCTGTTACTGCTGCATCTGTTATACGTGGCTGTTGAATTGGTCCGCAGCTGCTCGTTTATCCAGCTATCTGGCTCGAATGCTCCTTCTGACCTTGTTGCGTTGTCAATGCATGTGTCTTGGTTATGGTGCAACTTTGAGTAGGTTGGCCGTGCGTGGGTTTAGACGTCCACGTCGTATAATAAGCTGCTGGGATGTGGACCCTAGACACTGAAGTATCTGTTGCCCTGGAACTGTCGCTTGGAGTCTGAGGTGCTGGTTGTACCTGTGGACAGCTACGATCTCCTCCAGCCTATTGTGCGTTCCCGTCTCAAGAAGTCGCTTGGTGCTGGCGTTGATCGGAATGCCTAGCGCAGACTTCGTCGCCTTCCTAACAAGAGCGTTGATTCTTTCTTCTTAAGTTTTAGTGCAGTTGGTGTATGCTGAATGGTACCATATTCGTGAAATAAGGAGTGCATCCCGTAGTCGTAGGAGGTCTTGTTCCGTGAGTCCATTTTGTCTGTTCATGATTCTGCGCATCATGTTCAGGACTTGTTCTCCTTGCCGACGTATGTCGGCAAGGATGTCGGCCGACGTATGTCCTGGCCTCCCCCGTCGCTTTGAATGTGGTGTACAAGTGACGTGATTAACTTTTTGCAAGGAATTGAGACGTTTCTGTTTTTAACTACAATGGGTGGAGGCTTCCATCTTGGAATATGTATGATAAGAAGCTCCGACTTTTCTGGTGAGCACAGTAGACCAATTTCTTCTGCTGCCTTAGGGATGTTATCGACTGCCTGTTGCAACGTAGCCTGTATGTCGCCTGGTGAGCCTGTTTAAACCACAATTTAATGTCATCGGCGTATATCATATGTCTGATACTTCCAATTATCTGTAAAGCTCTTTGTATCCTGAGCTAGGGCACTGTACTGGCCTGATTTTAAGGCCCGAGCCTAGCCCGAGCCCGCTTTGCAAAGCCAGAGCCCGACCCGGGCCCGGGCATTCATAAGTGAGCCCGGCCTGGGCCCAGCCCGGGCCCGTCACCTCAGGCCCAGGCCCTGCCCGGGCCCGGTAACCTATTTTTTGGCATAGGGAGGGCCCGCACGTTACCAGGCCCTGTCTTTGACGCTGAAGAAAATTTGTTTATTATATTTGGTCCAGTGTCTTCGTAGCGGGAGGCCAGAAGGAGCATCTAGTCTGTACAAGCACGTCATGAATTGAAACGCAAAAAATAAGGGTTTAAAAGTGCACGTGGTTTAGCTTTCACCGTCTCCAGTTCAAGCCACATCGGCGTAATAATAGCTCGTATTCTTGCACGAGAGACCCACACCATTAATGACCAGACTCTTGGCAACTTCACGTGGTTTTCGGGGCCACAAGTTGGTATTGCCGATTTTTTTTATCCTAATTTGATTCCGCGAGTATGTACGTGTATTGAAATATTTCACTGCAGGGGTTGTTAAGCGGTGGTGTTTCTCTAACACGCGAGTTTGATTCCCCGCCACGGCAGCCGCATTTCGATTGGTGTGACATCTAAAACACACGTGTACATTGACATAAGTGCACAGCTTCAGGTTGTCTGAATTAATTCATTCCCCGCTAGGGCATTCCTTGTAATCGTATCTTTGGTATGTTGTACACAAAAATATAAAATCTTGATGCAGTACATAATATATCATTAAAATTACAGTATAGTGACCATCAGACCTAGCAAAACACGTTTTTAAAACAATGCGTACAACTAACATCAAGAATCACGCAAAAATAAACTAAGAATATTCATTTTAATGCTTTTTCCTACACTTCATGTCGGACCTATTAACGATCCGTCCCTCCAGGAAACTTCTGACATAATTGTATATGCGTTGCCCACAACCAGCCTTGGCTAATTCTTCTAGCATTGCATTATGTGCCACATTATCAGAAGCTTTCTTCAGGTCTCTGGCCAGAATTGCTTTGAGCTGAGCTATGCTAACCTCCTTACACGTTTCATCGTAATACAAGTAAGGCATCCTGCGTGGTTAGGTGAGCTCTGTATTCAATGATAGTGTGGGGCAGAATGTTTTGTTGGTCTATGTGCTTTTGTAGCCTGTCCAGTACCATTTTTTCCATGATCTTTCCAACATTCGAGGTCAGGGAGATGGGCCTAAGTCAGTATGGTGATGTCTTTTCCCGGTTTTGGGATGAAGGTGACGTTCGCACTCTTTCATTCAGTTGGCACTGTGCCTAGTACCCATGCCTCATTGATGGGTTCGAGCAGGAATTCCTGATCTGCTTCAGAAAGGTTCCTAATTTCGGCTGTTAGTCGATCAGGCCCTGGTCCTTTATTTCCTCTCATTTTGCGAATGGCCCTTCGTCGTCTTCGTCTTCGTTGTTTGTCGTCTTCGTTCGTCCCTGGTCTTTTTCGCGCTGCGTTGACAATGAATTACCAACTAGCCGGAACCCTTACACTTTTAGGCCCTTCGAAGTTCAAGCAACGTAAATGGTTCATCGATGTCATTCTTGGTGGGTCCTTCATACTCTTTTTAGGCAGGTTGTTGTCGTGCTGGGATGTACGTGCTTTGTAAATGTTGCAGGAGTTGTGCGTGGTGGTCCTTGTACGTGGGAAGGAGCTGCAAGATCTTGTGGTCGTTCATGCTCTTGCTTTTTCTGGGCTCTATGAGTGCTCTGACAAGGTTCCAGGTGCGGGTGAGATTGGTACCATTCAGTTCCTCGCACGTCTCGTGCCAGTGTTCTCGGCTGAGTTGGTCTGAGTACCCTTGTGTCTCTGTTTATTCTGTCAATACATTCCTTCAGCCTAGGGTTTGTTTTGTGCTTTTTCCATCGCCTTGTGAGTCCTAGTCTTGCCTGCCAAAGGTGAAAAGGGTGGTTGTCAGCGCTTGCCTGAGCCTCATGTTGTGGCAGGCACTTTATGTGCTGTTTCTTGACTGTTTCTAGTTGTGCCCATTCTGATACACTTCATGACTGAACAGTTTGCCGTTGCATGCGTAATTGATGCCAATCTGTGACATGCTTGGTTTGCCTTTTTGTCACTCGTATGCCCACTTTGAATTGTATGATTGCGTGGACCTTTGTTAAAGTGTTATGCGTGTTCGTTCACTTGGCTTCCAGGTGTACTTTGCAGAAAGTCTCTCTTTCAACCGAGTTGCCTGTTCTTGTGGGTTCTGCGATGTCATTTAGGAGTGTAAAACCCGCTTCCTGCATGAATTTGTACAGCTGCCGACCTTTTGGCGAGTCTCTTTTGTATCCCCAGGCTGTGTGTACAGCATTTAAGTCACCAGCTACAAGGTGCCACATTTTTTCCCAGCTGCTACTTTGATTGCGCGTTGGACATGATGCACCTTCCCCTTTAGTGGACTATATATGTTGGTAATGCTTATATCGCACCACTTGTTGCGTAGGAGCAGTGTGTGTCCCTGCTCTGTTTCTTGTATTACATCGAGATGCATGCCTTTTTGGCAAGGGTGACAAAATTGTCCTTCTTTTGATAGGTTATGTACCCAGATAAAGGTCTTTTCTCTATAAAGGTATTTTCTCTATCAAGGTCTTTTCTCTCTCTCTGTACCCAGTAAGCTGTGGTTGCTTGTCTGGCTCTTGAAGTAAAATAGTGTCTGCTTTGTCGTTTTTGGCTTCTATGTACTGGTGTAGCGCTCCTTTCTTGTTCCGGAAACTTTGACAGTTTCATTGCCGTATTAGAGTTTGTTTAAGCATGATGGACTTCCTTGTCCACTGTGAGGCCTTGTAAACGCGTCTGAATTTCTGTTCTTATGAGGGGAGACAAGATTGCGATAACCTTTTCTACAATCACTGGGATGAGGGCTTCGATTTTCCTTTGTATTGCGTTTTCTATAGTCTGCTCTAATTCAGTTTGCTTTTGCACTGTCCTGTAACTCTATTTTGAGGTCGGCCATTTCTGTTGTGGAGTCTGATGCTAGTGGTCTGCATCGTTTGTGCTTCGGCACTACCCCCTCCGAGTATTGGCCTTGATTGTGTGCTTCGTTCTCTGCCGCGGACGTGGCTACGCGATCTTGGTCGGTGGTCGATTTTCGCAGCCACGGAACCATCCGAAATCCGGAACATCAGAAGGAAGCTCCGCCGAAGGGAGGTAACACCAACGGATGCCGCGTGATCTTGCTATGGGATGAATGTCCAACTTGTTTATTGCCAATTTTTCCCATACTTCGCTTGCCGTACTTTCCCTAAAAGTTAGGCTTGGCAGGTAGACTGGCCGTTTCTCAGTGTTTTGACACCACAGGCATAAAATGGCGGCGACTGTTCAGCAGACTGGCCGGCAATGCGCTCGTCATAAAACATTGAGCGGAAGCTCCCAGAAAGTACTGCAGCAGCGCCCTCCCTGGGTACTCAATTGAGTCTACAAGGTCGAATACTGCACGTACGGCTAGCACGCTACACGTGATTTGCAAGCAAGGTAGACAGAAACCACCCATTGACTTGGGCAGTCCCAACAGCGCACGCAACACTGTTTCTGTCTGTGACTCGATTCAGATACCTGGCCAAAGCGAAACAGAAACTGGTAATAGTCTTATATACCCACAGGCAAATCTGAACGTCTAAGTCCGGGGTTAATGTTCATACTTGTCAATATTGTTGGACAAGAACAAGACATCACGTAAATATAAGGCAGAAAATAAAAAAATGAGTGATATTTGCAGTGTGCCTTTATTGAAAAACTTACGGATGATTGGTTTTTCCGATAGGAAATAAAATACTACATCAACTGCACAAAACCGTCGCCTGCTGTTGCCCGCGCTACCTGGCGGCATAATAAAAAAATCAAACGGCAAACGCAATTAAAGGTTCTACTAGATAGGTTCCACGTTCCGCTAAGAACGCTCGTGGAGTAAGGCAACGTGGTTCTATAAACGTTGTAGTACGGTGCCTCGATTCACGCGCGTCTCTACCGTACGGCAGCGCTGGCATTGAGGCACCCGACTTGGAGCAGTGGAACGCGGTAAATTTAAATTGACTTGAGGAAACCTCTAGCGTGTTATCTTGGGAGGAACGAGACGGGAGAGGAACAGCATGAGAGGTGAACGGGAAAGAAAAGGGAGGCATTTACTTGCCAGGAGCGCCAGTCGAATATCGTCTTTCGTTGACATTTGCAACAAAAGGAGCAGAACGTGGCCATCTTTTTTAAATTTTCGGTTGTGTCCAGGAAGGGAAACAACCTGCACGGGGATGATTGAGCCGGCAAAGATTTCACATTTGGGTACCATATGCGTCAAAATGGCGTCTATCTCACGGCCGTCCAAGTAACTGCACTTCCTGAATCCGTCGTCACGGCAGGACAACCAGGTTCGCAAGTGACGTTCAGGGAGCGGAGCTTCTGCAGTATTTTACTATCATGTGGTTCATGCTTTAAGTGCAGAGCCCTTCAGGGGCTGACCTTGTCGTCGTAGCTCGCTCGATGGACCCAAGTAGAACCCCACAGCGTTCCGTCGTAGCAGCTGTCGTCGCGGCGTCGCACAGAGGCTTCGAAAACCAATCGCTTTTTCTAGTCATAAGCGTTCGAAACTCGTGAACCGCATGCGCTTGTGATACATCTCCCCGTTGTATAGCACAAGGAAAACTGCAAGCACATTTGAGGCAAAATATACGTAATTAGACACCAGTACCCGCGTTTATTTAGTTAGGAACGCTCGTCGGGTTGGTTTTTACTATTGTAGGCGAAAAAAGGTGGCAGTAGAACGCTGGCACGTGCGGGAGGATAAGGAGCAAGCACAAAAAGAACAACTCCCACTGGTGCAGTTTGAGGCAGGGGGCGCGCCAGCACTTCGAAGGCGGGAAATTTGAAATGCGTTGGACAAATTTCCGTGGAATTTATCGGCAGAAGAACGAGGCAGGGCGGGGAAGAGCGCGATGGGTGGTAAGACTGAGCGGATAACGGCGCCAAAGCCTATTATTGTGAATCACTGCTCTGCACTTCCGACAGGTTTTACATTGAGTGGAACGGCTTCAATTTTTTTTTTCATAAAATTGTATTCTCTATAGCTTTCTTCTTGCCTATTAGCTGGTAACGTGGATATGTGTAGTTCTTTTAAAACAATAAATTTTGAGTTGTCAGTCAGCGTGGTGTCTATGTCTTCCTTCTCCTGCCGTACTCCTGATTGATTGCGGGGCTTAGCGCACGGAAGCTGCACCTGAGCTACGAGACGCGTCATAGTGGGGGGCTCCGGATTAATATCGACCACCTGGGTACATTTGACATGCGGCAAGATTTCGACACACACTTTTCACATCTCGCATCCATCAAAAAATCAGCCACCGTGGCCCGAATCGAACCCGCTTCCTTGGGCTGAAAGCCACAACGTTATAGCCACTGAGCCGCGATGGTGGGTCTGGTGTACTTCTCCATCCAGCTGTTTTCCATTTACAGTTTCATTCTGCTTTGCAAGCTGCCAATGCCCCGCTGAAACTTGGTACATCTAGATGCACCTGCTCTGCACAAATACGTCGAACAATCGAAAAGTGAGGGCGCAGAAAGAACCAGTCACCATCTGCCAAGCGAGAAACATGTGCAGGAAAAAGCGTGCTGAGTAGAAATATTAATGCAGGTCGTAAAAACTGCTTCGCAGCTTATTGCCGTGAATTGCGCAAGAAGGACTAATTATGAGGTTCTTGTGAAAAATGGCCGTAGTTTAGGCCAGCATTCTACCTTTTGTGGCTCACTGGTATGGTTGTGTTTGCTTTCCGCTTTCGCTTTAAATGCACACCTACAGCTTTATTGCACTTCGTTTTTGTAGTTACTTGATTCGTAATTAAAATCATACATAATGGCGTTCTGGGGGGAGCGAGGCAAATAAAGTAAATAACTAAACGTGGTTCTAATTGGCTCTTTTCAATAGCAGCACTTACTTTCCTCTGAAATAGTTCTGGCAAAAGCGAGGGCGTAAAATGGGCTCGTTGCAAGCGTAGCAAGTACGGACAGCTCCTAGGTAAGTGCATGTGCAGATGGTATTATATACGAAGATGTCCTTGCCAGCATTCTGCCGTTTCTGCACTATCGACACCGGACACATAAATCACAACAGATTTACAAAACACCAGAGTGTGCTGTCTAGAGAGGAGGCACTTCGAGAGGGGCAACAAAAAGCTTCCGCAATTTGGCCGTCACTAGTGCGTTTCCCAGCATGTTCTTACAGCTCATCGATTCGATTGAAATTAATACGCATTATTTTTTGTATAGTGTAAATAACTGTTAACTCCGCTGTGTATGTTGAGACATGTTCCCAAGGTATGATTCGTTATAATATTCTGTCGTGAATTCTAAGCGTAGCTGTGCCACCAAAAAGTGTTTAAGAAATTGAATGCTACGACAAGCTTTCGCTCTATCTGCGGCCAGGGTTGCTGCATTTGAGCAGCTGGCCTTAAGGCAGGCTGGCTCTTCGATAGTTCACTTGAAGGGCAGTTGAACTACATAGCGAAAGTTATTTTCCCCTGCTCCAACTGATAATATTTTATGGTCAATAATACTGACCTAATCAACTGAGGAAGGTGAACCAGCGCGAAAAAGCTAGAACTGCACCTCCGAGGTTAGCAGTTTAGTGCGACGCGTGCAGCAGTAGTCAGCATCTACTAACAGCAACGACAATGACGCTGCATAGTGATTTTTTCCGACACTCTTCAGCAATTTAAAAAGACAGTTCTCTCGAAGTTTGTCCCGACTTGTCTTTTTTCCTAGTTTTTGTTGGGTTTGTCTCCTGTTTAGTAGCAGCACGTTGCTGGGAATTCAAGTTTACACCGCAAGCAGGTGTATACCGAGAAACCGCATTAGATTGGTTCCAACGTTTTTACATTGGCATATCCTTACAAATTCTTTCTTCAGGTGAATAAAACAAAAGCTGCGCTGCCAGTGAAGCGCAGCTTTTTTGATGCTTATAACTGATGCTTATAACTTATGCACCTGACATATCTGATGCATCTGATGCATCTGATAACTTCTTCGCGCCACAAGTTTGAATTAAACACTTCGTAATAGGGATTAAAAGATAAAAGCAGAAGGCGAGAGACGTATGATGGTCGTCCACTAATTTCGGTATTAAGCATGACCATTTCAATAGGTAGAGGATGCTGCTACCATTCAAATATCTTGAGGGGCTTGTGGCGGATCATGGATCAATGCGCAATTAATTTTGTGAACATCATCCGAGGTGATAGAGATTTATAGTTCAGCTGTAAACATCATGTGGTGGAAAGATAACCGCGAGACGTACTCACTCTCGTTCGCGTTCGCCCGCTGATCCCTAAGCATATCGCTTCATCAGCGGGCAGGTTGCAAGACAACAGGTAGGCATCCGTACTGAGGTGAAAAGGCAGTCTGAACGATGGACTTATGCCGGGTGAAACGTCGCAAAGCACGTGATTAAAAAGCACGAGCTGCGTGTTTGCAATGAAGTAGCCAGAACACGGACACCACGGTTGCAAGAATCACCGAGGGCAGATGACGAGAGGAGGTGGTACGCGCCATCACTCATGATGTGTCTTCGGGGTAAGCTGGTGTTATGCCGGGTCCACCAAATCAAGTTTAGCCTAGAATTACACGTGCAAATGTGAACACGCGTAATCCGGACGGCCGTGTCCTAACCTACTGTGCTAAGGCTTCGATAGCGCATCGGTAAATTTCACGCCATAAGATAGCGTTGGCACGTAACTGCTGGTTGTGATCATTTCGGTCTGACGGGAGAGGCGTATTCTTGATGAAGAAAACATCAAAATAACTGGAAGAGGTTGAACCACCGAGGTACACCAAAAATTGTGCACCGCAGTGTTACGCCGTAATCATGGGGGTTGGCGCGCAACTTCTGCGCATGCCAAGTGGGTATTCTGAATTCGCCGCATCCTTCTTGATAAACACACCTTCACTTCGCTTGAGGTATAGCTCATCGGGGTAAAACGTTTGCCGCTGCGAGCTCTTGAAGGCGCTGACGGCTCTGAGGCTTCAGGCGTTTCCATACGCGTTTATGTCTGTGGTTGTTTCCGTATAAAGGGTGGATTGATGTAGCGCTGGAGCAGAGAGGGGGGTGGGGAGAGCTGTATACAGTGCAAGGTGCGGTAAGGGATCTATTCCGGATGGCGTCATGCGCATTCCGGTTGACATCACATCCTTCCGTGTGTCTTGGGGTCCATTCGAAGCGACTTACACGTCGTTTTTGTGAATGTCCTTAAGCAGAAAGATTATGTGGACTGCTGCCACAATCGAATAATACCATTTTGTGAGCTCTTTGAGAGTCGTGTGAGTTCGTAAGAAAACAAAGCTTGAGCACCAATTGCGGCACCAGTAATAAGCCATGGTGGATACGTTTTACATTGATTGGTTTGATTTGATTATGGTGTTTAACGCGCCGACGTTACACCGGCGATGAGGCGCGGTGGATAGTGGAAGGCTGCGGATTAATTTTGACAACCTGGGGATCTTCAACGTGCGCGTAAATCTCGAACACATGAGCGTGTTCGTCTTTCGCCTCCATCAGAAAAGCGGTCGGCGTGGCCGGGAGGGGACGTCATACGCGTAACTATAGAAGTGCACCGAGGACTTCAAAGAGCTGGGCTTCTGCCATTAAACAGACCTTCACCTAACACTTCAGGTCACCTTGGCGCCCACGTTTCCAGCCGTGTGCTACCAAAGGAGTCAACGGGGCAGAGACGTCACTGTTTTACCGTATCCGGACGAATTCAGCATAAACTCTGGCGTCAGTTTTGTAGCTGAACCTTAGTTCATCGCCCCTGGGTCCAACGTGTGATGTACCAGGTAATTCCAGCCATTTCTTCATGGCCTGTCCGGAACAGGGGGCGTACCCGTCAGCCTTTTTTATACAACTTCGATGGAGAGCAACCCCACGTGCCTCTTTTGAAGACATCTTTTCCGAAACGGTCACTAGACCGCTAAGCGAGACAACTTGCACCTCGTTCTCCAGTTCTTGAACGAAAGCTCATGTCTCGCAAATTCATGGCACCACAGTGACCTTGAAACACGGAAGCGCGAGTGTGGCAGGTGTGACCTAACTTTCATGAAACACTTTGTGCATAGTATTGGCGAAACCGTGCCGAACAGGCCTTTCGCTCGTTATAGGCAAGCTTATAAGTGTTGGACCTGCCCATTTTTTCGGAGAACACAAACCTGTTGGCGCCGTGGTGATTGGCCGAAGATACCTCCTTGCTGCTAGGGCTGAGCAATTGCCTGCAGCCCCACCAAAGCTAGGTCCGTCTGTTCACTCACTCACTCACTCACTCACTCACTCACTCACTCACTCACTCACTCACTCACTCACTCACTCACTCACTCACTCACTCACTCACTCACTCACTCAATCAATCAATCAATCAATCAATCAATCAATCAATCAATCAATCAATCAATCAATCAATCAATAACTCAATCAATCAATCAATCAATCAATAACTCACGCAATCACTCACTCACGCAATCACTCACTCACTCAATCCCGAGCTCACTCAAGCACGCATGCACTCACTCCAAACGTTTCCGGGACCTACCATCCAGATTCACAAAGTTCCGGGCGGAAAGTAGCTTTAGCCGCACTGCTGCCATTGGCCGTCAAGGTTTTTAAATGTTGACTTCATCTTCCGCATTTCACTTTACCAGCAGGCTCATGTGTTGCTGCCGGAGTAGAATGTTCCTTTACCGGATAGGTTTGCGTCTTATTAGGCCCATCTAAGGCTGCCCCGAAGATTCTTTCGGCGGTGCATTCGCATATTGAAGTGCAGAGGTGCGCTGCCTGACACGAAAATGTAGAACAGGGGAATTATACACGACTGCCCTGACAAGTTTCCCCTGACACATTCCTCTGAAACGTTCCCCTGGTGCGCTATGTGACACGTTTTCGTGTCAGGCAGTGCACCTCTGCACTTCAAGGTGTTAAAACACCAGCTAGACCACTTACAAGCCTTGCATTCGCATGTTTTACGCCTTGTCATTAAACCCCACCTCATGGGGGCTGAGATCCGCGATGTATCTTCGAGCTTATGACAGTGGCATTTGAGTGGCATTTAAACTGACAGTGACAGTGGCCCTCAAATACGAGATGGTTTGGCGGTGGTTGCCCGGCTTGTTGAAATGCCTGTCGTTCGAGCAAATCTCTATACATGTCGGTGAGGTCGTTGGACATATTATTGTGCACCTGTGCCCTGCAGAGGATGTTGCAACCGCAGTGCTATCGCTAAAGTAAGGCAGACACGTTGCGTCGAGTCTGGATATACGGGAGACTAAGTTGGGGTCCGTGTTCAAGCGTTCTGACTGCTGCAATTACTAGCCGGTGACCCCAATAAGCGAATCGTTCTATTCAGAGATTTCAGAATAATACTTGTGATCGTAAGTTCTAATTCCTGTTACGGTTAGCGCATTTGCCGTAGACGCTGAGAAATTGTTTTGTCAGTTTTGTTCCCCCCAGCTAGGTAATGCTGGCAATAATTCGTTCAAGATGACATTTTGCGGACGTTTTCAGACGCGTCTTTAGCCGACTTGTCGCAGATTGTAAAAAAAATTTTTTTCTTGATCTCCGGGAAATTACCCTTCGAAGCAGCCGGGGCTAATTTTGAATGCCGCCTGGTCTGCGGCCTGTCGGCACGGAATGACAACCACTATGTTGTTTCTATGTTATTAAGGCTTGTTGCCGATAATTCCTTTGAGGATATAGATAGCGCAGGCTCACTTGCCGAAGAATAGGGTGAATTATCTTGTGCTTAGTTATTGTTCTCAGACCCCCTCCTTCTATTTTTTTATTGGGAAAGATAAAATGGTGTTTTCTAGTTGCAAAGGAAAGGTTGTTGAGGTGATACTTTTTTCATTTATTCTTGTATCGCTGGAGCACTTGGGAGGCTTTCTCGAACGGGTTGACTGGAGGTACGCAGCGGTGGAAGTGTAAGAGTGTCTTGTGATCCTTTTCATAGAGTGCATGGCTGTTTCAATACCCTTCGTGAGGTTCTGTGGCCCAACAAGTGTCTACAGCAAGAATTCCTCTGAATAAGTTCCAATCAACAAAACTAGTGACATTTTGTGTTTTGAGTTTTGTATTACTGTGCGCAGGATACCAGGGGTTTATTCCTACCCCCGGTGAACTGAGCCTTTCCACCTCTTGACGCAGCTGTCTGTGGTGCTGTCCTAATGGCGCCTGTGGAGCCCTATCCTCGTGCTAACAAATGATTACTTACAGAGAACCAGGACACAAAGTTAAAAATCTTGTTCCAGGTTGGTGCCTCTTTGATTAGTAGAACAGTGTGCCCATAACTTGTTCCTTGCATTGAAAATGCCAATCATAACCTTTGGTCCTTTGGATTACACTTCCTAGATGGGCGCCGTGCAGTCGTAATCATCCATGTGATTACGCCGTGGGCTCTGTTGGAACAAACTTGCATGTTACATTTTTAAGAGGGTTATTGTGCTTGGCATATTAGCTGATTCTTCCTAACGCTAAGCAGTGGCGAGTGCATCGTGAAATACGAGATCTAACCAGAAATTTTTGACGTATCAACCTCCCTGGCGAATATTCCGGCAGCCGCAGGCGCAGAGAACGTGATAAACGCATAAATTGGGGCCCTCCTGTGCGCTCTGCTGTCAGTCGCTTCCTCGCCTGACCCCTCCGGTGCGGTACGGGAAGGTCAGCGATATCTGGAGTGACGTCTCTGTGATTGTTCCCGGGAGTCACTTTATCGGCTGTGCGGGTGCGATACGCAAAGACCAGCGTTCCCTGATGTGCGATAAAACCAAGCGGCGCACTTGGTGGCAAAAAAGCAGCAGCAGCATCCCCCGGAACGCCTGGAGAGTAGCCAATGGAAGATTTAGAATGACAGGTAGACCCCTTTGGTTAAAATTGCGACAATTGCATTGAATAATCAGCCCGTTTGTACGTGTGAAAATGTTCGTGGTCGTGTTCATGGTGGTTTCTTCTTTCGTTCGTCCTCATCGGGCTGCAGGTTGCTTCGGATCGATTGGAGTGGCCATGCAAGACGTATGTCATCTCCGTTGATCTGCAGTGGCGATTGGGATTCCGGGCTCCTTTGACAGCTTTCTGAATCTTCTGAGGCGCCTCGAGCTTGACACTCACTATAGTGTTCTATGCTTATTTGTGCCATACGTTGGGCCGTAACGTATGATTCTTCTCGACGGACTTCGTTACGACCACCTATTACTTTTCGACTGTCTGAAGTCGACCTATGCAGCCTTCCTGACACCCATCGGTCAGGCCGAGAACACGTTTTTTTCTATATTGATCTACCCGTGACTAATTATGCAGTGCTTCAAGCTCAGATGAGATATTCTTCATGCGAAAGCTTCATATGATTGATTGGATGGTGATCTTGAATGACCCCGGCGTCAACAGGAATGGTACAAAAAGCCTAGGAAGGCAGAAAGGAAACAACATCTTGCCAACTGTGCAGTAAAGATGAATTATGACTACCAGAGAAATCATTAACGAATTAGTAATATATATTAACGATTATTGAGGTGGGTTAAGCTGCCATCTGCGTCAATTATGATAAAATAAGGCGAATTCGCTCCTATTTAAATGAATTGAGATAAATTAAGGTGTATTATTGAAGGATTAAAGATTAGAAAGGTCAGCTTTAGGTTATTTAAAATATATTAACCTGCAGTGATATACATTATACCGATTTGGGCGGATTAAGTTGAATCAAGATGAATTGAGGGAGAATACGATGGATTAAGGTGGATTAGGGACACGAATATAGCTTGGATGTTGAGTCAGCAGGTGACAGTGTATATGAGGATTGCCAATTCTAATATTGCACCCTGGTTGTCGCCTTCAATTCGGGCAAGCAAACTTCAGAGCCCGGTATTTTTTCTCTGTATTTTTTTCAGTGCTCCGTTTTCACGAATCAGGTATGTGTGCTTTTCTGCTTGGAATAACCTAGAAGAAACTTTTTTGTTGCAGCATTTTGCAAGACCGCTCGGTTTTTGGCAACGTCTCTCTTGCCTTGAGCAAGTTCCGCCAATGAGACGTCTTCTTTGAAGCTAGAGGTGTCGATGTTGGAATCTTTCTCAGTCTGTTTTACTGCCCTGCTGGGGCATGTACGGCTAACAGCGAAGTGCTTAGGTTCTGTTCATGCAGCTCAAACTTGGTGTTTGCTCAGAACTTTTTCTATTCACTTGCATGCGTCGGCAGCCCGAGCAAACTGCTCCGGTGGGGCAGTGTTTGACCATGTGAGTTATCTCGTCAGAATTGTGGGAAAACGATGTGCTTCGGCTTCGAATCTGCGACTCCTATCAGCTGCGTATAGTAATTGACCTTACACCTTCAGTAAGGTTGCTGAGTCGAAAAATATAACCACTTCATCACTGTTGCCCATCTTCTGTACATTAAAAATTTCAGGTTGCTCGCGTGGTAGCCCGTCAAGTATGGCTTTATTCAAGTTATTCGGCTCGATTCTGATAACTCCTCGCAAAAGGTCTGTTATATTTCATTTGTTGACTTCTCCCTACAGTGACATCATCGTATTGCCTATTTGGTTAGTAAACCTGGTCGTTTTCTCCATTCAAATTGTATATTCCTCCTCATGTGGCGAGATCACAAAATAGGTGTCATTCGCTGGAAGATCTCTTGGCGGTGGCGGATGCCTTCTAAGAATAACATCAGCCTTTTTACTTCCCTTTGATAATATGGTGCGTATAGTAGCAATCAAACCTTAGCGGCCGACGATGAGGAAGCTACAGTGCGGCTACTACCTTCGAGACGCAAGCCGATGCTCGCCTCCCGCATTCAGGAGTTCGACGATTGGTAGCCTGCGCGTTTACTCAATGCTGGCAGTGCCCGTGTGTTTTGTAAATATATGTTTTAGTGGTGCTGCGACGTCATTACCTTTTTTGTGTATACCACACACTGAATACAGGCCTACGGTATGCAGTTACAGCGTGGTGGGATCTTTTTGTATCTCATATAGCCATCGCTTCTTTTATGCTTGATGCAACGCACGTATTTGTGTCTCTACTTATCCACAAGTACTCTTGCAACTTTCGGATTCATAACCAGAATATTTTCTAACTGGTGAAACGAGTTTGACACGTAGTGATTTTTAAGTTTTATGAATGAAGCATCGTTCTTGGAAGACGAGTGTGACACGTATGTGTGTGATTAAATCAGTAAAAAATTTTCGCACAATAAAGAGCACTAGCCATGTGCAGACGATAAAACTTTTAATATTCGAATGCAAAGATTGTCATCTACATCCTTCTTTTGCTTGACTATTTTTCTACTCCTTTAAGGACCGCACTCTTTGTAGGTGCGGCTGGCACCTGCTATTCGCAAAGACAGAGCACTTGAAAGCGGAGCCGCCATCCTCCTCTCTCTATATTAGACCAGTTAAACCATGTGGACCTGCATGCTGACCGCCATTTCCGTTTACCAGGCATCTCTAAAACCGGCGTGTAAATAGCGCTTGTAGCGCATTCGTTTTCTCTGTGCCTCACTTCAAAGAACGATATGCACACACACAGGCTGCGATAAGGGTGGCTTTATGGTTTTCAGAGTCGTCCGGGGCGAAACACACGCAATCTTTATTTGCCCT
The DNA here is from genome assembly GCF_048455015.1 of Haemaphysalis longicornis. Classification (NCBI taxonomy): domain Eukaryota; kingdom Metazoa; phylum Arthropoda; class Arachnida; order Ixodida; family Ixodidae; genus Haemaphysalis; species Haemaphysalis longicornis. The sequence goes on along the minus strand of NW_027526361.1, from coordinate 72,212,555 downwards.
TTGACGGGGATTAACGCTCAGATAACTCCTCTTTCACACCTCTTACCCAGCTGACCCTTCATCATCGCTTTTCAGGGTCATGTAAATCTGTTTTCAAAAAGAAAGAGTTCTGCTGCCCTGCTGTTTTCTTTTACTGAAGAGGTCTCGCAAAGGTGGCCTAGTTAGTAAAGAGTCCAGGGCCTTTTCCGCAGCAGCGGCAGTTATCATCTGAATCTGACGACGCACTTACACTGCAGAAAGCCAAGGTTGGCTAGCGCTGGTCCCTTACATGTAGGCTTGACTGTTATGATGCGCGCAGGTTGTTGGGAGCCGCGATAGTCTCGAATAACGAAACGTCGCTATTTTATACCAAGATAACTAGTGAAAACCATATTCAGGACGAAGAAACTAGTAGTGCTTTGTCTGGCGGGGAAAAGCCGTATCGAAAAATTGACTAGTCCTTTACTATGAACTAACTTCACTAAACTGCCAATGAGCGTCATCTTCTGCTCAGGCAACTAACAGCATAGTCTCATAACGTGCGCACTTTTGTCAAAACCAACAGTATGACCGGCACATTGTCAGCGCCAGAATCTTCACTGCCAGATAAACAGCTTTAAGTTCATTGCGCCTTATAAACTTCACTTTTTCCTGCATCGGCGGACTTTTCTGATGGAGGCGAAAAACAAACAACGCTCGCGTGTTCAGATTTCGCCGTGGGTAAAGATCCCCAGGTGGTTAAAATTGATCCGGAGCTCTCCACTACGGCACTGCGCACATCGCAGCCTGTGTAGCATCGGGGCGTTAAAGCCCATGATCAATTAATTAGACTTCAATTAACTGTGGACCGGTGGGTCCACGGAACGAGGCATTCGTTAGTCACATTATTTTCTAAGGAGGGACCAGCCTGTTTGCAGTTAAAGGGGCAGCTGTAGTACAAGAACCGCTATGAAGCTACGCAAGCACAGACTTGAAAAGAGAAAATCTTCAAGCCAGGCTTATGAATGAGGAAAAAAGGCCAAGTCTGAAGTAGTGCAAAAGTTTAGTGTTTCGACTGATCAGCTTGGAACGTTTAGTAGAAGCTTGTTTAACAAACATCACACTAAAATAATATTTTTAAATTTCGATTAGCTGTTTACTGGCCCAGTTGAACAAGGGTCAGGTTATAATATACTGTGCCTAACCAAGCGATATTTTGTGGCCTCCAACTTGCAATTTCAACGATAATTATTCGAAAAACGCCCCCTCACGTTCATTACCACCTGCTTAAAAAAATTCCGTGTTAATCTTATGTATAGTGGTTGACCGCGCCTCAATATGCTGAAAATTGCTGAATGAGACATCAGTTGAGTCTTAATGCGTGTTCTACGAAAGCGGATGGGTCAAAATTAAAAATGGTACTTTTCTCCATTTTTATCATCTAGGTTGCTGCCGAATAGCTTTCATACATGTGGGGAAAGGGTATACTCGGAGCTGTTTTCTCTTTCGGGATAAATTTAGGCATAGCCTTTAATTTCGCCATTTGCGGAGTTGGTCGCATGTTGTTTTCTATCAGCAGCAATTAAGACTAGCTTCAAAAACCAGCTTGGACCTGTGCAAGGAAGCATTGATCTTAAGCGAAGTAATTCTCGTCTATTTTTCTTGGAAGATGGCAAGTCCTAAATATTGCAATGCCATTCGCGGCATCTGCATGGGGTGACTATAAAGCCATGATCGCTGAAAGGAGAGGAACAGGGAAAAAAATGTCTTCAATTTTTTTTACCTTTATCTTATCACGCCGGGGTATCAGAAACACCACAGGTACTTTAGCAAACGAGACGCAGCTTATGCACAATAAATAAAAGTACTTTTTATTGTGCTGGCGATATACCATTGAAATGTTGTCCGTCGGGTTAACGCAGATTTCTTGCAATATACACATGCAGGGTATAGAGGTGCTTGGTATATAGAAAAATTAGAGTAAAACTTATGCGAGCACCCACGAATTCTCGCTCAATCACAGGCATGCTTCGAAAACCTACATATGTTAAAGTTCTCGGAATGTTGGAAAAGATGTGTTTTGTCTCCGTGGTCTGGCCACGTCAGTGAAACTGGCCGTACCCGGTTAGGTCATATAGGCTCTTATTACCTATTTCGCACTTTGCAAACTACGCGGTTTCAGTTTGTCATTGCACTCAGCTGTACCTAATGATTATTTATTGTTTGCTTGATGTGGTAGACATTGTGTTTATGGTTCTTGGCGATAAAGGATACAGCTTTGTTACACTATTTACATCTGACACCAGTCAGTTATTGATTACTACGTGTTGCTTAACTCATTGTGTAAGAGCCTAGTTTATAGCCAGCATAATCGGTCACGTTAGTACCAAAAGCGGTGCGTCTCAAAGAGCAATGAGAACGCTATGTTATGAGTATGCCTCCAGAGAAAAAAAAATAAATTCAGGAAATTAATACGAGTTATGGTCTGCCATACATCTTTACGATGTTGTACTCCTGCACTTCGTAAGTCGTCAGGTTTGGCCGGCGCTTGTTAATAATATGAGGCGTGGAGAAAGAGGATTGGGTGTGACGTTGAAGGGATAAAGAGAAATTTTCAGCAGAGCAAGCAAATACGCCGCCAATTGTTTGTTTTATGTCTTGTATGGTTTGGTGATCGTTGATGTGTCGTAGCGGTACCCAACCAGGCTGAAAACCCCAGCGCTGTACTCTACTTTTTGCGCGGGGATGTAAAGGAGCAGACATGTTATATGCACGTTCACGACGACTTCATGGGAGATTTTCGCCTTATCTTGCCTGCTTGCAACTCCTCGAAAACAAAATGATTTTATTTTGAGGTTGAGGGCGCTGGAACTTGTTTTATTCCAGATATCTTCAGCTGTGATGGTAGATAACATTGGGCCTGAAATGTAGCCGTTGATGTCTACATAAGATAAAGTTGAATTTAAAATATAGTTGGCGTATGCTCATTTCTATTGCACGCCCCGTCTAGCTTGAAAAGGCAAATCAGTGGAGTCTTTGAAAATACCCAGTTGTAGCTATTCGAATGGTACTGATTATGTAAGGTATCAAGCTTAACACAAATTATTTATTTTTTGTATTTTGACACTGGACTTCCACCTTGAGATTTACTGACCCCTGAAGAGACTGTGCATATCAAGTGCTCATTCTAGCCTCGTTAAGGAATACATGTAAAGCTGCGTGAACATGGCCATATCCTAGTTTTTAGAACCCTTTCAATGGGAATAGGTGATAAGATATGAATACTGATCCATTGTGCACTGTAACGTGTGAAGGTCACATCACGCTTGATTTTGAATTTTGTGCATCTTTCTCTAATTTAAACATTGACACGCTTCTGTTCAGTTTTCGCGAACTACGCTTTTAGTATTTTTTTATTTTTGAGTAGTTTTCTTGTTGCTTTGTTGTACAAATACATACTGAAAGTTTTTTCTCTACAAGAACTGTGAGAGTCACGATTTTAAAGTAAAATAAAAAAACGTTATAGGGACGTGCCAATTTATTTCTTCAGGCGTCATAACTTGTCTGTTTTTCGGCACTGTCCTCAATCACGACAAATCGAAGCCCCTTCCTTAACAGAAAGACGGTTAAAAGACGAAGATTTCTCTCATGAAACCCGAATAACAGTACAAAATGCAAACTGCTTCGACCGTGTTGTATTGGCGCATTAGAATAGACGTCGACTGTACAACGGAAGCGACTCACGTTCGATTACGACAGCGGAAGCGTATTTCTCTTGAGGTGCTTGATGTCGCTTCGCATATCATCATCACCGTTTTGGGAAACCCTTTATGTAAAGTTGGGTTTCCTCCAGTGCGTTTTGTCCGGACATCGACGGCATCAGTGAGACATAGAACGCTTCGCTTTGAAGTATCAATCAGGACAAACCACAGTGTTTTTCGTCTGCATACTACTAATTTTGCTAAACCTTCATTTATCCTGACTTCAGCATAGTTTCAGTCGAGAGGCTTAGCGACCGAACACTTCCAAGCTACGAATTTTGTTTCTGCATGTAGAGTCGGTTTTCCTGCTTGTAAACACGTGTCCTCAAGCAAGAATTTCAACGTTGCCCCGGTGAACAATTTATAACAGCACTATACGTTGGGGCAAAATATGGGCTAGCCTCCCCCTTTCTATCCTAAGTAGTGCCGAGCACAAATTCCTGCCACGCGTTACAAGGCATGTCACAAATAATGGTGCTAACTATTGTTAAAATGCAACACTCACCACGCGTAATCATTTCAGCTTTCTGGCTTCTATGTTTGCGCTGTCATTGTCATGTCTCATGAAGGTTTGTGAGAAGCCTGTAGTTTTTCTAAATTTTGGTTACATGTGTTTTTTCCGCGAATCTTGTACATTGTGCGTTTAAGCCCTGAAAACTGAGTAGATGTTTGCGTTAACATATTACGTAGGGCCACTACTAGTAGGGCTGTTAATAACCAAGATGTTTGCAACCGTAACTTTTTTTGCTCAATGATGCGTTAAAATAAGTAAACTGCAAAACAATTGTTATATCCATCTTCATACAGCATATATTAAACACTGCGGTTTAATCATTGTACGAACTAATCCTTTTGTTTTGTTCCGACCCTGAACTATAATTGGGAATCGAACGACCGAGCTCACCTTAGCACCCGGCTGGTATAGTTACTCAGTTACCACATTGAGCAGATGTTATGCTTTCTTACAGTCTTTATTTGGTTGCTTGCTCTGCACTAATTAGCCTCTGAGGTGGAGGCCTCTTCACGTATTCGGTAGCCAGTGAAAGCCCCCCACAGAAAAAATACATTACAAAAAATACATAAAATACCCACAGGGGCTCTGTGAGAAAGTTAAAATAAGTCACCCGAAGGCTCCATAGCGCCAGCAGTGCTCGAGTTTCGACTGCTAGGTCGTATTTTTTGTTGTTGTTGTTCATTTGTTTCTCGTCCTGGCAAACGACCCTCCCACATCGGACTTCCCCCCATAAAGCGCGGTCAGCGAACGGAGGAGAAGAGTAGACAGGCCATAAAATTGGACTGGCCAGTCAGTGTCCGGCCACGAACTGCTGTGGGAGGGGGCTATGCAGATTTTCGGGACCATGGGCTCATCTCCTATGCGGTGGTTCCTGGTTCCAGTGGCTATCGCGAGGAGGAGCATCTCCGCTCCGACCGATAATGTTTTGCCTGGCTGGTGGTCTTCCTTCTTTCTCTTTTCCTCTTTACCCTCCTTTAACTATAGCTTTTGCTATCTCGAAACGTGCTTAGAATACGAGAGGAGGCAGCGGAGAACCTGCTGGCATTTGAGCCCCTTTCTCTCTTTTCGCTGCCCGTCTTCGCTGCTGTCGGCTGACATTGACTCTGGCCGTAGCAGCCCACGTGCGGCCCTGGAAACATATTAACTAAGCCTCGTCGACGAAAGCTGACACTCAGTGGAAAACATCCTGAGCCGTAAAACGGGGAGTTCTACGGAAATAAATGCGAATGACCAATAGCTCACTGGTCGTAGGGATTCGTTGTTTTTGTGGCTGTTCTTTATTTCCCACGTTGTGCAATCATTTTACAGCCTTTTGCAGGTATACATTACCTGGTGGACGCACAATAACGTGAAAATTGTTTTTTTTTGTCCGGAATGGTCCATCAACGAATAGGGGCGCACATGACTTGTGGCAGAGGCTCGGTGATGCACCAGCACCGGAGAACCGATGAGCCATTTTAGTCAGAAAGTCGTCCTTTGCGTGGCGTTTCACAGTGGTGTAGAAGTTTTCGAATCGAAGATTGGTGGTGCCTCATCCCTAAGGTGACAAACTATGTACCCTTCTTGTAGTCTTCACTCTAAAAGCCGTCTCGCCACTAGGACTGTTATCAGCATCGTTTTGCGTTGCACAAACTCCAAGACGAATATTTGGCTTCGCAGACCCTGCAGGTGAGGAAATCTCCTTCCGCCAAATGTGCACTTCAGTGAAGGGCAAAGCTGGGTTTTATATCCGTAACGAAGCCCAAGCAACGTATGTTTCATGAATGTTTGTATAGTATAGTTGGAAATTTCAGAGCACTTTGAAGCAACCTGTTCGCAGTGCATGTATGCAACAATCGCAATCTCCCTCTAGCAATTCTAACCTTTCTTGAACGTCTTTCTAGCCTTGATCTAATCGGTTTCCTCCGACGACCTAAATGGAGTGTGCATGTTCATGAAATGGGCGCTCATAACGCCACTTGAGAAGGGGTGCGGAATAGAGTGTATAAGAATACACCATAAATACTAGTCACAAATGCTTATTAAGTTTAGGCAACCGTAGGGACTACAAGATTTTGGGGCAGAATACCTGCCTCGGCAGGATTAAGACAGGACTGCGTCGGTCCTGTCTCTCGTCATAGTCCCATGTTTGGCGCGCAGTATTTTATCTTAATATGCAACCCGGACTAGCTCAACTACAAGCTGTACCGAATGATGGAATTTCTTCAGCCTGACCGTGTGTCGGCCGTAGTATAGCTTTCATAAGAGAGAAGACGTACCGGTTTGGTATTCAGATTTACTCATACAAGAATATATTCGTGACTCTCCGGAAAATTATAACGTTTTATATATCAACGTAGAATTCAGAAAAATTTAAGGACAGTAAAGGTTGCTAAGAGACGTTTAATATTGATTGTTATATAGCTGTTTTAAAATTGTTTGAAGAAGCTAAATTTGGCATTTATGAGTTGATACGAGCACTTTCATGCTGTGTCTTCTGCTAGTAATGGTCGCAATAGGTGCAGTGATAAAGCATTGCCACCTTTTTTAAGAGAGGTTAGGTGGTAGAGGCTTCTAAGAGGCAATGGGACGCCTAAAAGATATCACTCCCACACCCTAATCCTTTGAAGGTTCGTCACCAGTTATCAAGACAAAGGGGGTGTCACCTGTGTTTCATTTTTTATGTGGGGTTTCTCGTTCTCTGAATTGTAACAAATGCACCAATACTGGTGCTCAAATGCGAACAAGACAACACCGTTACTGTACCTTTTTAAAGTCGAAACGATAGCCTAATGGTGGATCTTTGCATCATTTGGATCGGTAGAGCTATGTCACCGTACAAGCGTTGCGCAGTGTTTGTAGAGAGGCAGTGGTGTTTCCTCTCCTTCTTTAGGTTATGTGAATACCTTAGTAGCAGGGTTGCACTCGGAGACGTTATTCGCAATGAAAGCATGGACCCTGAAGCTTGTATAGTAGCTTATCAAGGTTTGCAGCTATGAAAGTAGCAAATGTTTAGTCCAGTGTCCATAGTTATCGGGAAAAATGGGTGTACAGTTTTCACAAAGATGAACTTTCAGGGTCTAATAATGCAGGAACAAGGAATAACGTTTCCTTTAGAAAGTAAGCGAGAGGCTAGCTGCCACTCGAGCCTTCGAAAGTCAATATAACCTATACGTGTAATACGTCAATTTTCCCGTTCGGCCTCCCCCTGCTACATTCATACACGATGTTCAAACTTTAATTGATTCCTCTAGCGATACAATCACGCCGTAGATTTTGTACTATTGGCTAATGCGATTGAAAACGCAAGTATTTCGTTAGCGAGTGTGAGTACGTTACAAAGAGGCTGCTTTTTTGGTATTGTATCGAAATCTCTACTTCTCGCTCGCGCATTTTGCGCGGAGGAAGCACGAATTATCACGAGTAAGTATGAATGACTTGTTTAGGAGCAACAATCATTGTTCCTTAACAGATGGAACATGTTCTTGGAAGCTTGCAGCAATAAGCACAATCTAAACCTGTTGTTCGTATCATACGCCGTAAAATGATCTCTTTATTGCTTTACCTTTGTTTCTGCTGCCGGGAACTCCGCTTTAAGCTCCATGAAGACAACAGTGATCGTGCGCGCTTAAACTGCTCGATCCTCGGATCTATTGTTTTGTAACAAACGTACGTTGGCAGTTAGCGCTCATGCAATAATTCTCGGCATTTCATCAAGCCCTCCACTACGGCGCGCCTCATCGCCTACGTTGCGTCGGCGCATTAAACCCCACGATCAATCAATCAAGCCCGCAAACTTTTTGTCTGGTGCGCTTTCCTGTGGTCAATTGTTTGACGCAATCCAGCATGCAGTTGCCAACGTGCTATTACATAACTTCAATGCTTCTTGCACATATTACGTAGTTGAAAACTTTATTTGTCCTGATCCCAGAGCGACACATGTAACGTTCATAATGGATGAGTAGAAAAAGTTCCGTCCAGTTTGGTCAAACAGAGATTCGTACCAACTTACAAGTGGTACCAAACTACGACAGCTTTGCTTCGTCATTGATCACCACTAGTGAAAGTGGAGCTGCGTGATTGTACACAAAATATTTGAAGCGCTGATATCCTTACAAGAAGTGTAATTGGTGGGACCTGTGCAACTACTATAGGCAGAAGTAGATTTCTGTAAGAGGCTTTTACCCATAGACGAGGGAGAAATTTCTGTACTAGCACAACTTGCTTTCTTAGAGCATTCCATAACGCACCCCTGCAAAACACTTGACAGCTCATGGTTGTCGATTAAAATTTGCCGTCAGTCGGGCGTTGTCAAGGCTGCTCAAAACACGATAGCGTTTTGAGAACCGGTGGCCCGACAGTTTCAGGAATACCGCCTTACTTTATTGTTACATGTCTTCTAAATCCTGAATAATGAAAGATTAAAGCGTCAAAAATTTTAAATTTATTGGTTGCGTTTCCTATATTTTCTTGCCTCAGCCCAATACAGACATGTGAAACAGAAAGAGCAATTTTCCTTTTATATTTGTATTGTTCACCTTTACCTCCAAGCCAATTATAGTCAGAACACGCCAGCTGCAGTAATTTGAGTAATTCGACGTGATAAACAAGTAGGGCTTGTAGATAACCTTTATCATTGTTACTACGTACGATTCAGAGACTCAAGACAACGAAATGTAGAAAAAACGAAAGTTGTCAATATCTTCGACTTACGTGGATAAAACATGCTTTCTAGCTTAGTTTTATGAAAATACTGTTAAACGTGGCTGCAACATCTATATTTGCCGAGAAGGCGAGACATTACGTCAAGAAATGGCCAAAAAGGTTATTTATTACCTATAATTGTCGAACTTCACACAAAATTTCCATTCAGAATATTTACATTGATACATTGATTGTGTCTTGGAGTAGCAATGTTCCGCGTGATGAAGCATACGCGCTCGACTTGGAGATTTCCACTATTGAGCGTGCGACCAGTTAGCGGAAAATCTTATCATGCGTCAAATTTTGACTCCCAATAAGGCAGTAAGCCATGACTGTTATTTGTTTCTTCATTTGAAAATTTTGTTGCCTCTGCGGGAACTTACCATATTTTGTGCAGGAATAAGGGCAGAGCCCAAGTGTGACTTTTTTCTGGAGGTTGTTTAGGATGGGCTTATATTAAAAACTGTTATGGCCCAGGATGCTTGTTCACGCGCAAGATTTATAATTTACAAATGCTCCAAACGTAAATGTTCACTGAAAATTACAAAACATTTTCTGTTTAGGACCACAGAGTTTAAAGGAAGCAATTGTTTCCGTCATGCCACGGAAGAAGGACAAGGGAACTGAGTTTCCATCCTCATCGTCCCTAAAAGATGTACGAGAGTTTGCATGCACCCGTGAAAGCCAGGTGAGTTGTGTCGTGCAATATATAAGGGTGATAAAAATGTGTTAGCAATCAGCAGAAACCCGCTGTTCGCGTGAACTAGCAGGGCGTCCGCCACGCTGAATAGTGTCTGCTTTCCATGGCTTAAGACAACTATAACGGCTAGGAGTGCGAGGGTCGGGCTACTTTGTAATCTATGACGCCACCAGCGCGTAAAACGGAACACAGACCATGAAGAGGACTATGAATAAGCGCTGGCTTTCAACTCCCGGTAATGTAAAAATTATGCAGTTAAACCTACATTCAAAGCAACACGTCATCACAAGTTAGATAGTCACCTAGAAATATAAAGATAAAAAATAAATGAAATTCCACAGAGAGTCTCGGGTGGAAATAGTAAAATGGTGCGTAAGTGTTCTTTCTAGGGTCTGATCTTCGTACACGCGCGCAGTACGTATGTTGGCCTTGTAGTGTTAAAGTCCCATTACCTAGCGTCTTTTTTGTAAATGGCCTCGGGCAATAATTGAATATCTTATATCGCCTATGTATACCAACAGACTGCGTCGGTTCACGCGTTTGTTGACCGGACAAACGGACAGTGTGATTTTTCAGGGCAGACGTCTAATAATGCTTACGGGTTATAAACATTAACGTGTCTGGAAATCTACAAAGCCCTGTTAATACGTTTGACACCTTCAGATTGAGAACTTGACTTCGAAGCGGAATTTAAAAAAAAAACTGATATCTAATTTTGACAACCAAATTGAAAGGGTTACGCATTTCGAACCTTCACTCTGTTTCGGAAATGCTTGGGTTATTTCACGCATCGGCATATCTATATGACGGGTAGCACTGTACTTACAAAGCATCTGTTTACAAAATACTGCGTGGTAACATGTGCCACAATGCAAGCTAAGATGCCCTGTATATCTGTGTCTCACATTGGCATCATCTAATAAGCTGTCAGGCAGACGACGGCCTGTTTTCTCTAACGCAACTCTTGTTGCAAAGAAGGGGAATCTTATGGACTAATATTTAACCCACTGAATATATATTGCACGATGATGTACGGGGCAACCCGCGACACCTTTGGGTGTTGGCCTGTTCATTTTGCCCAAACGAGATAACTTTTGCGGAGCATGACGAGTACAGAAGGTTGACACACTCGGCAGCTTTCTTTGTGTCTGAATCATGTGTACACAGCATCGCGACCTTTTCGTTTTTTTTGTTTTTGACTACTGCGTATTTTCCCCCAGTATCCTTTATAGATTTGAGAAATATTTCAGCAACAATGCTCCGCTAGAGCGGAGTGTATGCGACGGACAGGCGACCGTCGGCATGCACTCTAAAGCTTAGAGACACTTCGGGGAAGATATTATTTTTGTTGCATTTGAAAACGTGTTTACCATACCTAGCCTAACTAGCTTAAATAAACGAACCTCATACGGCAATCGGATTGTTTTCACGGGATTGATACCACCAGCACACCTGAATACCTGAACTATACTTGGCTCCATTTGCTGTTTTCCTGCCATTCGCCTGCTGTTCAGGTATTTGTTCGCACGTTAGTTGGTAGAATGAATCCCGTGGTAGCAAGCCACTGTTGCGCTATACATCTGGTCACTCGAAGCCATTCACGGGGGTAATTATATGGTATTTTGAAAGAAGATCAATGAATTATGTCACCACAAAATATCTGAAGATATCACGGTACAACCCGTATGTCGCCTATCCATCGGATATCCTCGCCTCTTGCAAGTTGATGTTGCTGAAGAATTGCTGAAATGTCTAAAGATGTGTCACAAAGCAAGCACTTCAATTGTAATTGCAAGGAACAAAAGACAGTGATATCAAGCGCTTATGGTGTGCAACATTCAATAAAGGCGCCAAGCGCGTGAACGTTCTGGTGCTATGACCTACTCTACGAATTTTGTCCATGCTGTGCGTGAACAAAATTTGGAATGGAAGTGGGCCTGTCCATGCTGTGCATGGACAGGCCCACTTCAAAAATGGAAGACCCACGTTGCCCCGTGAATTACAGTACTAGACATGTCAAATTTGTTAAGGTGCTAATTTATAAGTTCCCCATTTCCCGAGGAAAGAAATGAGTATGCAAAATGGGTACGTAGTCTGCCTAATTACAGGCTGCGAACACACTGTGATGTACTGCGCGAATTGTGATGACATTTTATAGCTTATATTGTCGCACGAGTGAGCCTGTGTGATTTACACTGTTGCTTGACTGTAGCGCTTTTGTTTCTTGTGATATGCAGGTGCTGTCACACGAAATTATCCAGGCAACTGAGAGTAATTCAAGGTTGGCGGTGCAAGCTTGTTTTCAAAACGGAAATCTATGCATTAGGTTCTCCTGTAATGGGGTATTTTGAAGTCGACCTAGTCATCTGACTAACACTGCCTTGTGTGCGGTCTCTTACGCAGTTTTTTGTTTTTGACATTTTAACAGTGATGTTATTTTGCGACTCTGACTTGCGCGTGGTGTTCCTTGGTAGACAAAATCCGTTTGTTTTTATTGTGTTCGCAGGAAATGCGGCCTGCTCGAGCGTATAAAATCCATATAATTTAATGACGCAACAATTCTCAGCACATACGAAACATTCGGATAATTTCTCTACACGCGGAGGCAATATGTGTTTCAGGCAATGTGTGCCAGGCAATATGTGTTCACTATATACAAACCTTGCATTTTGTATTTGGACGTGAAATCAGATTTACCTGTTGAAGCATGCAGATCACTCATTCTATAATTACAAACTTGCACATTTCCTTATATCTGACCTCAACATTTTCCGAAAACATTGCCGTCATTGTTTTTATTTTTCACACGCAAAACACGTCCCTGGTTTCGTTTCACCCGCAGAAGCAGAACATAAGGCATTATTTCACGCGTGTGGGCAGGCAAATATGGTATTTTAAGCCGCTGTAGGAAGCGTTCTCTCATGAAAGGCTTCGGGCACATCGTAGTACGCAATACAAATGATCTCCTATGAATTGCTTGACGCTGGTAGAGATATCATGTCAAAGCAATGGTCTCTCCAAGAATTTGATTTTTCTGCGCTAGCTTGGTTTTCTATGCGACACTGCGGTGACAGTCTAGCTACTGTATTCCGCACTTACTTCTCGGCGATTATTAAACCATGGCTTGCTGTCTCGTTCTTAAAAGGCATGAGTTGTAATTTTTTCGCAATAATTCTTAAAAGGAGCGGCACCGCACGAACTAGATAACCTGAAGTAGCTAGCTGTCTTATATCAGACGTTCAACATATCCGCATCGCCACACTTGGACCTCCTCTATCCCCCATGAAACCTCAGAATCAGTTGGTGCCGGTTTGCACGCGTGCAGAGAACATTTGGAAGTTACTTGTTTTTGACGCAATTTAAAGTTTTCAAGTCGTTCAGTACAGAATGACTATCAAGCACTATTTCTAGTTGTAAACCCACTTGGTTGTCCGGCTTTTCCACCCTAGAATTATTCAAAACAAGCTTTGGTGCATTTGAAATGTTAAGCGCTTCAGAGGAATTGTCGAGCCACTGCAAAAACTGCGTAGCAGAAGCATGTCCTAAGTTTCACCTCTTGATCCCACACAATACCACTTCTGATATTGCCGCAGGACTATAGATTATGTAGTACGCCTGCGCGACATCCTTGTCGTATATCTTCATAATGGGGCTCTGTATTACGAAATCTCCTAGTGAAAATGCATGCTGTGTCGCATATGAACCCGCTGCACAACTCTGCTCGATTGTGTCTCTAGGTGTTTATGATTTATAAAACCTTCCATACATTTCTGCTGCGAGTGAGATGCTGCGGAAGCGCATTGTACGGAGACTTGTGATGAAATGAAAAATTAGTGCTTGATTCTTGAGTGCTTGATAAGTGCTGTAAAGCTTGAGACGGTTCAACTTAGTCGTGCTACGCCAATGCCGCCTTAAACGTTAAATATGCTTAGATCCTTGTGTATGTCGTCCTGGTTCTTTTCACAGTTAAAAGGCATGATTACGATAGTTCCGGTTCTGTGATAGGGTTTGCGACAAAATTTTGGAGGTCTCCTTTTTTACCGTAAAATGTATTTGAGGCGACAACTGGATGAAAAACGCATATAGTTGAATTCTGATATAGACTAAAGGCTGCCTAATATCGCTCACAAGGAGTAAATGTACTTTGCCAGTATCCTGCACTCTCAGTGAGTTATCTACAGAAATATTCCTGTGTTAATGCGGCAGTTTCTTTATTTCTTTCAGGGCTTTCTGCAATGTGCAGCTGAAGTGCTTTTCGTGAACAACTTTTCTGTCGCATTTTGACAGCATAAAAATGAACTATTTGTCTTCAAAAGCTTTCCCCAATTGCAGATTAATCGCTATCTTGAAAAGCTTCAAGACGTTCTGTTTTCTCGCTTTAGCTCTACAGCTGTGACTGAAACGTTCGAAGAATATAATATGCATCTTTTTCTGTGTAATAAGGGGAGTAATTTGTGATGTATAAGTGTAACACATGAGAAAATAAATCAATGCCGTTTTTGCACAGCAGCCCTCTCTTACGGGTGGAAGGCGTCAGCAATACTGGCTGTAGCACTGCAAAGCGCTGTCGGATAGTCCGAAACTACCTTAAAAAAACAGTATATACAATATACTCACACTGTAGGTGAAACATTTATATATTTTGGCGGCGATTTCAACCACGCTGAAGGAGGCTTTGTGTACATATGCAAAAATAGACGCAGGGGTATACTTTAAAAATTGAAATTTTATCGACGAGACTCTCGTGAATTTGGTTGTTGGGCCTAATAGGTAGCAAATTTGGCTGTGTGAACGTTTGCATGAAATATTACGTTTTTTTTGCTTGCTTGGTGCAAAGTCTCGGCGTAAACTAAGGCTACGTTGTCTTTTTCTTGTTTACACGTATGTGCGCAATAAAATGGTTCGTAATGCAGACGCAGTGTATATATAGTGGTATCACAGGACAAGCCGATTTTTGTTTCTTGTGACGCGTTCTTCAATGCGCATTATTTTCTTGCATATACATACAACTGGAGAAATTTACGAACGCTACATGACTCTGAAAAAAAAAGTGTGATCTGAATAGCTGCAAAATTTTCTCGCGCCTTCCGTGCAGTGATCATGTCCTTTTAATGCAAACGTTGTAGTCGAGAAGATTCGTTCAAAATCAGCACAAGTGCAAGCTTACATCTAAAATTTCAGCTTGCTTAAAAAGATCATAACATTTCTACGACGGAATTGTCTCCAACGCGAGGCATCGAATATGCGGGTTCACCAGTGGCAGAAGACCCCAAAAACCTCTCCGAAAACGAACCTGGAGATGAAAGATATGCTCGTACGTAAGTCGCTGAACGCCGGGAAATATTTCTTTTGAATCTCCAAACAGAAATAGGCATGTGTGGGAATAACATCAGCAGATAAACACAGAAATAAAAAGTCTACATGCAAGCTGGTGAAGAATGTCGCTGTTGGGTGTTATCGACCTTTGTGCCCGGCTGCGCTTAGGGAATGTGCAGCACGTTAATGTATAGGACAACCCAGCGCCGTCGCGATCGCGAGGCAAAGGCGACATTGATAGCAAGACTTACCTGAAAAGACTTGCCGTACATTCTTTTCAACGACGCCGCCGCTGCCGCCGTCACTCGCCGGTGCGTGTGTTTCCAAAGCTGCTGTCAAAGCATGACAGATGCTTCGTGACATCACAAGAGAACCCGTTGTTGCGCAAACAAGGCACGCGTGACAGCTCTGACAATAGGGGAGAAACTGAACGCTCAATATTTCAAGACCTCGACTGCAAGCTACGGCAAGAAAACTACTGTAGCACTTTGAATCACTTCACTCCCATGATGCTCCGAGTCAACGGGGTTGTTTTTCTCGTGCACGCAACGGGTTCGGCGCTGGTATCTCGCTGAGTCTTTACTGCCCTCTTCGAACCAAAAAACAAAAAAGAGAAGAGATGGCGCTTATCATGGAAAGGGCGCGCCCTTCGTACAAAAACGCCCATTTCATTTGTAGCGGCCTGCTCATTTCCACCGGCTGGAGACAGTCGTAGTGGCACTTCCTCTCCCTTTCCCTCGTCGGGCGCCTTTTTCATTCCCACAGGCATTGTTCCATGGTCGGCTTGTAACCTCCGTGTGTCGGCCGGCGTTTCTCTTTGGCGGTACAGAACATCCTTTTACACCCGCCGTTTATGGGCTCTCATGAGATTTGGAGCGACAGCTCCACGCACTTTGATTGGTTGTGCGTGTGGTATTTTGTGGATATAGAAAGAGGGAAGCCAACCACGGTAGCTTTGGCTGTTGCTCCGAGAGTGGTTTTCTATGGACCTCCGTTTTGTGGGGACGAGTGCTGAAGACGACAAAAGAGCGCATTGGTAGCGGCAAGGGCGAGGCTAAGTGGATTACTAAAGCTTTTCAAAGTTCCAAAACTAAAATATGTGCCAAACTGCGCTTTGAGGCAGCCCCGCGGAAGTAAGCTCGGAAGCACTATGTTCTTACAATATAACGTTGTGATCACTTGAGTATGGGTGTTCTACGCGGAGCCACACCTCATGCATTCTTATGTTTTGGTTGATAAATTACAGGTTTAAACCAATTGTACACCAATCATTTCCCGAACTTAGTTGAGCCTTACTGATTTTTGTGAGGTTTCGGGAAAGCCTGTTTACGGATAAATTAAAGTTTTATGGCAATAATCCTCCCTCTGTTTCTCCAGGCTACCATTTGTCACATTCGCAGTTCCAAGAAGGAAGCCGGGCTATACATATTGGTTAGATATGTTGTGCCTTTCTATTACTATTTTTCATTTCAACCACTTCAGATAAAGTCGCATCTGCATGTTTTTGTATTGCCCCGTGTGCTAACCGGCAATCATTTGCTAATCAAAGAAAATTTTCCTTGTACACGCACATGCAAGGCACGTAATGGATGCTGCCGCCAGCCAAGATCTGTTTCGGGGTGTCTTTTTTGCTGCTTCGTGCTTTTTCTGTAAACCTATCCAGTGAGCTCAAGCTGAGGCCCCCGTTGGTTAGCTCTCAGGGCAGATTACCTGGGGCGTTCAAACTGTAATTCTTGTTCAGTGTGTGCGTAATGTGTTTCACTTAATTTGTTTTGCAGAATCCAGGAAGTTATCGAGTCATAGAATAATGTTCCGCGCAAGCCCGAAACAAACGCAAAAGATGTGTTCTAAGAGACAACCTGCACACGTAGTCTAGTAGCAGCGTATCGTAGTCAGGAATTTTATCATTTCAAGTGCTGTATCATATGAAAAATATGCACCCAAAGCCATGCGGTTCAGTTTTTGTACTTGAATAAATACAGCCTGCACAAACATACACATTTTTTGCTTGGGTTACAAATTTGAATTTTATTGCGTTCCAACAAATTTGAATTCTATTGCGTTCCAAGTGTCTTAGATTAGTCGAGAGGCTGCCCCCTCTAATTCCTACAGGGTGTTGTTGAATTTTCATGTTTTCTTTCTGGCTCAACCAGTAGCATCGATGAGGGGCAGCATTTAATTGGTTAGTTTCACGAGCTCTCCTCTCTGTAGATCAGGCCTAATGGAGGACTAAGGCTGCAGACAAAAGCAGCCTTCCCCATAGCATCACTGCGGTTTCATATACTAGCCAACCTTGAGGCCAACTTTGTGGTTCTTTGTGGTTGCAATGGCCTCACATTGAGACGTGCAGTTTTCTTTACGCTGGTACTTTTTTGACACTGTATTTTTCCCGAGTTTTTCAGGAGTAAAATGTAAAATCTGGAGAAACCTTGGAGTATGGGGTTTCTTCCAGGCACTAATTTTTCCCCCAAGTTAGTTCTAAGGTGGAATCATTGTCTGTGTAATATTGAATTGAATCATCAGACAACAGCCCGAATCACAAAGCACCATTAAAAAAAACGGAATTTAAATGAATACGTGTACTGCTTACCCACATCCGAATCTTTTGACTGCTAACATAGAAGCGCCCTATCAAGAATGATTCGGTATATCTGCCCTTTATGTAGTTTTCAAAACCTGAACGTTCCCGAAATTGAATTTTGAATGCGTGTCTGCATTTTTAGAACTACGGAATAACATTCCCCTCGCTCTTTCTAGCCTCTTTCCGAAAACTGGGGTTAAAAGGCTGTTGGGTTAAAAACAGGAACAATATTTGATCAACGAATTTAAAACAAGTTGCGACCAACAAAACATAAATGTTCTAAATTTCTACTGCTTCTTTTTCACTGAGGAGAAGTTAGGGTACACAGCTGTGGTAAGCATTACGACATGTTGGAGAAAGGGGAAACATATATTCCTCCTTCAATTTATACGAAATATGGGGTTTGGCCAGCAAATCTAGCAGTCTCCAGGCATTTTTTCTACGAGCGTTCTACAGTTCATCAGCTTATTTCTGTCTAACTCCTGGGCGGAGTCTCTCCCATCAGTTCTTCGATCATGTGGACGATCCGCCAAGTACTATACCACGGTTTCCAGAGCCTGTTCTGGTGAGGGATGGCTAGTTGTGTCACAGAAAATAATCTTAGTATCGTTTGATATATCTAGTTAAACCATACTTGTGCCTGATGATATGTCTACCATACCAGGCACACTCAGACACAGGCGTAAGATAAACGTTTATCTTCCGTCCAGCAATATCAAGATTGGGACCCAAACTCTCACTGGTGCCCAAACACCTTTCCTGGAGAAGCGATGGGCTCTTTGGGCACTGTAGCAAGTAGTAACTTTTTGAAAATATTTTCGCCGTGCTCACACCCTTTGCAGATGTTGCAACTTGACGAACTACCTGACTTCAGTCATAGCTTTTTCACTACTAGGCTGACTTGCTGATCGAAAAATGCCCCACCATTTTATGTGACCGGAGGCAAGGTACAAACCATCGTGTTTCAATCTATTGCGTCTAATTTCATTCCTCTCCAACCAGAAAAAATACCAGTTCGTGTTCGCTAAAAAAATACGGCTTACAGGCAGTCTTTATCAGCTAGAAATGTTTCTGGGTAGCCACAAATATCATGAGCTTAAATTAAACTGCAAATATTGTTTGCAGTTTTTAGAAAGTAGCAATGTTCCAGCTATAGAATATGCAAAGTAAAATGAATAAGCAATTGACATACGACGCGACTTGGTAACTTTATGCCTTGAAGGCACGGTACTCTTCGATTATGGAAAGTTTTGCGCCCAGCACGGCGATCCCTAAAACTTCTCTAAAAATTTATGGAAATAAAACATGCGCCGTTGTTGTTCTTGGAAACATATTTATTACCTACGTTCACAAGTTGACCAGGTTAGGAGCGTTTAACTTTTGTGACGCATTTTTCATGCAGCGCTTTTGATTTTATCTGTTGACTTGCCGTAACACTGATGAAGTTCTGCTCCATTCCGTGTCTTCTCGGGGGTTATTTTTGATGTTCTCGACGAACAGCCAACAGAAGAAAACTTCCCAATGTGGTTTTGACTCCCCCTGCAACGGAAAAAGTTTAAAAAGGAGATACTTTTCAGCAGAAGTACTGGTTCCCCTTATGCTTCATCAACAGCATAGTTGTTCTAAAAACTGCTTCCACTATAAGGTCTACGGTGTATCATCAAAAGAGCAGCACACTGCTGTCGCGCCATTATCAAGTTTACAACGTGAAACAAAATTTTTTACAACGTAACAAACTTGCAAATATGTGTACTGACACAGCGACGCAAACTCTTAATTTTTACTAAGCTGCGTAATAATTCTTTGATGATTTAAATTTTTCTGAAGGTCCGAATTAATCTCCCAAATGAGCCTTGTAAGTGTAGCGAAAATAATACGGGACTACGTGTTGATTGCAACACCTAAGATAATCTATTCAATTTTAATTGCGGAAACTCGACAGATAATAAAGCGCAGACCTTTGTGGCTATGCTACTGTGCATTTCTCTTCTGAGTGTGCAAAAAAACGGCTTGCGACAAAATAGCCTTTATCACGAATTCTCCGCAGGAAACCACGGGAACTCTTGTTTTATAAAAAAAACTTTCTGATAAACAATTGTCAGATATATTCCTGTTAAGATAACCCTATCATTGGTCCAGCGTTTATTTTATTGCCTTAAGTAGTTACCAGTGAATTTGTAAACGTTACAGAATTTTCGTCGGCTGTAAGTACATGGGAACCTATGGGAGGTATACGGTTGTAGAAACGGCAGCCACACGCGTTTTATCAACATGGTCTCGAAATGGAGTATGCGAGAATTAGCCGATAAGGTGTACTTACGACGAGTGTCATTTACTTTTCATAATTAGATAGTCCATAGTGAAGTTGCAAAGGCTATCGAATTCCCTTCGGTCTTCAATGAATAGTCTTTTTCTGGAGGAAAAGCGACAGCCCCATGCTTATCTGTTAGCATAACTCTTTAGTCCTGCGAAGTATCTTTAAGTAACAACAAAGCTATAGTCACGACCATTATTAAATAATGAGAAATACAAATAAGTGTACATTCCTTAAAAATGCGTGTGATGTGTATATTTAGCTGCTCCTCTGATCACTTACACCCCAGAGGTAAAGGTATATTCAGGTAAATAAAATGGCTTTCCTTTCGCTACTGCTTAGAAATGAAGGGTAAATACGCTTATCTAATTACCTAGAAGCATAATGCAATTATTAGTGATACTATGCTAAGTAGAACCCGAAGATATTTGCTTGAGAACTAAATGTTTTGAAGTACTATTGCAAAAACAAAAATCAATTTGCAATAAACAACACCAATAAATCTACAGCGACATGGCTGGTCTGGGCTTCTCAAGGCTTATGTTATGCATCTAAAATCTTTCTTGCTGCAAATTTTTGCTGCCCATTTATGAAACGTACTTGCTTACTCTTATTGCAGTGAAGCGTTCCCAGTTTAGACACAAAAGCAAGTGCTTCAGGACTAGTTAGATCAAGGTGACGTTCTGTTCCTCTTTTTAGTGGTCTCAGAACCCACCGTTATTTCTTTCATTCCTAATATTCTGTAACGAAGCCAGCGCTGCCAGGCTTCAAATTACTGGCCCTCCTTCATGGCACACGGCTCAAAGATTTCTAGTTTATGCGTTAAATTGACAGAGTAGAGATTTTAAATATCCGGTACAATTGCAACAAACGCTCTCAAGGTTTGTCTGAAGCGAATTTAGGACGTAGTGGGAATGGGATGAATACTAGCATCGTCTAATTGATTCGTTTTATTCTTGATGTTTTTAAATTAAAAAGACATCTGAGAAGCAACTACTTTTGAATAATTATTAAGCCAGACAGGGAAGTTTCAATTATTCGACAACGTGTGCAAAGGCGCGTTGAAAACTGGTATTGCAGCGTGTTCGCATCTATCTCGTTATTAGAATTTTGTTTTTGCTGCATTCGAAGCGATAACAGCTTATTTTATGTGTAAGATATGGTGCATTGCTTGTTTTCCAGTATGGAGACTTGGAAAAAGGGTTAGATCGACGTGACATTGCTATCTGAGGAACAAAAAACTGCTGCTGTAACAAAATTTGCTGTGTTCTGTTACCAAAATTCGTTTTTCGGTCAGCTAAAGGAAGTATTTTTAGTATACAAATTCCCAACTACACGAAGAACTGCTTATTTAGGCGAAAAATACTCAGGGACGTAATTCTCTGGCACACAACGTCAACGTAAATACGAGGACTTTGACGAAAAAATATCTTTATCTTGTAAGGGGTCAATGTTAATTTTAGTTAGAAATAATTGCAGGGAACACGGGAATGGGGTAAGTATTTTCTATTTAATCTGTCATTTGTAATTGCGTCACCTCAAAAAGGCAGGAACTTTGCGGTTATTTTTGTGTGCCCAGTAAATGCTTCATAAACAAACGCGGCTAACGTTATCGGTGTTTAAAAATAAATAGCGATTTTGCGCATAGATCATCTCCGTTAAAAATTAAACACGTATTTTGCTCTCAACGGCCACCTACGTTCGTCAGAAATATCATGTCGTAGCACTAGGAGCCAATGACGTTACTTAAGGATATAACAAGTGAGAAACAAATCTTACATTTGATGTTTTGAAGCAGGCATTCCAGGAAGTTTTGTCTCTGCTTTCCTGAAAAGAGACAACATTGGTCGTATTAACTGTCCGTCAACTTTGCTTTCTTGGTTCTGAAGCAGACAGAATGAATCACGTAGAATTTGATTGTCATAAGATATTTTATCATAATTATTTTGTGGCGTTATGGCCATTATGCAACACAACTGGAATAAAGAAAACAGAAGGCTTATGTGTTGAATTTTCGAACCCTGTCTCACTTATTTTAAGGCATAAGTTTTATACAAAACGGATCAAATGTAAGACGCACATAGGTGGTCTTTTCGCCACAGATGGCAGATGGTTACCTTATGCCAGATGGCTGCCTCAAGGCGAAGCCACTCGGGCTGCCTTAGTGGCAATCTTTCGGCCACTGACTGTGACGCAACGGGCACTTTAATAATGCAGCAGTACAACTGGACAGTTTCTAGCACTTTTAGGGGGGTTTTTGCAACTGTAGCTTACTGTTTTTTGTGTCTGCCAAGTATTAGAAAACGGTCGTCTCTACAGGTGCGAGAATAATCGAAATATTCTGACGGCCAATCAGATGTCCACCTGTTCAAATACTGAATAACTCAAACTTTTTAGAATGACTAATGTTTTTGAGCATCTGGCGAATAATTTTCGTAAAATGTATGAACAGCGGGAATGATGCAGCGTCGAAATATTATTTTGAAACCAACCCACGTTTTGACGTCACACGGCGCATTTTTTCGGTCGGAATACGCAGGAGAGGTTGTTGAAATCAACCCTCACCGGGCATCAGTGGTCCGCACGGCTGTTTTACCTACCATGACATGCTGCTATTAATTTAGCCACCTTCACCATCAGTATTCATGGGAGGTGGCGAGGCAGTGGAAGTGGTAAACGAACATATCTACTTAGGCCAAGTAGTGACCCCGGATCCCAACCATGAAGCAGAGGTAATTAGAAGGAAAATAATGGGGTGGAGTCAAGGAGGTTGTTCTATACAACCTCCTTGGGTGGAGTGCGTTTGGCAGGCATTCCCAGATAATGAATGCCAGCCTACCATTATCCCTGAAGAGGAAAGTGTATAACAGCTGTATCTTACCGCTACTCAACTACACGGCAGAAACTTGGAGGCTCACTAAGAGGGCTCAACTTGAATTGAGGAAGACTCAACGAGCAATGGAACGGAAGATAAGTGTTACGTTGAGGGACAATAAGACAGCGGAGTGGATCAGGGAACAAACGCGTGTTAAGGAGGTAATATTAGAAATTAAGAAGAAATGGGTGTGGATAGGGCCTGTAATGCAAAGGCAAGATAACCATTCGTCATTAAGGGTAACAGAGTGGATCCCCAGAGAGGGCGAGTGGGCCAGGGAGCGGTAGAAATTTAGACGGGCAGATAAGATCAACAAGTTTGCGGGATAAATTTGTCGCAATTAGCACGGAACCGGAATAATTGGAGATGAATAGGAGAGGCATTTGCCCTGCAGTGGGCGTGGACCGGCTGATGATGATGATGATTACCGTCAGTATTGGGAATCTATTTCTCTTACCCTTTACGTTTTATGTTCAACTCCACAAAAAGACTGCGTTTAAATTTTCGGAGTGACAGCGTTCTTCGTAGAGGCGGTGGTTTGCTTCTTGCGGTCAAAAAAGAACTAATCGCGGTACCGATTCCAATTCATTTATTGAGTCTGTATTGGTGCCATTCAGGTGGGGCATAACTAATGTCATTATTGATGCTGTTCCTCGTATCCCCTCCCTCGACATGAATACGTTGTTCGAAAACAAAATTCGTCAAGGTTTGAGTGTAATGTGTAAGTGTACGCGTTTTTTTTTAATGAGAGCTCATAGGGTTTGGTGACTAATTTTTAGGTCATTAATATATGAGTTATCTGTAATCGCCAGCGATACTGAAGCTATTGCGTTCCTTGAGTGTTGCCTTGGTTTCTCACAGGTGCAGCTAATCACCCCGACCACAAGACAATCCGCTACATCAGCCAACGTTCTTGATATAATACGGAGAAATAATCCTGATCTTTGTTCTGGCATCATCAAACTCGATGGACTGTCGGATCATAGCTACATCACGGGTAATCTAACGTATTCACCTAATGAGAAAAAATGGCAAAAAACAGCTAAGGTGTTACAGCAAAGCAAACTTCGACTGTATTGACCAAGTGTTACTCATTTTTTCGGGAGATTTTCTAAGCGAATAATTGGTACGTTCGATCGATGTAACTGGACACTTTTCAAAATATGTTTTCTCAACTCATCGCCGAATACATACCTGTCATAACAATATCATGCACTAACACTGCTCCTTGGTTCAACAATCAACTTCGTCGCCTTAAAAGCAAATGAAACGTCTTTATAGCAAGGAGAAAAGAATAAAGCACACACTTCATGGCACCGGTACTAAAAGAGTGACCTAAAATACCAAGCGCTTGTTGAAACCACACGTTGTCATTTTTTCTCTCATGATTCACCCTCTATGTTAACTAACAGTCTGCAAAGGTTCTGGCGCGTAATTAACCCCCGATCACATCCCTTTATTGCGCTTTCAACGGTGAATGGTAACGTGATTCCAGAGGGTGGTTTTGTGCAGACCCTTAACGATAGGTTTTGTTCCGTATTTACCCGTGAAAGCACCACTAGTTGCCCTAGCGTTCGCCACGTTGCTGACACTAACATGCCGGAGATTATGATTATGAAGTCGGTATTCTATCTTTACTAACCAAATAAAAATCTGTTCTGCACCGAATCACCTCGGTTTCAATAACAAAATACTCAAGAATGCTTCTGTTGGTATCTATCGCATCTTGTCCGCCCTTTTTTCACAGTTTCTTTCATCTGATGTAATCCCTGAAGATTGAATAATAGCAAAAGTTACACCTATTTTAAATCCGGCAATTCCTTATCACCACTTAACTATAGGCTGTAGCGAAGAACCTGAACATTAGCAGACGGACACTTTTCCAGTGGCTATGTCCTGTCAGGTCCTGTTGGTGGACAATCTTCCGATAAGGTTATGTGCCATGCAGCGCTTTTGGAAGGAGACGAAGTGTGTCCTCGCACAGCTCGAACCTCAGCCCTGGTTTCCTACGTCCGCTCGAACTCTGCCTGGCTTGACGACGTGACCGTTCCCAGGTGTCAATAAACGTCCCCACAAGGCCTATACAATAGTTAACTTGCAGTTATAGTTAAGTAGTAGTTGTAAACTTTTCGAACATATCATCCACTCACAGGTGATTAGCTACTTACAAGAACACAAAATCATCTTTAAATACCAACACGACTTCAGGAAAGAGTACTCATGGGACACTCAGCTTGCTTGATTCATTAACGACATTCACTCAGTTGCCGCTGGCCTTCAAATAGACCAAATATTTCTAGATTTTTACAAACTTTTTTGACCAGGTACCTCACCGCAGATTACTAATCAAACGTGCACAACTTATATCTGCCCTCTTGTAACTGCATGAGTTAAAGATTTTCTGTCATCAAGGGTTAAACTCACATCAGGTAATAACGTTAATTCTCCTTTCAGTCAGGTGCACTCTAGGGTTTCCCAAGGGAGTGTCCTAGGCCCGTTACTTTTTCAAATTTTTGTCAATGACTTGCCAAATAACCCTTTTTCGAGGATCAGGCTTTTCTCCAACGATTGTGTTATTTACCGTGAGATAGGGTGCTTTACTGACAAACTAGGGTGCTTTGCTGACCTTGATTCAATTTCTACTTGGTGGAACGTTAATCTATAGCTAAATAATTCCAGAAATAAATTTATGTCCTTAAGAAACCAAGCGTGTCGCAATCTAACTCCCTACTCCTTAAATAACACCACTGTTGAGCTTGCAAACACTTGCAAGCACTTGGTACTTAACCTGCACTCTGATCTGACATGGAATCACCATATCAACATCATTCTTGCATACGCAAACCGCTCATTGGCCTTTTTAAACCAGAGACTAAACATACTCCTTCAAACTTCAGCAAACTTGCATACAAACTGTCATCAGACCTAAAATTGAATACACATCTGCTATTTAGGACCCTGACAGAGGATATATAGTTGACCAAATTGAATCCCTTGAAAATTGTGCAGTTTGTTTCGTTTTCCAGATTATTCACGTCATACCAGCGTCACGGCTCCCAAGCTTCGCGCATCCTTACCTATCCTATGACATCGGCGTAAACTATCATTTTTATCACAATTTCATAAATTGTACCATCACTCTTCACTTTATGCTGATTTCTTTTCTTCGCCACCGGCCCTTTTTCTCCGACGTGACCATGCCTTAAGAGTGACGCGTCTAAAATGCCGCACTTGTAGATATTCACAATCATTCATACCTCGCACTGTTGTTTATTAGAATGCCCTACCATCTCACATTGCAACTGTAACTGATCCAATCAAATGCCAAGAGCTTATACGCACTTGCAAAGTATCTTACCTTGAGTAAAAAGTGTTTTCGTAGTTTTGTATCAGAGTCCTTTTTGGTTTTTTTGCTGCACGCTTCTTTTTCCTTGCAAGAACTTGTATTTACTTCTTTTGCCTATAACATGTGGGTATTTTTGTTTGCATTGGTAATTTTCGATGTATCCGCCCCCTATGTATACCCTCCCAGTGAGGGCCTTTAGGGGTATTTGAGTAAACAATAAATAAATAAATAAATAAATAAATAAGTAAGTACATAAGTAAATAAGGGAATAAATAAATAAATAAATAAATAAATAAATAAATAAATAATCCGAACCTGCCCACTGAATCCAGCAGTAATGGCCCGACTTTACGTGTTTATGTATTTGGCCTTTTTTCTGTTCAGAGGCTTGTGAGTGCCTCGTGTTCGTGTGCTTTTGAGACTCCACGTGTACACAATGACACCGCTCATAACAGCATTCCTCATAGTACTCATACTATATTGTTATTACGCAAGTATGTTACTCTCCTCCGTTATTTCCTTAACTACCACGTCTCCGATGTGCCAAAACGCCTGGTATTGACATAACCGCTGCTAATTTTATACTCTATAGTCCATTAAAGCTTAAAGCAATTTTTTTGGTCTTTTATTTATGCTTGTTCAATTACAAGGACACGTTCTTATATATGACGTTAATCTGTATGTTTTAAGTGATGTTTTGTATGCCTGTTCAACGCTGTTTTTTCAGTTGTTGAGAGTTTAATCCGCATGCACGTGGTGTACTAATAACCCCAATGTCTTATAATATTAAAGACCATGCGTCAACCAAAGCTACAGCAGTCATGCCCCATTCGACTTTGACAAAAAAATACCACTATTCGCACAGCCGTAGTTATTTTTTTTGTCTTTTCTTCTCACAGAACTTTATTTTGGAGGTAACTAGGGGACACCTGAAATTATATTCGTTCTTTAGCTCGTATGACTAGTACTTGTTAGTAGCGTTATGCTGAAAACCCTCATAATGATTGCAGGAGTGGTTTGTGAACTAAATCAGCAACAATAATTACCAAATTTACCGATAACTCTCGATGTTTTGTCTCCTTCTGGCTAAATATCGTGCGTAAAACGGTAGTTTGAAATGGCTTATCTGGAACCTTAAACCGTTTTAAAAACAAGCAGGCTCTCTGTATCACTATTTCATTTGTATTCAGCACTATGAGTGACTCGATTTATAATTGTTTTTTAGCTTTTCAGGAGGCACAGTATTTGAATATATCATGTAGACATTCACTTATACAGAAATGACCAACTTTTATTGTTTTAAAGCGAAATCTTTGAAGGATGTCTGAGTAGTCCGTGTATTTCGTAGAGTTTTTTTTTAACATAACCGATCACTGTTTTTCAAACTGAAAGCCCGGGTGCTGCAGTTTATTTCGTTGAAATTCATATCTATGGATAGAAATCCGCTGTCATATTCTCGCTACGAAGGCTGCAAAACCACGGCTCTCTTCCAAAGTTTCTCATTCTAGCTCGTTCGAAGATTCCGGTTTAACTAGTGACAGCGCTTCTCCATTCATTAGAAAGGAAAATAGAACTTGAAGGACCGGCTATGTATCCATGCAAAAGATTGCCCGAACATTCGTCCAGTATTGGGGTTAGTGATTCCAAATTTAGTGCTTTGAGCCGATCTTCAAAGGTATTAAACTGATTATGACAGAACAACGAACCATTAATCAGACAATTGTAGGTCAATGTGCACAATCCCCGTGCTAAGGATACAGTCAAAGCTTCTGCACCTGTAGGCATTCAATATTGTGTCAGATTGCCCTTTTTCTACCAGTCATCAGCCATCATTCCAAAAAAACATGTATTGATTAAATTGCCAATCTTTATTGAGAAAAAAAATACCAACATAAACAATTAAGTTGTGCCAGTTTAGAGCTGTTCAATGTTGGCGTCTGGTTTGTAACCATGCGAGAAAATACTCGTCACAGGCAGATTATTTGTCCTATTTGAAGTCGCAACGTTTGTCTGAAACACATCCTAAACTATGGACTGGTAAAATCTACCTTAATTATTTCTTTCGGACAATTTAATGGATTCTCTTAGTTACCTAATTTCCCTACTGTTTATTATCCACCCATATAAAGCAGTGGCAGGTACATAGATAAAAAATAGGCAATAATTAAATTTACCTCACATGCCCTCACGGGGTTTCAATACAAATGTAAAAAATACTTACAATCTTTACTGATCTAACCTACAGGAATGTTCCAAACGTTTAGCAACCTGATATTTGGGATCATTGATTACATGAGCTGTTTTTAGAAATCGCTGGTATAATTCCGGCAAAAGATAATGTGTCCCCCATTTTTAAAAAGTAACGACTAGATGGGCCACCAAATGACTAAAAACATTAGCCTCCGCGGGGTATCAGTGCTTGCTTGGCGCCACTATAATAAAACTAATGTCGCTGGATGAGCTCATGCTTAATAATCTCAGCATGTTTCCAAAGTAAAGCTAACATTTGGCTCGTCGCCATGGTTTGTTTACGCTTGCAGAGTGTAGGTTAAATGAGGTGGTTTAGATCAGACAATTACCAGGGTTGCCGGATTAAACCCGGACACTGATATTACGGGCTATTCTTGCGTAATGCCATAATAGCATAATTTTAGCTGAATGAGAACAAAACTGGCTGGCGAAGGTGAAGCAAGACGTTTCTCCAACGGCCAGTCTGCATGATGCTCTGCGATGTTTTGGAAACATTTTCGCATATTGATAGGACTCGCAACAAGAGACAAAGGCCTCTCTTTTTCCTTCCAGCACATACCATCTTGCGTCATCAGTAGTCATTCTTTGCTTTGATTACTATAGCATGCTGAAATAAATCTTCCATAATTGCTTCCATATTTCCATACATCCATTTCTAGTAGAAAGTCATTTTGGAATGTGTTTTAAAATCTGGTCGATTAAGCTGTCAGTTAAGGATTTGTTACGCAGCCTTTTTCAGCAAAATTTTAATATTTATTGTTTAATAACTTGATATTGTAGCACCGCTTTTGCGTAAACAGTTATCTAACCCCACCCCCTGTTGGGCGCTCATTTCTAAAAATGCGGATTCGTCCGTATTGATTCCTGAAATTAGTCTTCTGCGCCTCTATGCACCTTTCTCTCATGAAGGTTTTGGTTTTGGGGGTGGGTGAATATTTAAAAGTAGCTCAAACAAACGCTTAATGCCACCACAGGACGAGCGAGGCATTAGCTTAATGGCACGTCGTGCAGTGAAGTCTGGAATGCGAGCTTGGCGATACGGGTGGCAGGCAGTGATTGGCAATAAATTTAAGATTGCATTGTATTTGACCAAGGTACCTTGAATTTGTGATTACCAGAACTCTACTCACCCTCATTATGCAGTAATGATTTGGTTGACTTCAACTTGTCTTTTAGTTCAAACGTCTACATAAAAAACCTCCTCGTCCAGCGCGGCTATGAGTTGACAGACTGGTGGCCTATAGGTAATCCATGACTTCGTATAGCGCAAAAAAAGGACAAGGACTGAAACGGGCGGTGGGCACAGGCGCTACTTCCGGCTGAGCGAATGCTTGTGCGTGTCGCCTCCTTCGGTCCTAGTGATTTTTTTTTTCGCTAACGAAGTCATGGGGTAGCGCTACCAACTAGCCAAAACCCTAACTCTGCTGGCCTCTATTTACTTAACGACCGTAGACACTGTGCAAATGTATATACCGTAACTGACGGTATCTAATCTAAAATGAAAAGACCACCAGGAATTTACACTAGAAAAGTTGTTCAACACATTGATGCCAAAAATGGGTACCGAAACATCGGCGTTTAAATAGCGTGAAGGTATCCAACAACATACGTGCAGGATATAATTATTATTCTACAATGGTTCAGCCAGGCAAACTTCAGTTTTAAAGTTAGAATGAGGCCTTCGGATTTTGTATGGGACAAAGCATCCTATGGGCCAGGCAAACCTGTGAGATAACGTTAACAAACTTCACGCAATATATAAGTGATGAATATGTTTCTTTTTTCTCTACAAACTCGCCTTATACAACAAGGGCACCACATTCACAGCAGAGATTTGTAAACGTTGCAGTTTTGAGTAGGATTCTTTGGTTCCGCCGGGTAAAAACGATGATATTGACATTTCAGCCATTCTGGATAAGTTTACATAGATAGATCCAACCTTAACGTCACAGGATAACATTGAATAGTCTTGCACTGTGCTGGGTATCTCCAGAATGGAGTGTCTGACGCCGCAGAAGCTGTTGAATCTAGTGGTGGCTTCCGGAAGCAAAAGCTTGGTAACGATGTAAACCTACAATATTTACCAATAGTTTTTTTTTTCTTTCGGAAATCTTAAAGGGTCGGAAATGATTGACTTGTAGAGTATAGCCGAGATCTCCAACCTTGTTAGCCAAACCCTATTGCTTCACGATAATTGGTTGAACACAATCGCTGTCGTACAGGCGAACGCTTACAAAAATATTTGATTTGACAAAATTGGAGTCTACCACGAATAAATATTGACAGTTGAAGGATTTGAACATACTGCCTCGTTTCCGCCATGCACGGAACCGCAACAAAACTTATCTGCGGAGAACATTGCTCTGAAATTAATCGCATGTGTTATTAAATTCATCACCATCATCATCATCACCAGCCTATCTACGCCCACTGCAGGGCACCCATTCATCTCCAATTACCGCGGTCCTGTGCTGACTGCGAACAATTTATCCCCGCAAACTTCTTGATCTCATCTGCCCATCTAACTTTCTGCCGCCCCCTGCAACGCTTGCCTTCTCTAGGGAAAATATTCGCCCACAAAAAGTGCATTGCACGGAATACTTGCTTTTGAGTGGCATAAAAGCGTTATCTATAAAAATTGGCACCAAGAAAGGCTTGTAAATTACTGTTTGCTTGCTTTATGGGAGCTAGAAGCGATGACACATTTTGAATAACTGTTTGCTAATGAGTTTAGTTTTTATAGGAAATAAGGCGCTTGTATACAGCACTCAGGCGAGGCAGGCACGTATGTTTGTTTATAGTACAATGGAGGGCATAAATATTGGATATATTTGAGGGATAGGAATTTCCGGCATCTTCGTCGTAATATTGTATCTTCCAGTTAATTCTTTTGCAGTTCTCCTACATCTTCTTCATTTCCTGCATGCCCTTTTCGAACAGAAAGAATCTTTTATAAAAGCTCAAAAGTAATGTCAAATCCACTTAACAAAATTTACGTTGAACAGGGAATCAGGCAAGTGGTTTAGTAAGAGTTTGGGGTGAAAAGAAAGAAACATCATTAGAAAAATCATGTCCCAAGGTGAACTGTGCGTTCAATTGAACCTGCTATTCATTTTTTAGGATAAAGCAGCTAAATACCCCGTACTGCGTCCAACTTACAATATATTGAAGTTGGCGCCAGATTTAGGCAAGCGCATAGAAGTCTCTGTGACATGTGGTCTGGAGACAAAGCACAAGGTTAGACTGAGTACAAATAGTTTATAAATAGCCACAGTGCATGAACGCAGCTCACGATTAGGGAGAAGCTGAAAATTATGCAGGGCAGAGGTCACGCAAAAATGCCATGCAATTTCAGTGATTAATGCCCACCGTAAACGGCCGGTGATCATTTTTTTTTACATGGCACAAGTACAAAACACGAGCCCAACTCTCGAAGACCAAACGCTTATAATGTTAATGCAGCAATACGTGCTTGGTACCACACATGCATAAAACCGAAGAGCAAGTTTCATACATTCAGCTTTTAACAGAAAATGACTGAGAAGAGAAGCTCACCATGACCGCAATAAGTGTCTACTTCCAAATACTTTATCGCATCATCTTTTTATACTAAACTTCTTCCTTTCCTCGACTGACTTCAAACGAAATAGAACATGGCGAAATGCTAAGTCACCTAAAACGCGGTATCAAAAAATACGTTAGAGGCTTTTAACGTCATTATCCTGCTTTTATTATGTTTACCTAATTCCTCATCCCATTTTGGTGCTTTGGAGTAGATTGTCCCGCTGTTCCTTGATTAACAACTGCCTCCACTGCTCACGCCGGGAAAGGAAGCTGAATTATTTTACTGTTGTTTCGATAAAGAAGCAGCTCCTGAGCGATATACCTTGTCAGCGTTTTGTACTAGCCCGCTAAGTTGAAAACGTGGAATATCACTGCGGGCGGTCCAACATAGCGCCTTTAATTTGTTCCTGTAGGAATAACCTTTTTTGTCCCAACAGTTTTAAAATTGCTCCCTCTTCCTGGTGAAATTCGGCCGAAATTTTCGATATCTTGTCTGCGTAGTCTGGGGCTGCTAGTGTGCATGCGTGTGTGTGTGTGCATGCGTGAGCGCATGAGGGGGCATGTTTGTACATCTGAATTCAAACCATGGTGTCACACGACGAAACCAAATCATGGCTATGATGCATGACGTGACGGAGGGCTTCCTAATAATTTAGCCGGGTTGGGATTGGCGCCAGTATAAATGAAAACAGGGGCTTAGCTCTTTCTCTTCACTATGAAGTCCGCCAGTGCGTCGGGGTACCGAACTCGCAACCTTCAGCAAGGTTAGGGCTTGTATAAGCTTGGGCACGTTCATGTATCTCAATCAAAATTTCTCGATGCTAATTTCGAAAGCAGGATCCTGGCGTCCCCGTTAAGCCTTCCTCGTGCCTACCCTGCGCTGAAAAGATGCTTGGATTCCGGGTGTCTCGCATGCTCTTTCCTGTCGTTTTCTCGCCAGCTAAAAGCTTTGGAAGAAAAATGTTGCAACTCCCGCGTGATAGCATTTCGTTTAACAAAAATAAAAAAAAAACATCCCATTTCAGTGAAATAAAATGTTCCTTAAAGTCAAAGTGCTATAACAAAAGCATTTGCTGCCCAAGTTTGCTCGACCACGGCATTTTCAAAGCCGGTATATGGTCTTAAACATTTGCCTACCCATTATTATTGAGTTGCGGCGTATAACCGCCTCTGCACCCTGTGATAGTAATAAAGCATATATAGCGGTAGGTATTATGATAATTTGCCTTAGACTTAACGACAAGTGTACGTTTTCTTCTTTCGTGTCCATTTCTGTATTTGCCTCCAGCGCAATCCTTTAACGATAGTCAAATTACGGATTCTATTATCTTGTCCGGAAGGTTCTTATTTGGTGTTGTCTATTCTTGTGTCCTGTAAGCATGACAGAATTTTATGAGGGAAGTCACTTCAAAAATGGCTTAATCGCTGTTTGAAAATGATCTGTATGAAATATTTCTTTCAACGCAAAGCTTATGATTCCAATGCTTAAAACAACTGCTGAAATGCAAATTCCGTGATAAAAAAACCGCCGAAGCACTGAACACCTCATTCAAGCCCCCAGACTGAAATTTCCCTATTCCATTGAAAATACCTTTATTGAGAGGTTGAAACGGTCTAAATAGAAATTGGGAGGGGGGGGGAGGATGCCAATTATGAAAAAACTAAGCGCAGGAGGGATGAAGAACACGCAAAGTAGGTGGTCCATGGCGCTGGTCCGTGTCCCGTCTACTTTGCGTATCTTTTAGCACACCTGCGCTATATCTTTTCCTTCAGAACGACGGTAAATTTGTACTGGATGGTTGCGTGGATAACGCAGATGTTTTCTGGTTCTGCCAATAAAAAGGAGAGGTGTGGAGGAGTTTTCTTCATTTGAACCACTTCTACTCGAAGTATAGACTCCCGCCTTATTTGAGGCAGTCAATCCAACGGTATACCTTATGGTGAATGGTCCTGGCGTGATTGAGCAAAAGGCTTGGATTGTCTTGACTCTTAAGCAACCTTTGGACTGACTTCAGTGAAGGGCGATGTATGTGAAAGAATGGTGGGACATTAATTGTTTATTTCCGAGTAGCGTAAAACTGAATATAGCATTCGTGCACTTTATTTATGAAGAGGTTTAATACTAACGCTCGAACAAAATGCACCTTGTTATACATCATTTTGTTTCCTTTGTTTCATAGCCTATCTAAATTAAGGCCTATGGTGGTGATGATCCAAGACGAGCACTTGCGCCCATAGACTACGATTCATTGGTCTCGATCAGGCATGTAATATTTAGTTCAGCTCTCGCCCCTTTTATAATCTTGAGCATGAGTGCGTGCTCGCGCGAGTGCTTCTGTGTATACGCTTATACATTTTCAGCTATCTACAAAACGGAATTTATGAATCGGTAATAGAGAAAATCGCTCACATGACACATGCTTTTTGAGGAGAGCATTTTAGCACAGCGCCACGGTTTCGTTGTGGGTGTGACAGTGGTCTGGGGGAATTTATTTCCCAAAACTTAAAATGTGTTGAACTCTTCAGGCATTAAATAATTACTACTAAATGTAAAGAGTGTCCATCACGTGACATCTTTTGGCTTTGAATAGAAAGAAAACGCTGGATTTCGTAAGTACGTACAGTTCTGGATGGTCTAATTTTGGTAAAAAATGTTCTAGGCTTTCATCTTACTTTAGCCAGTGGGGACACTTCGTCCCTCAGTTAGCTTCCAGGTGTAAGATTTGGGGACGTGTCTTGCGCTCGCGGAGCGTCGGCGAAAGTGAAAGTGCCACGTCCAAGGAAACGCCAACTTTGCCTAACAAGTGAGCTACTCGTGGTTTCGTCCCCCGCCATCCAAGCTGTACCTCTAACATTGTTTGGAGCCAGTGCCATGAAGGCGCGTTTCAGAATGTATGCCCACCTGATTGCGCGGCTCATGGTTACTTGCAATGAGCATTCTGTACCCCGCGCTCCCTCGAGCGAATGCTTGCGTGCTTTTTTTCTGCAGGCATGCTCGATTGCTTGTTTGGAGGCTCTGTCAGTCGAAAGCTGAATTACGTATTTTATAGAGTAGCCCGGTTTTCCAGAAAACGTCAATTGCCAGCTCTAAATTTTAGAAACACGTAATGAGAAATCTGGCTCAGAAATCAATGGTTCCTCAAAATAGGAAACTGGGCGCGTTATATAATCATAAAGGTAATTTTGTCCAGTATGTTGAGTAGTGAATTTCCCAGCTAATCCCTGTGGCTACATCAGCGGCGGTCGCAGATCATGTCAAAGAGATGTGTCCAGAAGGTGCCCTATTTCTCTCTTGGATTCATAAATTAAAGATCCTAATAAAGCGCAAAAAATAAATTTTCCTTCAGCGTATATTTTCTGAGAAAAGTGATTATTTTCCCTTTATTCTTCGTTGGGTTTGAACTCATATCAAAAGCACTGTTTCATAGGCCGACTCATTGAATTTGATCGGCTGCCAAACTGTTAAAAGGAGTGTTTGCAGCTAAAAGTACCACTCAGGCTTTTTAATCTGTCTTAGGCGTACAGTGTGTGAGTGTGACTGCTATCTCTGAAAAACGTACCTGCATTATTAACGCCTCAGTTGCGAGCTGGTATCTCCTCCAAGTCTTTCTTATGTTTTCACACTGCCTAAAGCGTACGGTGCGACGATAATTCCGGTTCCAATAACTCTAAATGAAAAACTACCGGTGACAACTGTGCCAGTCTACCTTCTTTCTCTGGCACTTTGAAGCCCCACAGCTCCGGGACCGTAAAACCGTAAAAACGAAACGCAATGGCGTCGCGCCGCTAAAAGCCTGGGAGTCGACGAACGAGGAGGGCCGCACCAAACGGGAAACTAGCTTCGATACGAATATAGGACGTCCCGTGCGGATCGGCAAGCCTGCCTATAGAGTGGGCGAAAAAGCATCGGGACTGGTGATTTTTTCGGGTCCCTCCTCCCCTGTTCGTGACGCATGCAGCTGTTAAAAAATTGCCTTTTCCCTCGCGCGGAAAAACAGTAAAGTAATTTGGTGACGTTTTGGGGGGTTCCGCAGAGCCTTCGACGATTCCGGCACGAACGCCACCGGCAGAACGGGCCCTGTCACCAGATGTGAGCGTCAACCTCGCCAAGAGACGCCGACTGCAGCTCACGCTCGAGATTCTTAGGTAAGCTCCACGGGCTTCTTACATTTGGTAACGGACGATTCTATAATCTTTAGTCGCAGGGGGATTCGTGATGCTAGTTCCATGATGGTAATCACCAATCGAACCAATGAACAAAAAGTGCCTTTCCGCGCCATTCGGGTGTTCGCACATTATAATGTTATCAGAACAATACATGTTACGGGTGCCGGAAAGGTTTGAGTAATTAGCCCAGGAAGATGGAACAAATTTTTCTTGAATTTTATTCTTCGCGCCCTAAGTGTGTACAAGGGGTTTCTGAACATCATATGTTTCCGTTAATGAGTTGCTTAGTTTAAAAATCCAGACCCTGTATTTCCTACTTCGTGCTTTTGTCGCAATTCATGACTATAAGAATGTCCTTCTCTGTGAATATACATCGAAACAGATCAAGGTACACTATGGTATACGTTAACAACATTTCCACAAAAAACGTACAAGGCTTGATGGACATGGAGCAAAACTGGCTCATTTTTAAGTATTCTTGTGCCTCGGAAGAACTAGAGCAAGAAAAGTATTAGCTTCAACTATAATTTACAATTCATAGGGTACAAATTTGCACAAAGAAAGCAGCCGACAGAAAGAAATACAGCCGTCTCGCGTTAATACGACGTCCACGGGTTGTGCTGGTGAGCCCAGGGACGCGGGTTCGATTCCAGCAAGCGGCTGCAGCTTTTTTGATGGAGGCGAAAAGCGAAAACGCCCGCGTGTTTGCGATTTCGGCGCACGTTAAAGATCCCCAGGTAGTCATTAATCCGGAGCTCTGCACTACGGCGCGCCTCATCGCCTGTGTAGCATCGGCGCGTTAAATTTCATAATCAAGCATAGTCAATCACGAAGTTCGCGGGGACCGCAAGAAAGTTCGAATTAACCGGACTACCAATTAAAAAAAAGGCCCAATAACGCCTTGTCTTTAGACCGCAACATTCTTTCAGGATCTCGGATTTTGTTCAGGATCTCGGCATTCATCGACAATTCGAGTGTTCCACAGTTTTTCGGGATAGTTCAGACTTATCACGAAATTCGAAGCCTGAAGCGCCCACCAGGCAAACTTCTGTGAGCAACGAAGGTTTAGGACGTAAAAAGAGGCAGATGCGTACGCTGTCGCGAGTCTCGTCTGACTTGCCGCTTTATCAACTGCGCGCTGCCTCATTTGCGATGGCGCCGACATGGTGCAGAGCACAACGACGTTCTGACGCTTAAAAATTTTGACTTTTATCGAGAAATGACGCTCACCTCGATGCTTTTATTAAAAATAACTGCGAATTAACCGATATATTGGGTCTTAGCTTCGAATTATCGAGCGATTTCTTCAACTTAAATGGGATGCAAAATTTCCACAACCAGAACATCACTTTCAATGAACCTAAAATGCCAATTAAGTGAATTCCAATTATCGAGAGTCGACTTTTTTTTCACGAAATGGATTTCAAATGGGGCAAGTGTACAAATTAGGTAGCAGCTCGTTTTCTGAAAGACGATGCGAGGCGTCCATTGTCGTCAATTATCCCCAAATGATTGCCTGTTGCAATGACGTAATTAAACGGCATTAAGCTGGAGATTTCAGTATAACCAGAAAAGAGAACCGCTAGAAATATCGAGCCATTTTTATTTTCTTTCTTCAGAGACTCCAGCTATTTATTTGCCGTGATGGTATACCTTCTATATCACTCGGCCTTCCCGCACAAAATTGAGGTTCCAGTTCCGGCTGGTGAAGCTCTGTTGATTATGAAAATGTATTTCAAAATAATACTGCAGCGGATACGAGAGACCAGTGCATGTAGAAGGCACATGCATATTGCAAGAGGAGTTTATTAATTGAACAATACTTTTAAAGCGTGCCCTTTAACTTCACGTGCAAGTTCAATTCTTAAAGCCACGTGAAAAACTTTGGATAATAGTGTCTATCTTAAAAAACGTATATAATCGAAATATGAACCATAACAACTAGCATGCAACCTTCTCGCTTACGTTTGGGTGCCTTGGAAAAGTAGGGCTCTAGTTGAACATTCAAAAGTCGCCTCGCCGCTTTTGCCGCTGTACTCAGCACTGCGACTACTTCTTATATAATGCCTAAAATTCTAGAAACTTTACTTCGAAACTAAAAGTGCCGGGATCAGTGACCATGCTAGGTACAACGGGGGCTGTATGTGCTAATGGGGAATGCAGAAGCTCCACAGGATGTACAGCGGACAGCAGTATCAAGGCATATAAATACCCCAGTTCCGGTTTACGTTGGCCTATCTCGTCATGTCGGTGCAGCGTATCGACTCCCTCACTTAATGGCCTTTTAATACTTTTAGAGGTGGGATGGGGTGAGTATTCCGAGCCATATTGGCGCTTATCGTCACGCTCGTCAAGTTGAATAACAGCGCAAATGACGCCAAGCTCACCATGATTCGGTTGACCCTGAAAGGATGGTTAAAAAAGAAAGAGATAAGCCAAATGTAACCAAACGGCCCCGATCCCCCCCCCCTCCCCCACCTTGACTGCTACCCTTCACATTTACCTTGAGGAAACTATTTTTAAGTTATTTCATTTCATTTTTTGGTACGTTCTGCTGTGTTTATAACGTCCTGGCTAATAAGTGGGTATCTAGCCTGTCTTGTAGATCGCTGCAAAAACGCAAATAACGCAGAGAAGATGTTCAAAACTTGGATCAGACTCTGGTTTGGGTTGTTTTGTAGGCGTACTTCCTCTTTGTATTCTCTGAGATATTGTTTCGGAGGTCCGTTTGACTGCTCCCATTCGTATATACTTTACACGATTTCAGCTCGTCTTGACTCCGTATGTGCGTGCTATCAGCTTAATAATGGTAATGTGGAACTCCTTCACTCGACACTGTTAGAAAGGAAATGGCACTGCTTGTAAACAAAGACCCTTTTTTGTATCAATCTTCGTGAAATGGCCATTTAAGACTTTCCTCTCGCTGCACAATATGCAACACCTATTCTGTAAGTTTGACTGCCGCTTACAAATTAATTTAAATCATCCAAACCCTTCTTTTGTCGTCGAAGCGACCGCGCGTAGAAAATAAGCACGAGCGCGATAATACCATTACGAAACGTATCTTGTGCACGCGGCACATTTGCATACACTTACGAACAGCCCGCACAGACAATGCGCATTAATCATGCAGTACAGTACTGCGCCTGCCTTGAATTCTTCTCCACTTCCGCTAGGGCGGATTAGCAGAAGAACTGTTTCTTCTCCACTTCAGCAGTAACAATTCTGCAGTATTGTTACTTCTGCAGAAAGTAGCAATTCTGATGTCCTAACAGTTATCTTGGAGAAATGCAAAATAGCGCTTATTTTTTTACAAAAGGAGCGCTAAACTTCTGGAGATATAACTCCACACACAGACGTTTTACCCTAAGTTAGCCCATGTGCAAGTTTTCTTTGTTTCTTCAACATCAGTAAAAGTGAATTAAATTGGATATTTGACAGCTCTCAAATGCTGTGCAGCGTAGTCGAAATCACCAGCTTGAAATTTTAGAGCTTCGGCTAGTACAGTTCAGTGATTTTCTGATGCCTAAGCGAAATTATGAAAATACCGTCGGATATGCATGCAAATATATTGCTTCTTCCGTATCGTGGGGTCCGATCTAACTGTGTAACTGAGTGGAACAGTTGCGGTTCGTGCAAGTATAGCTATTAAAGTAAAGCCAATAAGATCCATATCCTGCGATAGGCACGTTAGGCACGCGTCCAAGGGGGAGATGATATGACTGAGATATTTTTGGCAGGCGCAAAATTGGTTATAATTTACATTTCTGATACTCAAGCTACGGTAGCTTTGGTATGAGGATCAGCTCCCCAGAAAGAAGTGTTCCTACGACGAGATACTTGAAAATGATTCTGTGGAGGCACGAGAAGTAAAATGCTCTTTGGTTAATTTGGTGCAGTGCTCAAGCCAGATCTAAAAAATCTGGAATATGTAGTTATTTTATTTATATTTACCGAGTACAAGGTTGCACTGACGCGCTTGAAACTCAGTGTGGCTCTGTAAGGACGTAAAAAGTATTTTAATTTGCATGTCTTAATACAGAATGGGAGAACGAGAGAACTGCCCACTATTTTTGGCCCGCAGTTATCGCAAATCACCGAAAATTCGTGCATGCAAAAATTACCTGCTGTCAAAATGCGGAAAGCTAATCACTCACATTCGCGGAGTACCTCAGTGCATAAATCTTTCTTTTCACGAACGCATTTGTATGCCGCTATGTTTGCTAACCTGAAGCTTATATTTGCAGAAAAGCCCACGACCAGTTTTCAAAAACAAGCCCTTCTATACAGCACAATTGTGAATGGCCGTGTGCCAGAGTATGTATGATTAAGCTTTACCGTTATAAACTTTTCCGAAGAAGCCCCTAACGGAGGCATCCACACAAGTGTCAGTTTACTATATGAATGATACAAAGAAAAGTTAATGCATGCGATTCAAGTGGGGGTACATGTGGTTATGAACATTTACATAGAATCTTATATATAGACTTTATATCTACTTTTTTCAAATAAATCGGTTCGTTTTCACAACAAGAAAGGTATTTTGTAAATGACTCGTTGTTACGATATGGGTCTGCACAACCCATTCCTAAATTTCCGGTGCTGGACAAGTAGGGAATCAAAGAGTGAAGTTTTCCCACCTCACGTATTTGAAAGCTTTGTAATGTGACAACAACATACATTTTCCAGACTAAGCAGCTCTTACAAGTTGTACACAAGTTACAAGTAACGATTTGCAGGCATAGAACCAAAAATAAAGATCGGTAGAAATTAAAACTAAGACCTCACGTAGAGGTGTCCCAAAAAGTAAACGGAGTACGGGGTTGGAGATTTTGAAGGGATTTTTCGCCATGTGCCGAGAGAGCAGTCTCTAAGTAACTTTTCAGGAAAGTTATTCTAAAATAAAATCAGGCCCCATATATTCGATGTATGCTGGCAGCCGCATAAAATCGAAATTATTCTAATTTCACGAAGCCGTGCTCCGTTTACTTTCTGGGGCGCCTGTACATCTTTTTTAAAGCAAGTAAACCTCCTTGCCTTTGTCACAAATCCTCTATTGTATGTATTTTGGTGAACAGTCATTGAACTGTACACACAAATAATTTTATTTATGTTCATATCATAGATTTGATACTAATAAAGCCTACATTTCAATGTCGTGTACTAGTATGCCTCAGTATAACCTCGTGTAAACCTAAACTGGTTCGTTTTGTGAGAATACTATCTATTGCAGTTGGCGATTTAATTCCTCGGCTTACGGCTACCTATTTTCTAAAGCACATTAAGTAAGTATCATTCCATCCATCATTAGAGGTATAAGCAGCAGAAAGGTCATGCAATGGTTACCTATTAAAAAGACGATAGTGTTTCTGGGCTACTTAAACGCAGAAATTTTGGTCTGTCTGTATGTCGGTTTATCTCTGTGTCTGTGACTGGATTCAGCCACCCGGCCAAAGTGAAACTGAATCTGCGCAACAGTCTTATACACCCGCAGCCAAACCTACACGCCTATGTCTGGTAACAATCTTCAGACTTGTCAACATGGTTGAACAAGAAGAAAACATTACGCGAATGTGAGGCAGTAAATCAATTTATAAGTGCTATTGGCAGCGTTCCTTTTTTTGTCATTCTACAGAAGATGGTCCAGCTGTGTTTAACACATTATATTACCCCAATGTTAACCCTTCTAGATGGAAGCTCGGAACAGGGTGCACCTTGACCTTGATGTCACAGTCTTCGTTTTTCTTGATTCATTACCCATAATGCCGCACGACTGCTCGGTTCTTGAACCGCGCAGCCACAGCATAAAACGAAAGCCCTACTTCTCTAAGCTAAGCTTTCGCTAGTTCAGTGTTTCAA
This sequence comes from Haemaphysalis longicornis, assembly GCF_048455015.1. Taxonomy (NCBI): domain Eukaryota; kingdom Metazoa; phylum Arthropoda; class Arachnida; order Ixodida; family Ixodidae; genus Haemaphysalis; species Haemaphysalis longicornis. The sequence continues at coordinate 72,170,667 of NW_027526361.1, read as the reverse complement.
AGATTTACCAAGTGGTTCAAGCCAAAATCTTGAAACTCGGACATCGTCAGTTCTCATACTCCGCGCCAGTTCTTTTCCGCTAAAACTTCTGATGCAGTTCCTAATATTTGGGCATAACTGTTCAAGAATTTTTTCCCCTCCAATTATCGTGCGTTTATGATATATTGTCGCACTTTAGCCCACTTAAACTCAAACGAACTAAATCGGAAAGATGAAGGTGACGAGACTTCCCGCTTGCATTCAATGGCGCTGCAAGCGTGCACGATCGAAATACAGCCGGGTGGGGACCCAATGGCCGGTTTTACCTGTCTATATACCTACGGCCATCCAGATGTGGTTGCGTCACGCGGTGATGCCCTTGTTGTCTTTTTTTATATATTTCGAACGTGTGCCCACGCCCTAGAGGAAAGCATAACAGGTTTCATTCGGCTGCAGGACACGTATTCGCCAATCAGGCGCGAGATAGCGCAGCGCACAAGGAAAAACAAAACTAAAGAAAGGTTGAGCGTTGGAGAAAGAAGGCAAGATATCCTTAACGAGCCGGGAAAGTATGTTCACAGTGATGTGAGAATGTGGTGACAACTGCCTCAGCGCGTACCCAATGCGTTTCCGCGCTGCTAGTCGTGCGGGGAGGGCGGCAATGAAGCGATTGCAATTCAGCAGAGAAAATTAAAAAACCAACCATAATGCGGCTTGCCCACAGGCTAGCTACATTACTAGTATTTGCTCAGTGTTAACTCAGTATTGCTAGTAATAACTAGTATACTAGTATTAGCTCTTATAATACAGTTCAAATCCGGTGGTGACACAATACATAGTGTTGGAATTGCAGTATTGGGAATTAGAATCACACTATTGGGGGAACACAAACGCGATACTGGTGACTGCTTGCTTTCTTTTTATTCCCTTTATAAAATCTAAAACATTGAAATTTTAATTGATCTAAATTAGCTTTTCTTGGTGATATCGTAATGTGCACGGTAGTTTTACGACGAATGTAGAAGAGAGAGTGATGCGTCTTCCCGAAGTTTGCGCATGGCCGTTGGTTTGATTCTTCTCCGTTTCTTTCAGCACGATTTCGTAACTGGGGGCTAGCGGAATGCGGGCTCTTCGAAGGCAAACATTGTTATTATCCGCTGAGCCCAGAGTAAAGGTGCTGGATTTCTGACTAAGCGTTCATTGGTTCCACGTGTCTGGCTTCTGTAAGGTAAACTTTTACAAAGACTACGCCTTGCTTCAGCCTCTGTGCTCATGCATACGCTCACACGCAGTGAAGTCATGGTCAGACACATCCTTTTAGCGTCAGCGTGTTCGATAAGGAAAAAAGATTATGTATTGCACCCACCATGTCGTTTGACTAAAAATTAAGCGTTTTAGATCGAGATCTTAAGAAAATACATAGTAAATCAACATAAAACAAAAATGAATTCGTTACGTCGTTCTAAACATCGGAAGAACATCAACGTTTCTGGTGAAACAATAAATTCTCGCAAAGGATGGTATGCGAGCTTGTCTACGGAGTACAGGATGCTTTTATCAGTGTGATCCATGGGCCATTCATGTGGTTGCCTCTCAGTCAACCAGGGTTCTTAGGTGTTTATTTTCCCATGATTGCTTGTATCCGTGGAAAGTTGTGGTTCGCTTCTCCAAAAATTCATTTTTCAACTTGTTTTCACCGCATCGAATTGCTGATTCCAGTGAACATCGCAGTCTACTGGCTTATTCACGTGGCTATCTTCTTGCATTAAGGAAGCGCCCTGGCTGGCCCACGTTCGCCTGACCCACGCTTGCCACATTTCAACGGAATTTCGTTAGCGATCACAAAAACTGTCACAAAGGTCATTATACGGTGTTGAAAAAGTCTGTTTTCAAGTGACTTGCACATGTTTAGCGTTACAAAAAGCTACGCGTTTTCGTCGAAGCAGATTTCTACTCTCATGGAAGCACACACTGCCGATTTCTCGATGCTATGAATTGCGCATTCCACGTCCAAGTCACCACGCAGTATGGTTTTATTAATTTTCTGCACTTTGCCTTTTCTATACGGCATCTAGATGCTGAAATTACTGCACAAGGACAAGCCCTTGTGCTGCACTAAAGCCATCAATTGTCTCCTAGTATTATTAGAGACCACTCTTAATAAGTGTTCTTTTTACGTTATCCTTAGCCCCATTTTTTGACGATGTGTGTATTTTGAGATAGCTAATAGCGCTTAATTGTAGCCAACATATCTTGTTTTGAGTACGTATGTGATACTTTTGTTACACTTCGTATGGCCCATAAAGCATACGTCGTTAAAGATATGAAATTGAAACAAGTCAGCAAAGATAATCCGCAGATGAACATGTGAGCGGAGTGTGCTATTTGAACACAATTATTGATCGTTTACAACTAAACGATGAAAAACGATTCAGGCCGTAGACGCAATTACGCTCTTCGCTGACAAAATAATTTGCACTTGTCCTTTATAATTAGGTAACTAGACATTTTTTACATGGGTAACAATAATTAACTTTCTGCTATTTTTTAGCGTTCCCTGAAAGTACAAACGTTAGGCTAGGTCGTTCGACAAAAATAGCTATTCATCATCACCACCACCGTCATCATGATCACCATGTGCCTAAATTATCAGCTATGATTCATCGTCGAGGGCATGTCCTATTTACCTCCAGCCACTCCTCTCTTGATCTGTTGGTCTCCGTTCCCTACACCCGAATTTTATTATTTAATCTCTCCATCCATCGAGTTAAGGGTCTTCTATTTCTTGCCCAGTCTGTCTGCAACCACTCTGCTACTCTGGTAGTGCAGTAGTCTTCCTTTTGTCTCACAACATAACAAGCCAAAGTAAATTCTATTTTCTTAATTTGAGCTGTGGTATATCTCCCACCCGAGTCTGTTCTTTTCCCAGGAAGTTCGTTTCCTGTCCTTAAACTTCACTCCTAAAATCCCTCGTTACTAGCCCAGTTCTCCCGATTCGAGCTTCTTTTAGCTTACTCACTGATTCTATACTATTATTTTTGGAGATAAGGGCAGCCTATGTTTCATGATTTTGAAGTGCTTGTCAAGTGCACCCAATGCATACTATACCTATTCTGCGCCAGATTTCTTTCTCGTTGTTTGGATCACCACAGAAAACCTATCTAAAGCGGTTATATTGTTCGAATTGTTCTACGATGTCGTTACCTACGCCAATGAGGGGCTTCCAGTTTGTTTATTTAGCATTACGTTAGACGTAATTATGTGTACCTTTATTTCTACTGCCAAGCCTTCTGACGGTATACACTCACAGAACAAGGCTATGTTGTCCGCAAAAGTCAAGTATTCCGGCATATGCGTTGCCCTGCCTTCCATACGCCAATATTTTTAATACCCCTTCCAGACTTGCTGTGAACAATTCTGGTGAGTTGGTAATGCCCCCTCTTGCTTCTTTCCGGAAGGGGAACTTTTAAATTCCTTTGTGGAGATTATCCTGGTGGTGTATCCCTTATAGATGTCATCCAAGAGTCTTATGTAAGTCTCCTCTATACCCTGGTCGTTTAAGCTTTCGGTACTGCTGCGGTGACTATTCAAGAATATACATTTTCGTAGTCTGTAATTGCCATGTAAAAGTGTTTGTTATGCTTCGCAAATTTTTTTAGTGCTTGATTGATGGCAATAGTATGAACTATTACTGAGTATCCTTTACTAAACCCAGTTCGGTCCCTCGGTTGTTTACAATCTAGGCTGTCGTTCATGTGGTTAACCATTACCGAAATAGATTTATATGCAACCGGTAGTAGGCCGATTGCCCTGTAATAATGACACTTCTTGGCATATCTATTCTTGTGAATCCCATTTATGCCGGCGTTTTTCCAGGCTATTGGCAGCTTTAATGTCATGAGCATTGTAAAAACAGTTTAGCAAGCATTTCCTTGCAATATTTCCTCCCCCATTTAAGAGATCTACGGTTGTGCCATTGTCACCTGCTGTTTTTACTATTTCCGTGCCCTTGAGTGCGTTTTATATTTTCTCTTTGTTAACAGTGCGACTTTGCAAGCTGAGCTTGTAGGCTTTCTAGTGTCTTCTGGCCGAACATAGCTAGCGTACGGCGTGGTATAGAACCGTTCTGTGAATTTTTTAATCTCATTGTCTGTGCGTACTGTTACCGTGTTTTTTTTAGTGTGTATCACTAGGTTCTTTGTTGTTTTTATGCTTCCTCCTATATAGCTCCCACGTTTCCTCAGTCATTGTCATGCTGTAGGCAAGAATGGGATGAGCTTTGCTTGTGTTAATTTCGAGTGCTGTGCCAATTCAATTTCATCCACTGTAATTGACCAATAATGTTATAACGTTTCGCAATCACTTCATTCGTTTTCTCAAGTAGTTTTATTGTTTGTATTTTTCTTACGTTCCGCTTCTCCCACAGCTACTGCTGATTGCGATTAATACGTCGACGCTGCACTCGTTGTCCCTGATTAAAAGCGCGAAATTTTTCCAAGGGGCTATTTTAAAGTTTTGTGCTCTAGCTATAACTCTTTGTATGCTGGGTTCCCTACTTATCGCTGGTTTCCCTTCCTTTATTTCTTTTGAGATTCACCCTGTTCGTTCCCCTTATCATCCTATGGCCGCTGGTCCAAATCTTTCCCACCACCTCAACGTCCTGTACAATCCCTGGATTGTCGCTTAGAATAAAAACAATTTCTTTTTTGTTGCTGCTGTTATACCTTTGGGACTTTTCCCTGCCTATTTGGTATATTCCTCCACTTGACGAAAAATGTCTTCACTAACATCAGGTTAATTTTCTCCGCTAATCCAATCAATGTATCTCCTTGGACGTTGCGACTGCATATTTCAGAATTTCTATCCCAGTGACCATTCTCCCATTTGCTTTTCACCTACATATACGTATTGCATGAAATTCCTTCCCCAAAATCGGGAAGTGGGTTGTTTCGTTTTTCATTTATCATCGTAGTTAGATGTTGGTGCATAGGCTTGTGCTATTTTTAATTTGTATCGCTTTTTTTTGTTAATACCGAATTAGCCTTCTACGTTCTCTGCTATCTCACTGTGAATAAAAAATTCCGCCCCCGTGCTCTTTCTTCTGTTTATGTTCTCAGTAGAACACAGTATGCCCGCAACTCAACTTTTTGGAGCTTTATCCTATTCTTCTGGCCTCGCTTAACCGTATAATAGCTAAGTTAATGTCCTAGAACTCCATTAGTACCCCAGTTATAAGCTTCCCCAGGTTCGCGCTTTCAAAGTTGCGAAGTTCAAATTCCAGAGGCGGTCTGTCCAGACTTGGAGATTTTTAGCACTCTGCGCTGTATCGTAGGCGTAATGACTGTAAAACTGCTGGGGATTAAGGGCCGAGAGCCAGGCTGGACAGTGGACGCGGGATTTTTCGGCATTAAGAAAGCGCGGTTTAGGAGCCGAAAATACGAAGCAAAACAAGGTTTAGGCCTCCAACGTTACAAAATATAGGCGCCATAAATGTTTCGATAACCACAAATAGTTTCAACAAAGACGCACGCGACTTGCATCTGCGACAAGATAACAAAAAATGTTACTGTTTATGATGGCAGAAAAGCATCAATAATTTAACATAGCCGTTAATTGGTCCCATAAAACTGCTAAAATAATGACGATCAATTGACTTAATTCAACGAGCGCACTGCCCACATTCGTGCACGTTCAGTGGCCACTGTCGCTTTCTCGAGCGTCGCATATAGTAAAACAGTCATGAAAAAATACCACGCTTTCTATGCCTCTTAATAACAAAACTAATTCATCATGTGGTCCAGATAACATTGAACATTGCCAACGCATTTCTACGTCGCTACACCGAGTCACTCGCACGCTTTCTAGTTGGGATTTTTGTTCATCCCTTTCCCAAGGCATTACCTCGGCTGAATGGCGCATCGCCCGGGTGATATTAGGGTATAAAAATGAAGATATTGCCATTATAACAAATTATAGGCCTATACCACTAATATCGTCATGTAAACTCATGGAGTGCATCATATCGAACTACGTGATACACTCTTCAGAAGAGCGAAACATCTTGACGCCATTTTAGTACAGGTTCCGTTAGGGGGTTTCTACCACTACCATGGCAATTGCTTCCGCCCATTCATTCACTGCTTCAATTGACAATTCAGGCCAAATAGATGCAGTCCCTATAGATTTCACTACAGCTTTCGAAAGAATTTCTCACTCAAAATAATTTTTAAGCTTAATTTACTGAGTTTTCCGTCCACCGTTGCAAACTGGTTAAAATCTTATTTGCACTCCCGCGTGAAGTTGGTCAACATAAATCATTGTCATTCACAATGTCTTCCTGTAAATTCCGGCGTACCGCACGGTAGTGTTCTTGGACTGCTACTTTTTCTGTTCAAACTGACTATTTAACAAAATGTATCAAAGGAGGTGTTAAAACTATATTATTCGGGGACGATTGCTTGTTGTCCAGCCCTAATTATTCCCTTCACGATCAGCAAGTTCTAAGGGACAGCCTTGGAAGAAATAAGCAATTTGTGCGACCGTTGGGACAGAAAAATAAACGCTGGCAAGCCCTTATTCATGCAGATTACCAACACAAACAACCATATGAATATAAGTACGCGATTCAAAGTGAGAGTTTTAAATATCTCAGGGTTACAATAAATACTAACTCAACTTGGTCTACGGTCATCAGTAAAGTATGCCCGTCATCTGGGTGAAAACTGGGGTTACTGAGGCATAAACTAAAACGCTCACCTGCCAACATTAAGCTTCTGTCCTATAACACTATAATACGACCGTGCTTAGAATACCTATGCGTACTTTGGAACTCGCATACTAAAAAAAGACATGAGCAATCTTCAAAAAAGTTCTAAAAACTAGTCGTCCGTTTTACACACAGTCGACACCGCCGTCTTGGCTCACCAACCGAACAAATAAAAATTCACAAAATCCCCACACTAAAATCTCGAAGACAGCCAGGTTAATTTTTTTTTACGTTTAGCACAAGGAAATTTACATGACTTGATTCATCAGTTTTACTCCCGCCGTTATCATCGCGTGTCACGAAACATTATCATTCTGCTAAGTTCGCCTATCTCATCGCGCACTCTTTTAAGTATTCATTTTCCCCACACTATAACCGACTGGAATAACCTTCCGCCTTAATTCTTTTCATCCAATAATATGTTGAAGTGTACTGTTCATATGATTGACTACTAATTTTTTTCACACGTGCTTCAAAATGACATTGTGTTGCCCTGTTCACACTGTTTCTACTTCGCTAGGAATTGTATATTTGGTCTAAATATACTGCAACACTCCCACGACTGCTTGGGCCTGTTCCTGGCCCGCAGTAATGTTTAAATAAAAAGAATAAATAAAAAAATGAGAGGTGAAAGTACTGATAAAAAAGCGCTGCTTTATGTCCACCTGAAACATTTAAATTACGACACAACAAAAACAGACAAAGATATTAAACGCACAGCGGACGACGATTTATTAGGAAATTAACATTTTCTTACGTGAGTACTATTAGATGTAACTCTGAAAATTTTCTCATACACAATGATGTTATCTGAATTGTACAAGAAAGACGTCCAAACACTGCCAAATACACTTCCACATATTATAGGAGCAGTTTTCGAAAGGTGTGAAGCAGCCGAACAGAGTTTTGATGGAAAAGCGTATTTGAGAGCGTTTCGGCAGTGTGAATTTTAAGGCGTAAGGAAATGCAACTGCGCAGTGATGTTTCTGCATTGGCTTTCCATAGGAGTGCATAGTCTGCTAATAAAGGCGTGTTCCATGCTCTACCGTTACGTTGAAATTAGAGTAGGAGTTGTGTATGTTTCTAGTAACGAGGATGTGACTGCACCTGTTTAAAGAAATCTGTTTGGAGAGCGCGTGGAATGCAGTCTAAGAAATAATGGGAAAATAGGGAAAACCATAGTGAAATACCACTACCTCCAATATTTTTATTGAAAATTGTGCCTCTTGTGACTGATAATGTGCGTTCCATTTCACTGCTGCCGTTGTTTTCCAAGGTTGGACAACATAGCGCTCAGCATAGTCAACGTTTCGAGTAAAATAAATAATTATCTCAAACTGCACTCGAAAGAGAAACTTGAGGCTAAATAGGCTTCATATATGCGCCGATTTTGAAAATATACAGTTAAAGACATTTGGCGTAACGTACGCACAAAGGACAAAATGGGCATTAATAGGCACTATGAAAACCCCATAAAACCTTTTGTTAACCCTTAATTCAAGCTCATATATCAAAGTGGGGTGACATGAGCGCAAGGAACAGAAAAAGCATTTACCTCAAACTCAATCTGTACTGATCAATCTTGGACGTTGCAACCTACTATACTACACCAGGCTGGCCACACCAATCTCTGCTTAGAAGTGCTGTTTGTGTCGCAAAGAGCCTTCCTGGTATCGTGGCATCTATCTAGCGTAACCTGTCAGCTATCCGGGATGATGTTTCCTTGTGGACCAGCCAGCATTCCAAATCTGAGGTTATCCGGTTGACAAAATCTACACTCTTAATAAAAAAGGTCGTAAAAAGGTAGTAACGGCCGTATTTACTAACTCCTTACGAACCTTACTACCCCGCGGTTTTGTACGTAGGCTCTGGCACTAACAACTGCATGGTTAGTAAATTAACTGAGTGTAGGAAGTGGTAGCACTAGATTAAGGTCGTGCTTATGACTAGGTTGTGCATGGCCAGTTAGTAAACGCATGTAGCTCAGAACAGTGCTATCGCTGGGACTTTACTAGTGGGGGTAGTGGTGCTTACTGCCTGCTTTGGTTAGTAATTTTGACAAGTGCTACATTTACTACCTCCAGTTACTAAGTACCTAGTGTATACTGGGACAAGTAACTTGTTAGTATTCCATTAGTGAATGCTCCGACCTTTTTTTTAAGAGTGTACGCGCGTTTCACTTCATATTAAATTCATTCGTGGAAGACCCATAAAAAAAAAGGAGAAACAATATAAACAGACGGCGTCGACACGTCATCCAGGGCTAAGGAGAACTTCAGGACTCATTTAGGAAAAGACCGCTAGCTTTGCTTTACTATATTGTGTCGTGTACGGACACGGTGTAAGTATAGCTAACGACGGTGCATATTGCCACTATTCCGCGAAAAAAATGCTGCGGCGACGCATTTTCCTCTGGCCGCCACAGGGCGGGGTGTTCGTGCTGCTGGTGGGGAACCATCTCGGCACTAAACGCGCCTTAATTTCATTTTATACTCACTCACGAAGGTGCTGAAAGTTGAAGTTGGAAGTTGACCCGAGCACCATAGCCAATACGTCTTTATGTACTGTGCGGCGCTTATGGGGAAAGCTGCAGCCAGCATGCAACCACAGAAAGCTGATCTGCAGTAATTAAAGTGAGCGTGGAAATAAACAGATAAGTGTGTTGATGGGATATTTTTCACTACAGCTCATCATAATTAAAGCCCACTCTTTTACTTAGTGGGAATAACTCATTAATTGAACGGCTTGCCGTCCGTTGGCTGTGACATGCTCCCCTCAGAAAGAGTTTCGGTGAAATACTTAAGAAGTAAATTATCGAGCGTTAACAAATATTGGATATTTCGTAAACACAATGAATGACTGAAATTGGAGCGGATTTGACCTAGGTACATATTTGACGGATAATGATTCCCAGATTCGGCTGAAATTCATGCTCCCAAATGGACGGGGTTTGGTATATTTATTACTATTTCTTACAGTGGGTCACATCGCGGTGTGTTTTAGATGTACGGACAATCGTTATTCTGGTAAGGTATATCAGAACCTTGGAACACATATACTGCGTAGGCGGCACGAGTTAAAGAGGAGGCAGGTGCTATAGAGAATACTCTCAGCACTAAGATAGTTATAATTATGAATATTGCGAAAGAGAGCAAACAACGATGAATTTCAGCGATTGACTTTTTTGGTACTCCGGATAACAGAACAAACATATAGCCAGCAAGAATAAAGGTTTCCAGTGAATTTTAGCCCATCCAAACCCTGAACCAAGTAGGTAAATAAGATTCACAATCGGCGTCATATCTAAAGAAGACGCGACAGCATAATGTTTTGGAAGTTAGTTAGGTACAGTGCTACCTAAAATAAACTTCCCCCATTGCACTGTCATCAAAACACGAGTTTTCTGCGATGCACGACTGAGAAAAGATGTGTGTCATAGGAAGTGTTATTCCATGATGTGCGCCTGTATTCTGACTCATAGATGTGCGCCTGTTTATAATGCTGGCTAAAAATTTTCTTTAAATAGCGTACCTAATCACTACAGCTGTAAAAAATTATATGCTCTGTACGTTAGAAATATAGTGAGAAATGTAGGAAGCGTGCCAAGCTTTACCATCTGTCACATAAGTGGCCTAAAAAGCTAAATGTAACTCGGACTTATCAATTATTTATATTTAGTGATGTGTTTCAACTCCATCCACCAATATCACACCGCGAAGGTATGATAAGGAAGGAGAGTCATTAAAGGCTATCGCCATTAGATTAGAGAATTACGGGGCCTATAATGCAATCTTCTGCAGACGTTGTTAATAAATAAAGGATATAACGTACCGCCTATTTTTATAGATTACGAAAATTATGCCCTCTATATCCTAGAGCTCTCAAGCTTGATTAAAATAATTATTGCTTCAGGGTATAGTTAGGCACATAACCGCAACCATTTGGGTCTAGTAAAATGTTTCAAGCCTACTGAAGTACAAAGTGGCCACTGTTTCAGTGGCTTAGTTTTACTTTTATCCGACTATATTGACCTAGTTTATCTTCATTGGCTTTTTTTAAATTTGGAGAATCACATTCGAAATGCCAAGAGGCATATTCACATTGTTATTGGGCTAGTAGAGGGAATCTCAAAAATGTGCCGCGGCTTGATGGGCATTCTGCGAGTTTAGTCCGCTTCAATTATCTTCTACAAACCATTTTAAAGTACGAAACATATATTCGACAATCAGCTACCACGGATTGAATTATTGTAAACGTAGTTTTTCTTTTATGGACGCACTGGCGTCTCTGAAAACTGAGGTAGGGACATAATCTAGTGTTTCACTTAAACTGACGTCTATAAAATCTATAGAGTAATGATATCTTCTTAAGGAGCAAGACGTCACTCATAAGCCTTGCGCGCGTGCACAAAATCATGCTGACGTGTGCTTCAGGTGTGGACCAATTTTTCTTCATTGCGAGATAAATTGTATTTTTTGTACACCATTTGTACCTATAGCCGCGATATACCCGCGTCTGCACTTACGTGTGGCCTTGCTTGGAAATATCACATTGTTCACACTACTAATAACGATTATCTTCAACTGTAAGTTACTTGCGTAGAGCGCTTTCAGGGACAAGCATAGACGCAAAGTTAAATTGGCATAAATCAACGGCTTCTAGTCTTTTGACTGTGCCATGCGGCTGTGAACCTTCGCGTACACATTAACTTCGGTCATTGAGAAAACCCGAATGAACTGTGAAGGTCGTACTATCCTCACGTGCTCCTGCACAGTTTCCATACAACGCTTTCGAAAAAGCTATTCACGTGCGTCTGTTTTGTCCCCTCATTCAGCGCCAAAAGCTGAACCTATGATTTATTGCAGCTCGCTTTTATCCTCGATGACACTTCGATCATTTCTAAACCTTAGTATCGCCACTGGCAGCTATAGCTAATGTTTGCGTCATTTGTAGATCTTATGAGTGAATGCAACCACCTTCGCTGTAGACCTAGGGAGCCTTAGCATCCTCATCCGCATCGCTGTACGCATGACTGCTCGCGTGCAGTGGCATTTTGCTCAACAAAAGGCGTACGAAGTCATTCATGCGCCACTATGGTCTCTGTATTATAATCCTATGAAGTTAAAACATCCTATTTCAGCAAGAACAGACCATGGCAAGTTCAACACCTCAGAAAAGGCAGAAATCGAGGCAAGTCACATCGCCATAAGCTCTCATGTTTAGTAACAATGAGTTAAATCTTACAAAGTAAAGAAAGTGCCTACAAAGTTCAGCCTATTTTGAATCTGCGCCGCGTAAAAACGATGAGTCATTTTATAGTTCGCAACCCAGCCGTCACTTACATAGACAAGCAAAAGGACAAGACCTCAATGCACGCGAGAAACATTGGATATCTGAGGGATCTGAGTATAATTCCAGTTAATTTTGTAGAAAAAAAAAATAGAGAAGGCTCAGCTCACTCCAGCTAAAGGAACCTTCGACTATTTTGTTACACTTGCAGTCAAACCCGTTCTCAGGCATATACAGCATGCTACAAAATTGACCGTGCAGCTCGAGTAACGAAAGACTATCCTTCTGAAAAATTGAATCGTTGCGAGACTTAATACTGCTACCACACTTTTATCAAGCAAATTGGAGGCCGTGCGCTGACAACACTGAAAAAAATATTTGCAATTCGGGTCGCTTGTTTTCTCACTGGAACACGAACGCATCACTTGGAGTCAGGTTCCCCTATACTTGCCCTATATGATCGGGAGGTTGGGGTCTATCTTCTTAAGCACGCGTGGAATCTATCACGGCACCTTTGGCAATTTGAACACATGCGTTTCACCACGTTAAACGTTCCTAATATAGCAAGGTGGCGAGTTGGCTATAGTTAGTGCACTTGCATCTTGGGGTACGATGCTAAATAACAGGGACACAAAGAAGGAAGTGAACAGGACAAGCTCTGCTATTTCTATTAATGCTGGAATGCGTTTATTGAGAAGTTGTATACGCCTATTGACCGCCAGTTTTGTTACTGCTCCCAAAAAGGTGTTACACGGGTGCTGTAAATAGGGGTTAGGTAGGTAGCGAGCGAGTTATTTCCAACCTGCGCCTATAGATAATTTCAGTGTAATGCAAACATCATTTCCCGCAGAACCAGGTTGTAGTCCGTTATGAACTGTCTAATCTTTCGAACAACGATAACTTGTACTTTCTCTCTGTAAGGATTTGAATGTATACTTTTGACAAAAAAATAGCTTCAGCAAGCAGCAGTTCAAAAGGTCAATTTCCAATTTCCTTTGCCAATTTCCTTGATTCCGGAAATGAAGTCGTCGAGGAGGAATGTGCACAGTGTTAGTGGCTATTTTATAAATCTTTGAAATGTTTCTGGTTGTCCATCTCTAATGTCACCTCGGTGGTAAAATATCTGATTCAGAGAATCATTTTCCCCATGCCGCGTAAATCGTTTTTGCTGCCCCCTCCCCCCTTTCCGACACTGTCTTTTTTTTTTCGCTTCTGCCTGCCACAATGCAACTCACAGACGTAAGCATTTGCGGGGCGCGTCTCTGGAGCTACGTAAAAAGGGAAGCTGTAGTGATCAGTACACGCTCACTGCGTCCAAAAATGTGCAGCGTCTTTGCATGTGTCAGCGGTTTGCCTCGCGCTTTTATGCTCGCTCGGCGAACGCCCGAAATAACTTTAGGCAAGCAGTGCACAACAGAAGTGTCGACTGCCGCAGCACTTTCCGCGCACGTAAGCATAAAGGAGCGCCTTAAATCGAATAGGAAGCAATATGCTGACAGAGAAGTTTTAGGATTTTACTGATTCCAAATATCAGGCCACTTAAGAAGCCGGTTTAATGCAGAGATGCGTGCCGTGCTTTCAAGCTCCCCGGTACGTAAGCGGTGAGAGGACTCGAGAAAGTTCTTTGGTCCCGAAAACAAAATGATTGGCACAAAGCAGCGAGTGTTTCTCTTGGACGGCGGTGGTGGCATGCCGGAGCGAGAAGGCCGAGCGGTAGGAGAGTATTGAACCGCCCTCTCTCAGCGAGCCAAGCAAGCTGACAGCCGCAGGGAATCGAGCGGCTCCCGGCCTCTGGTTCGTCCCACTATGCGCGCCTCGGCGGGCTCTTCTCTTTACTCATGCAAAAATGGCGGCATCCGAGCGGCGCCATTGGCCGCCCCTGGTAGGGAGGGGCGGTGGGAAGGGTCCGGCCTTTGGCCGCTCATAGGCTACCGCGCCTGCACAGGCACGGTTGCCTGCGGCAACCAAAGCTCCCCGCGCAACAAAAGAAGCACAGAAGCGCCCACCGACCACGCCGCCTATGGGCGCTACCGAAAAAATCGATTGTTCGATAACGAAAAGTCAAAAAGGAGAATAATGCGTCCTCCAAAGAACCAAGCAAGAAAACACCGAAGTACTTTCCTTTATTTTTCTAAACGCTCGCTATTCGGATTTGTACCTTCTGCTTTCTTGCGGCTAGAAACCATATTGTGTTACAAAGACACGTATGCCTGCTACCTTTTTTTGTATTTCAACCTGTCTTTTTCTGCACCCACCTCTCTCTAATCTCTTTTGTTTCTTTTCCCGGCCTTCCTGAGTTTTAGATTGCTGTTAGCAAAAACTATGATCGATCTCCTCTAGCGAAACAATGGCCCAATTTAAACGAACAAAAACTATTGTGTGCCGCTGCACGATGCATCGGCGTGTTCGAAGCATCTACTTCGATCCTATGAATAGCCGGTGGTTCTTTACGAGCCCTAATTACACCGGCGGTCGGTTCGCAAAAACAATAGACCTCGCCGCTCGCGATCACCGGGCCAAAACAAAGGAGATGCTTTCTCCTTTGTGGCGTCCCCTTTTGTTCTGAACGAGCACCTCCTCTGTGGCTCGTAGGTTCCCAGTGCGTGTGACGTCACTGCGAGTGCAGTCAAAAGCGGCAGCGGCGGTGGCCGCTGAGGAGGGTGAGCGTCGGGAGAGGAGGATCACCCGGGAGAGGCCGGCCGCGCGCCGAGGGACTCTGCGAGGAGGTCGAGCCACGCGCCCGAGGGGGAGAGGCCGGGCGCTTTTATGAGCCGGGGGATAAGAAAGGCAGATTAAAGCCCGCGTAGAGGCGAGCATTTGTTGCGGCTCTTTCGGGCTGCCCATCAGGGCATCCGAGCTCGCCGAGTTTTCCCGCCTGCGATGGCGGCCGGCAACGCGCTGTTTTTGGCCTTCCGCAGACTGCCCGACTTAGCCACTCAGTACCCGGCGAGCGCGGCCGCGACTCGAGCCAGAAAACTGGCGCTCGCCGCAGACGGCGCTGTTTGCTTACACGGCCGCGTCGACGCAGCCATCGGCGCCAATGTGGCCAGCACGGCCGGTGCGGTCAGCGCAAGCTGGTTCGTTTTCCCTTCGCGCTGAGGGGGGCCGCGGCGCAGGCCTCGTCAACTGCAAGACCTTCGGGCGAGGGCGAGGAAGGACGCTGGACACCGGTCGCGAACCAGAACGCCCACTCTCCCCGCGGAGAACGACGAGAACGCGCTGCAGGCAGCAAAACAACGCCGGTCGCTGGAGGAGACGACCACGGGTGAGTTACGCATGGCCGTAATTTCTGTGTTGCTTTTGGACGCTCCCTGCCCTTCGTTCACGCAGCGCCCGTAACGTACGTTTGGCCGAAATCATGCCCTGCATGTGATGGGCCGGTGTAGGAGCGCGCCGGACAAATGGCGCCCCTGTTGTATACGCACCGCTTCGCATGCCTCTTCTATCAGACACGTCCTGGCGCCTGACTGGGCTTACTACGTCCGCCGTAAATCATGCAACGCCGTGCGGAGGCCTGCCACTCCAGTCAGCCGGAACGTCGTGCTTCGAGGAAGCGTATTCACGGTGACCTGGGGACGATAGCGAGAGTAAGATGAACCTAGCGGAGCCAATACACCCTCGGGCGTATATTGATCCGGAATCGATCCCATATAACAAGACAGATTCGTTCCTCCGCGTATGCAGGTATAGATGGTCTAGGCCCAAGGCAGACTTCTCGTGATATCGTGACCCTCGTATGCCGCGAGACGGGTATGACCTTTGCTTGTCTTTTTACTTACTTGCCATGTAGGAAATTACCACCCCGCACCATGGCGCCGGCATCTGCACAACCAGGCCCATCGTCCTATACGGGTCGCCTGTTACGTATACTGAAGGTATACCGGAAAATTACTTACTCAGGATACATTCAGTATACGAACAGGAGGCGCCGCGCAGATCGACGCCGGCGCGCACTCGTCCCGTAGCTCCCTCCACTCGGGATGCGGGTCCGGAACGGGAAGAGGAAGAGGAGAGCCGGGAGGCAGGACGCCATCCAACATGGCGCCGGATGGAGGAGATGCCCGCGTCAAAGAGCGGCGGGAGCAGCTGAATGGAGAACCCGATCGGCCGTCGACGACGCGGGCATTTTTCTCAGGCGAGTGAGCAAGCTGCATAGCATTCAACTGAAAAGATATTAAGGCATGAAAGGGGCAAAGAAATACGAGCTGAAAAAATGATGACGAACAAAATGAAAAGAAGCGTCCCCCTACAACACGGTCTGATGCGTTTTAGTTTGTTTTTGACTCCCCTACTTTGTCTGGCGTACTTTCAGTCCGCGGCTAGCCTAAATTTCAGCTTGGTTCAGGAAAAAAATGTACAAACAATACTATCGCGTGAGCAGACCATTCCCTTGTTCTAAGAAGGGTCCTAACGGTGTATAATGAGCTTCAATACTTTTTATTTTAAAGCATACCATGTTCATAAAACAAACGAGTCATTTCGCAATAGCCACTGCCTGTAAACCCATTCATATATGGCTTTTTACGCCACATTTATTCGTGCGTGCGGATGCAGGTGTGTGAAATACCGGTGACGTTATTTCTGCTTGGATTCATGCCGTTTTATCAGGGTTGTGCACAAGGCTTATTGAAGCCAGATTATTCGTTTCTCGACATTAAACGTTTAGTAAGCAAACGTGCCTAATTTACTCACTTAAGAGTAATCGGTGTGTATGCAACGTAGTCGTAACAAAACGACACCCCTCAAGCGAATCCCCAGGCTCATAGAGCAAACAAGCGCCGGCAATACAAACAAGCCAAAAACGTGCAACCGGACACAATCTCCCGGGGTAATAAAGCAAAAAATTAGACAATGGTGATTATAAACGGCATAGGAACAAACTTTTAAATGAAGCTCAAGCATTTACAGAACGTTTTTTTTTTAAATGCTAAGGAACTTGGTTATTGTTTCACCACCCATCAACGTAATGCAAGTGTCAGTTTTTTACTCATGTAACACAGTTTTTCAGTCATGGAACACCATTTCGTAAATTTTTTTTTCTGCTTCTAGGTTGATGTATTGACATTTATCTCCCACATTTTATTTGCTCAAGTGCAGTCACACTAACAAGTTTTTATTTGTGCGCGAGCGCGGGTGCGTGTGTTTTATTTAAAAGCATCCCATAGAAGTAGGTCGCGGATGAGCGTTCTTGAATTCATTTTATTGTTTTGAATACATTTCGTGAAGCTTTTACGCTTTCGGTACTTTAAAATACCTCTTCTGAGACAAGTATTACGTGCTCGTAACTACATCAGGGAGAAAATGAATCTCAATCTCGCTCAGTCAATTTGTGTAAACTTTCCGTGAAGGGAACGCATCTTCGGGAAGTTACTTTATTTGCTAGGCCAATCCTTCCGCGTGGTATACTATTCTCTGCGTGATTTTATTCCAAAATTTTTGAATTCGCAAAAGTGGGTAGCAGTGCCCTGTCACAATATAAGCGGAAGTGTCAAAGTAACATATTTAAAAATATCTGGAAATTTCGTTGAAAGTCTTGGGGACTGTTGGGTAATCTGTAAAACAATTCAAATTACGTTTATTCCCAAAGCATTCTTTGTAGGTCGATCATTGCGCCAATAGGAGACTAGAGGTAAACGTGATACCATGCGTTGAAACACGACGACAGACACAGGGGAAATGCAGTTCTTATTATACTTACATAGAGTGCGCCGCCTTGCTCGCTTAGCAAAACTATTTGAGGAAAGATAGCTTCTCTAAGCCATTTTCACTCAATGAGCGTTCGGAAGAGACGACCAGCGGCTTTGTTTATACAATCTTTCAAATCGTTTTTCCTTCGTTTTATTGTTTATGATATGGCGTAGATGTTTGGCATGGCGCGTAGCATAGAGCGCTTTCGATATCCTTTTATTTTGTTTTTGTGTGTACGTAATGCATAGCGAGGTTAATAATATCTTTCCCGTAGGACGTTTTAGGATAGCATCACATTTTTTTTTTTGGAAGGAATTGCGGGATGAATAAACTGTGCTCCCTACAGCCTGGTTGTTTACATCAGAAATTGTACGCTCGACGCCCGCCTATGGTGTTATTTAGGCATTTTCGTGTACATGGGTACATTTTCGACTCGGTGGAGCAGCCGGTCATGGAATTTGTTGGTTATAAATGGTTGTGCTTTAGGCTTTGAAAGATTGAATGTAATAATAACTTTAAAAAATTAGTGCTTTTACTGCTTTTACTATTCCTACTACTCCTGCTACTACAACTACAACAACTTATACTACCACTGCCACTGATGCTGCACTACTACAATATTACTGGTGCTGCTGCGATTGAGGACATTGATAATAAGTAATTAAGTAATCAGTCATTTGGTAAGTTACCTGGTTAGGGATAGCCAAGAGTATTTCATGTTGCAGGAGAGAAAAAAATATTTTAAAAGACGACCGCTTAACTTCCCGGACACCGCTAAAAAGTTAAAATGCGCTACGGCTCCAGTTTAATGTACTGTAGATTAAGTTCGGGTAAACTAAACATAAATGTTGTGTACAAAGCACGGAAATGACACGAATAGGCGGCATACCCATAATAACATGACATAACTTGGATCAACGTGTTTAAAGCATGCTTGCCGAAACATGGGGCCTTGTTACGGCGTTATTCACGTTTATTGGGGACTTTACCATTTGGTTGTTGGAAACATATTGACATTTTCTTAAGATTTAGCGAGTCAAATTTGCAGTGAAGTAGAAAGATATAAGCAAGCTCGTTAAAACTCACTTATAGCGATGTGTAATATCCCCAACATTGACAATATTTTGTTCTTGACTTTCTACAAAAGCCTACCTATGATTTAAGAGACCGTGTAACTTAATACTTAATGTTATTGTTTTGTACGATTTGTGCAAAAAGCTACTGCATCATCACCGACGTAACGTTATGGTTGCGAGCAATGTCCATGTTGTACTTTAATCATGATCACAGAACGACAGTCATAAAGTCGGTCTACACTTTAGCAGCTCTGGTGGTATGAGAAATATTTTTTATTACACGCGATCTATTACATAGGGCATTTCATTGTTTAAACAAGGAATGGCTTGGAAACTCGCACATTTTTAAAAAGGTTATCTGTATTAACTTACAAGCCAATTAAAATAAATTCACCGATTGCCATGTTCTCAAATTCATGACACTTGTGCTAATCGCTCATAACTTCATCTATTCGTGAAAAGTCGACATCAGTAAAATTAAATAATTTAGAATTAAGCTGAAAAGCTCAATCTCATGGCATGCGATATGTTACTACTGCAATAAAATATCGTACAATAAAATACAATAGGTACAGTGCAATACAATACAGTACAATATATTTTGATAGCTGGCGCCATAAGAAGGTTGGAAACTGCACGGGGAAAAGCTAATTACGGCGGATAGGGAAACGTTTCGCAATAGACGGAAGAAGTCAAACAATAGTAATGCTGCTCAATGCTTTATTATTGTTATTGTTATGTTAATTAAGCCAAATTGAAAACATAGCAATAAGTATGGTGTGTTCTGCTTGTGTTTTGAACTAGAAATTTTTGGGAAAGGGTTTCCACCAAACAACGTGCTTAAGTTGCATTTTAAAACGTAAATTTTATTGCTCAGCTTGACTCTTTTTCGGTATTTTTAATGTTGACCGAACAACCTTTGCTCCTCGTTTACGAGGCGTGCTCCTTATGGCTGTATTTTTGGTAATTATAACTTTTCCCGCTAAGGGCAGCAACTTTCATTAATTGAAGAGGTCAGGGAGACCTAAGACAGCTTCTGGTGATACATTGCTGGGAAGAATTCACTCGCACGTGATATGTCCACTAGGGATCACATGCTTGTTTTCGTTCCACCTGCCTGCGTTCTGGCATGGGAACGAGTTCTTGTTCAAACCGTGGGGCCAACTTGCCTCGAAAGCAGTCATGTGATCGGTAAAAAAGGTTTCATTCTCTCAAGCACTGCAGTATGGGAACTTCACGTGGTTCAACATGAAAGAGCACATAAACAAAACAAAGTCTGTTGTTCTTGCAAGTTGCTTACCTCTGACACAATTATTCTCTTCCTTGTAGGAGGCCATCCTTCGGGCGCCTGCTCTTTGTTGAGTTGAAGGAGCACATTGGTAAGCTGGCGATGAGAAAGTGCCCTACTGGGAGATAACAAGCATATTCTTGTTACATGCTGCTTCTTCTGTTCATGCAAATGGTCCATGAGTAGTAGGAGCTTACACTTGTTGCAAGGGGGATAGTTAGACACGCTTCGCACTTGTCAACAACACTGCCTACTCCCACGGGTATGCCTACTGTCTGCTTTTCTCTATTCTGACTCTTGTTTTATTGCCAAAGCTTGAACTGAATTGCTCGCTTGTTAAACCTTGTCGTGGGTTCAACTTCCTATGATGTACTACACACATACGTGCTAGACAATAAAGACGCAGGGGGCCGAACAAATGTATTTACCCTTCATTTCAGATGTATCCTTGAAGATTAAAATCTGATAATTCTGGCTGTGTCCTTCTTTCTTTGGAAGTTGCTAAGAATTTCGTTTCCAAGCATTCGCACGCCGTAGGCTTCTGCTTTTTGCTGAGAGAAAAGTAAGTATCAGCTTCAGCCTTTGACTTTGCAACAGTGCGCTGGTGAAAGTTTGCCTGGCTATATACAACGACGCGTCATTGAAAAACAAACAAACCTCGTGCACACTCCGGGAATTTTAACCTGGCGTGCAAGAGGAACTCGCCCTTGATGATTTTACTTGATATTTCATATGCCATGACTAAAACATGATGTTTGGGTGGCTGTGACAGCATCACGTGTGTTTTGAGACAAGAGGGGTGCAATGCCTTACAGGGGAATATAGCTAAACAACATAAACAGCACTCATAGCAATATTTTTTATTTATAACTGCAAGAGACCGAATGGGATGAGTATCCTCCTGCGACTGGCGCTGATAGTTACAAGTGGGCATGTTTTTTGAAAGGTACACTCACATGTAAAGTACTTGTCTAACAAAATAGTCTTATACTTCTGAAAATGCGTCCATCTCAACCATGCTGGAAGAACGAAACAAAGATCAAAACAATGCACAATTACCTTCTATCCAGACCACAAAAACTATGGTTTATTGATGGCAGCGCACACGGCTAGCAAGGGTCCTCAGAAATCTTGATCCGGTTCTTTTATCTTGCTTTGTATAGCACTTTGTGAAGCCAAGAGCTCTAAAAACAGTGAGAGGGCTATCTGAAAGGAAGTTGGGAATGATGTGAAAATCCGGTTAGAGTTGCGCTTGCGTTTATGTCTTATGCGTGCACATGCGTTTGCATGCTAGTGTGCGGGTATGCACGCTTGTGGGTAGGCGTAATTTTCATGCCATCAAACGTACCCCAAACGTCTCAAACACGTAGCACTGCGCGTATTCCTATCCTCGGAATGATGTACATGATTGGTTTTTGGTTAATATTACTATTTATTTGTTTCTTGCAAGCTGTACGCCCTAAAATTGTCGGCGTTCTCCTTGCTGTATCGCTTCAAGCTTTAAGCCCTTGCCATTTCGTACTATGCAAATATACCACGTTCACAATTTTACTCTTCTAAAATGACTGAGGAAGGATTGGCAAATCATCGCTTATCTGTAGCCATTTTATAGAACACAGAAATGGTGGTGATCATGGTGATGGCCCGAGAACAGCGCCTGCGTACAGTTGATAGCAATAACACATAACACGGTCATGTCGTCTTTTCAAACACCATTTTTATGTTACTTCGAGTATAAAACTTCAAATCACAGAGTAATGTTTTGACCGCTTAGTTTGCTGAGTTAGAAACTTTAAACCTATCACGAGGGGCACCGTTACAACACGTAAGACACGAGCACCCCTGACAACACGAGCGACTCTGATGATCGTTTTATGCAGCAACGTGTTTACACGACCTTTCTTGCGGCAGCGAGTATACATGATTTTAGTGCGTAGTCGTACTCATACGGCGCCGCTTCCCGAAAGAAAATTGCAAACAAGGGTGTGTTGAATTTGTTTGTGTCTGCATA
This sequence comes from Haemaphysalis longicornis, assembly GCF_048455015.1. Taxonomy (NCBI): domain Eukaryota; kingdom Metazoa; phylum Arthropoda; class Arachnida; order Ixodida; family Ixodidae; genus Haemaphysalis; species Haemaphysalis longicornis. The sequence continues at coordinate 72,148,570 of NW_027526361.1, read as the reverse complement.
AAAATACGAGAAAAGTAACAGGAACTGATGAATACAAAGACAGTATAAAGAGGTGACGCAAACTCAAAAGGACACATAAAAAACTTTACTTCGGGCACAGCTTCAGCAGTATTCAGCACTATGGGCGGTATTTCAAGGCATGGCAGCGGTAGGGATTAACCTTGTGTACCGTTGAACGGCGCACTGAGCACCCTAGATTCAAAAAACAGATGTACAAAACTGATGCATCACCCTCAGCTCCCTGAGATGCAGCTTCTGCTCTTAAAACCCCAGTTTCATTTACTTTTAAATATTAAACTTCGACAGCTGTACCGCTTTGGTCACCAAATGCGTCATGCAGTGTATGTTTTGAGCGACTGCTCAAAAAAGTAATTTTTAACCATAAAAAAAATTATCAGGTAAGCACTGTCCCAGCGGTAAAAAATGAGCCCCGGCCGTAGGCTTTTATTTAACAGGAACTAAGTTTACTTCCAAATTCTGTCGAACTCATCTACATGAGTGTCACCAGGTGCTGATGTAAAACATTAATTTATGGCTTAGCACGACAGAACTGTGGGTTGTACTACGTAGTTGGAGGGCTACGGATCATACAACCTCGGAATCTGAAGCACATGGGAATTTTACTGTTTTGCTCAGTGTCTTTGTCAAGTGGGAGTTCTACATTGCCAACGCGGGTGTTAGCTCGTGCAAGGTTCACTGTGAACAGTACATTCGAATATCTGCCATTTTGCTTTTACGCCTTAACGAAGGAAGTTCTGTTCGTTAACAGGGCTATAGCTTTTTTCAGAACGCATTCTCCTTTGAGCCGCGTCTGGAAGAACCGCCTTGCGATATGCACATTCGGAACATTTGCCGAATGGGAAATATTTGAATTATGCATTTCGGCAAATATACATGAAAACTGGGTATTCTAAAACTAGGAGTTGCTAGTTACAAATATTATATATTATGCGTTGTGTTTTTGTGAGCTTTTGTATGCACCACCAGAAGCAGAAGGCCCAGTTATGGCATATTTTTGTGAGAACGACATCCTGTTACGTTCGTGTATGAAAGAACATATTCACGCCGGGCGAATATTCATTGTCTTGTGCACCAACAGACTAAAATCGCAGAATTAGGCATCTACAAAGCATTGCCGCTGGAACTCGAAATTTGAGTAAGCTTTTACTTGTTTTTGTTTTTGCTTTTATTTGCTTTTATTTGTTAAGCGCAAATGATCCAAATTAAATTTAGTTTGGCACAATTTCTTGTGGCACTGCCATGTGCAGAAACAAATATGCTAGGATTATTTTAACAAGTTGTGAAAGAAAAAAAAAGCACACGTTGCCGCGAAGATTTTATTTGTTGAGTCGATCGTGTATATTAATGACTGCCTGAGCCATGCCTATATAGACTTTTTTGGCAACGTCTCTAAATTAATATTTACGATAGGCCTGTATACCACTTTGATACCATTGTTTCCGCCGAATCATTCTGGGGCTCCCGGGTATAACTTAGCGACTGAGCATGGGCTGAAAATGTTTGCTCGACGTATCAGTTGCAGGTCACATTTAATTCACGCTGCATAATTCAGGGGCAGCTTTCCGGCTCATGGCAGTCATTTCAATAGTGATTACTCTGTAGATATATAGCGGAATGCAAAATATTTTCTCGCGGCTAATATTGGTGGCGAAACCTTGCTTTGTGTGCAGTTTCAAGTCTAGCACATTGCGCGACCAAGCTCCAGAGCCATTAAAACTATCCCATAAAAATGCATGAGGAGTAAGTACTGACAGCGAATTACAGAAAAAAAATGATCAGAATCCTGGAAAGTATTTTAACGTTTTCATCTCCTCGTCGACTTCGTCCTTTATGCCAAATATCGTTTTCCGTGAGTGGTTTATTTATTTATTTATTTATTTATTTATTTATTTATTTATTTATTTATTTATTTATTTATTTATTTATTTATTTATTTATTTATAATACCTCAAGGGCCCCAGTCAAGGGGTGTTACATGAGGGGGTAGACAGTTCACAAACAGATGATTTGTTCGATGGCTTCTTTGAAATGGGCGATGCTGGAGTGGTGCACGATGTCAGCAGGAAGATCGTTCCATTCTATTGATGTTTGCACAAAAAATGAAGAGTGATGGGCAGTGGTATGCGCACGGGGTGGATAAACAGCTTTCGAATGGCTAATACGGCATGAAAGACGATGAGCTGGAATTATAACATGGTTTAGGGGCAATGCATGATAAAATTTATGAAACAAACACAGTCTTGAAATTTTGCGGCGGGAAGGTTCCTGAGAGGCCTTAATTTTGAACAAGAAAGCTAGAGGTGTGATAGGAAGATGGCATAAGAAAACACTCGTTTTTTGGACATTAAGGTTGAAAACAATAGAGGTCATGTTAGTGAGCCTATAGATTGTGAACCCGTCCCTGCGAGATCAAAAAGCATAAATTCTGCCTCGGCGAACGAACAACTGCCGAGCACACTCCGATTTGTCATATACTACCTAACGTTAAAATGATTTCTGCTATTTGGAAGCGACCAGCATGCTCGTTGTAATTTTATTCGAATTTTGTTATTCGTCTGCGCGAAGACCATTCATGACCCATCAAGGTGGTTTTTCAAGTTATGCGTACTGCCGCTGAACGGAAAGTTCCCGGTCCGATGACCGCAGATGATATCGTACTTGTGATGGAAGCGAAACGAAAAAACCTCGTGAGATATCGGGGCCAGTTTGTAAACCTTAAGTGGTTTGTAATCATCAGGAGCCATCCCATTGTACGACCCGCCACCGCACCAACTGAAAAGCTCCATCTGCTGCCTTTCCTCCCGTATCACTCGTTATTTATGTATGAGCAGTCAAGTAGTTTTCTCCGGGGTCGCAATGCAACAAAATGAACAAAATAAAGCTTTTAACTCACCAGCAAATGTTGACAGTTTGAAAGTTATTAGTTCAAGATAATATTTTTCTATCGGCGAGAGTAATCGTGATACCCTCACTTCATATATATAAAAAAACTATCCTCTTTCTTAAATGAACCTAACTCGATGTCCTCTTGAAGTTCTTTCTAGTTATTTTTGTCAACTCTGGTAGCTGATATCAACGCCACCAGAGGGATTATTTCGAATATCAAAGAACTCGTCCCACTTGAATGTTCGGACGGCCATGGCCTAAAATAATTCTATTTTGTGTTTTTAGTGTACCTTGTATGTTACGTTTGTTTTAAAACAAAAATATATACCTTCTTTTTTTTTACCTCAATGTTCTGCCTTCTTGGGTTTTTGTTATTCCCGTCATAGTTGGTGTCTTATGATAACACCGTCGAAGCGATCGTTCTGAGGATAGTTTCTCCAATTTGAAATTCCTGACTGCTATCTTAACTTGACTTTATTTTAAAACTTTGAGTGTAATATTTGTATTTCCGTATTGAACATGTAAGAACGCACTCTTTTGAAATGAAAATAAAAACAGTGCTTTTACTTATCCTACTACCCATTCTTTCGCGTTTGTATAATAGTTCTTATAAGTTTGGTATCAAAGAATTCAATCAAAGCTGTAGCGTTAAAGGTAAGAGAGGTACATTATATTGGTTATGTCCCCTGACAACAGTGGAAGGTTTGTCTGCAGGCATTTTGTGTCGCTACTGGGATTTTTTTCAGGTAAAATGGACCTTATTTTTTTAATCACAACAGGATTATTATCAACACCAATGCTGCCGCAATTATTATCTTCGTCATTGTCCCTTCGCCAGGGAACCATGCACGGTACATTTGAATGTCCGGAAGTTGGTCCGTCGAGAGTCAATGACGACGTTAACTGATTATTCAAGGTGTTAAGTATGCGAATGTAAAGATGACAGAAGCCCCCTCCCCCACACCAAAAATTGACAACAAATACTTTTGTTGTCAGCCCTTCTTTCGCATCTATGTAATGACGTTGTGTTTTTTCGAGCAATTGATATAGCAGGTTACCTATAATTATGTGTCCAGCAAAAAGAAATATCTGGGCTCAACATTCTTTTCTGGTCGGTCTGTTGTACGCGGTATGCTTCATGCTTCACGTTTTTTTTTTTTTCGTTAGCTAAAAGTAATTCCTGGGCCCGTACTTTCTCGCCCACGCTACTTAAGGATTGTGGAAATTCTAGCCATATTACGACGCTGTTTGTTGGTAAACAGTTAAAGCTCTAATGAAGAATACTTTTTGGGTAAACGGTAACACTATCGTTGCTTTTTTGTCAGTTATTAACCGCGGATGTTTTGTGCAGAGCTCGTGGGAAGTTTTGTTTGAGTCTTAACATCAATTCCGATGGCTGCTTTTCTGTTTTTTCAGTGTCTTAAAGTAGACGTTAAGCTCTGGTAATCACTTTGTTTTTCAAGTAAATAAGCTCAGTTTTTAGCGCTAAATATCCACGGAAATGATAATTTCCACACTAACATGACGACCGAGAGGAGGCTTCTAATACTCAACCAGTAAAACATTTGGAATTTGCTAGTAAAAGTAATCATAAAGAAAGGTAAACATCTGCTTTCAGCATTTTATTGTGAACACAACAAAATGGAGATGGTGTTCGTCACCAATTATCGCGTAAAGTACACAACCACAGTGAAGGAATATAACAAAGCATTTAGTATCCTCCGAATATGCCGTAAGCATATAGTCAAGTTTGCTCTCAAAGGCCTTTTGTATATGGATCAATCCTGCACCATATAGAACTAAATGGCTGCAAGTGGTACATTACATGGCTGAGAATAATATTACACTACACAATGGTTCCCGGTTTGGTACAATTTTGGTGTCTGCTTGACGCACGCATGCAAAAATATAGTGTGGAATCCAATATGTGAGATCGAAGGTGTGGTTCTCGGTAATGGCATGATTTATTTTAGAATAATAATATAAAAAGCTTTATAATGACGGCTGTTATGGCACACACATGAGAGGCTTCCTTGAAAATCTCACGCAACATTCTTTTTTGTTTCTATTCTGAACCTTGAGAATAAGTTATGAACTGAAGCACATCTAATCCGGATGCGTCGGTAAGGTTTCCTTGTTCCAGGTTTGGAACAGTCGGCTTTGCACAGTTTTATTTTCTTGCCTCAAAAAATGTCTTAGTTAGGCGCACGAGAATAATTTGAATCTTCGGGAACCTCACAGCATGCCTACGTTACTCTGTAAAAGGTTGTTTCCATGTCTGATTGAACCGAAGTGTGTTCACAACCCACTATATACGCATTTTAGCTCACACCTATTTGCATTGATGAGGAAGTTTTATCTGAAGCAACGAGCTAACGTCTTGCACCGTCTCCCGAATTTCCAATTAAATACCAGAACCCCAGGACAGAGCTGACGTGACCATTCTGTAACAATGATAGGTTATTACATGCCTTTTGAAAATCGTATTCTTTTTTCTCCGCATGCTTGGACCTTTTCGCTATGAGCGAGCGACACTGCGAAAAATGATACTGGTAGGGCTGTAATAAAATGCACTAATGACTGCAGGCCTTTTCGCGTTATTGATTTGTAAAGGTTGGATGGTTCTTCACGCTGGCTTGCGGTGGTGCCTCTTGACCCCGCACAGATGATGACGACGACGACAATTCTTGGAATAGGTTTTACGTCTTTATTTACATAAAGTACATATACGGAGTATTTGCACGACTGAGTTTACACAGCACAAGAAATTAATAAAATGCATGACACTAGCCAACTAAGCTTTGTGCAGCGGGGAACCCCCGTTTTTACACGATGCTTCATTAAGCCGTCAGCTTTAACGCTTGAACCTGCTTTGAACAATCTTTTACCTCGACTTACTTCTCAATGTGCTATTTTCTAGTCCCAGGTTCATATCACGTCGTTTAGATAAACGTCATAAACCTGAAATTGCGTGTTGTAGCTCGAAGGCGTTCTGCTCCTTTTTTCGTAACCAGCCCATAAACGACTAAAATCGTTTTCAAAAGCCGCTATATATGAAATCGGACAATCATTTACTTTAGGTCTGCTCTGAGAGCCTGCTTCCATAATCCCATATGAGTTTTTATTTCCTGTTTGTTTTACTGCATTTTTACGGTTCTTTTTTATTGCCTACTCTACTATAATAGTAGACACACATTTTCACGTCTTTAATAAATTTCAGTCCCTTAGAATGTGTCGTGAATATCTATTCAGGGTTTGTTACTAATTCGGTTCGTTTGTTTTAGCTTTGTTTGTCTTTTCATTATGGGTTTTAAAGTAATCTAAAGACAATTTTTGTGCCCTTAGTATTGCTTTCGGCATTAGTTATAGCTTTTCGTTGCATATTTATGGGGTTTTAGCTATACCATTTCTGCGATTTTGTTATTTCTTTTGTTTGTACCATGATGTGCGCGCACTCTCCTTTGGCGTGTCGTGCACTCGTCTTAATTGTATTATGAACAAATATATAAATACACCAAATGAAGTCATTGAGATTAGATTCTATACAAGAATTACATTTACATGCCATTTTTTGAAGCTTTTACCGCTACTTAGTATGTTTCAGAAGTATAATTTAATTTCATTGTGAGTTTGAATGTATTCCTTCTAGATATGTGCCATTTTTATTGCTGTGGTACCCTAGTGCCGGACACTTTGGTGCAAGGCAGACTCTGTTCTTCAGCTACCCACTATATACCAGCAACATCTTTCGATCCTCTCAGACAGATATATTACTAGAGACCCAGTTGGTGGAGCATCTAACCGACACCAGTGATGATTTGTTATGTTCCCCACCGTAGAGCACTAAGATGATTTTTAACGTGCTTTTATTTCCATCTATACCTCGTTTCTATATTTCCATCTATATCGTTTTCCATCTATATTCCATTTATATCTCTATACCAAAATCATAAGTCGTCTTTACCTACTGTGTATTACTAAAGTTTGTGGGCAACGGTTTTTCAAATACTGGTGCTGGAGTTCGGAGCAACTTACGACTTCCAATAAAAAAGTCAAGAAAAGCAAATAGCAAACCTCAAAACTGCTACTGCATTGTGGACATTTTTTGCTTGTGTGTTTTATTTCACTGAAATTTTCTGTAGGGCTTTCGAGGATATAACTCCAATGGCTTCACCCAACATTGTGACAACCCAAGTGGGATATAACCCAATTTTCAGGTTCTTACAGTTTTGCGTACCACTGTTAGAATTTTATTTAATTACGCTCACTACCTCATGCATTTTTTTCCTCCCCTTTGTCAACCATTGCAAGTGCGCCTGCGTTGTGATTTTTACATTTTGCATCTGGTAATTTTAGCTGTTTTTCGAATATTCGTTTACTAGATTTTCGGCCTTTGTATGACTCTTCCAACCACAACCGTTTTTTTCTTTCTTAGCTTAGGTGAAGGTTCTCATCTGTATTCAAACCTACAAACCTACTTTCTGTATCCAAACCTACATAGAGTTATGAGCAACCGAACTAAAGCAGAAAGACTTCCACACAAGGCAGAGTTTGTTGGTAATTATTTCTGATGCATATCCTAATACCCTTTGTTTATTTAATGTGCTTACCTCGTAAACGCGAATAGGCCACACAGGAGGCAAACGTTGCTACGTGAAATATCTATACTCTCAGTTTTGCGTGAAATTCGTCTTCTCTAAAGCGAAAAAAATGCATCCTCAATATCTTAGGAAAAGTTAAATGTAAAACTTAGTTACAACTTCTGCTCCCAATCATCACTTAATCGTCAAATTCATAATGTTATTTTTAACTAGAAATCTCACAGTTGCGACGACTTTATTTTAGCGTACTTCTCTTATTGTAATCTTTATCAAGACAAAATATTCAATAACAGCAGCTATTTAACCTGTATATAAACACACAAATACATTATAATCAGTTCCGAGAACATCGCACACCAAGTTAAAATGGATACAAATAACTTTCGAGCAGGTGAAATACTGCTTTTTTGCTAACACGCCACGTACAACCTTAAATACCCCTAATTCCTTTCGGTATTGTTAACAGTGCTACTACGAAACACGAAATGCTAATAAAAGGTTACAAATGAGCTAGTATAATACATAAATGCGGTGGAAATCCGCCAAGCGGAAAGTGTCGCTCGTTTTAAAAACACAAATTTCCGGTGGGTGGGGTAAATTCGGTGGATTTGTGGGGTTCTTGGGTCATCCACTTGCGCCAAATGACCATCATGCATGCAACCCCAAAGCTCGTCAATGATAAAAACACGGTGCTTGTCACGGACCACTTTGTGGACAACTTGGCTTGATGTAGGTATTTTTTCAGTTTCCTGGAGCACTCACCTTGCTTGTCTTCATCAGGGCACGTTGAATTAAGAAAAAATAAGTAATCGAAAAAAGTCGTATTCATGCAGTTAAAAGCAAATAATCAGTGTCAGTTTATTCACAGAGGTTTATTGCTGTATCACTGGTGTGCAGAAGTGACAATTTCATGAACTCTTAGGGAATAACACATACACTAAGAACGTGGATACAAACCTCCAACACCAGGCACCACGGGCTACAGTCCCGAATGGCAATGGAATGTAAGCAACTGTGGCATCATTCTTTGAGGTACGTCAAATGTATAGCATTTCAACAAACAAGGGGCAAATTCTCAATATTTCGTTAACAAATCATTCAGCCGTAGTACTACACATGATTTTCCAATGTACGTAGTTGTCGATGCATACACCAGCTACATTTCGAATTGCTTGAACAAATAAATGGTCGCGCATTAAATCGGCTATAAAATGGGAGCTCGATTGCTGGCACATCTAAGTTTCACCAGTTTGTTGCTCAGTACATTTGCATGGGTAAGCCATATTCTGAAAGCTTTTTTTCATTGTTCAAACATTAAACCTGACCGAGGAAAACTTGTTCTTCCATAAACACATTTAAAAAAAATACAATGTATATTTTCAAAGTAAAATATTTTAGGTCCTTTATAAATGTTACGGTCAGTTCATGCACACACACATAATCAAGTCAAAGTTACTCATGAAGTTATAAATGGGTATTTGGTGTGAACAAAACAGTCAACGCGGCACTCTGTGTCCCCAAAAGCACAGCTGTCCTGTTTGCACATTGTTTATCGTAACATCACGGCATGTACTTACGCGAAGGCAATGCACGGAATCGAGTGAACATTGCAAATGTGTCCGAGCTGTGGGAGCAAAAACATTTTGGTTGCTATGTAGTGTAATAAAGTTCGCGTTGTTCATAATTTTTCTGTACTGAGCTAAAATCTTACAAATCCATAGAATCCTAGCTATATAAAAAGTTCATGTGAAAAATATTTTGCACATATGTGATAAAGACCGACAGCAACAAATTTTGAGCAGCCTGAAGGGAATGCACATGAAAAATACGAATTTATGAGCTTACTCCTGCGAATTGGCTAAGCTTGAACCAGAAATTGATTTCTACATTACTGAATATGCGGCTCCAAATACTAAGCAGACGAAATGCACTGTAAGTTTTACATATACCAGAATGAACGCTGCGCCAGCAGATATCTGACAACAAAATCAATACAAAAGTGCATGTGCACAAGAATAAGGCACGGTATAAATAAAGACTTTCAACAAAAACAGCCTGTGGGCACCGGTAGAACAGAAAGGATTAAAAAAAAGCGAAATTACGCATTAAAGACAAAAAAATAACATTGAATATTCGGGTATTTGAGTCTTTGATCATGTTCCTGATGCCAAAAATCAAAACAAAAATATCCATTCACAAAAGCATAGCGTAGTGTCGTTTTGTTTTAATCACAAGTTTGGCGTGCTCCGGGTTCTACAACTGCAAGCTGCAATATTACATGTACATAAAATTAATTGGGCTGGCAAGTTCCTAAGAATTTGAAAATATACTTTATGCGGAAAGGCACCCTGTGATCCAAATATACATACAATTAAATCACATGAGCTCACATTTTTCCAGCTGCCACAACCCTTTACTTTTGTGTGCTCATATAAAGTAGCCGTGTTTTATCGCTATTGCATCCCCCCGAAGATACTTAAGCACAGTATATTCATTACACTTCAGAGCCAGTATAGCCATCGGGTTAGTAGGAGGTAATTAAATGGGCTTTCCGCAAGCAGGTGGATTTCTTCTTGTTCCCATCTTACAATGACAGTTCGTCTTGAATTGCATCTTGTTTGAGGCTGAAGTAAGCCCAAACCCGCTTGCTTACGCGAGTAAAACAAACAGCTCATCAGGCCGGGTTTTGAAAAGTCAGACCACAAACTTATGAAATCTGGGATGTAATAGTTCCAATCAAACATTCCTCCTCCAGGTCAACTAATGGCGGCGTACAAAATATTACTGACAGTCTGCAACGCTTAGGAATCCGTCGGGATAGGCGGCGTTTTTTCCGGCTGCACCAGTAACTAACATGCATTGCGCAAAGGAGCTGGTACCAGTGACAGTGAGGGCAGACTTACTAGAGACTAAGGAGTAAGAGGGATATGGCGATAGAATAGGGTAATTACGTGTACGCGCGTCGAAAAGAGTTTGTTGGTGGTTGTGCTGGTAGAATCCCCACACCTCAAAAAGATTCGTGGTTTAAAATCTCTGATCACGCGCGCTTGAAGTATGTTGCCCAAATTGAAACTGATGTTCAATAATTCCAATCTCATTTCGAACGTTTAAAAATCCGCATACATTCAGAATTCCAGTGAAGAAGAGTTACTTTTACTTTTTTTCGTTTAAATGTTAGAGCATTGAACAAGTCACAGATGTTTGGAAAACTCAATTTTTGGTTTCCTTAAAACTTGATTGTCCATTGTTATTAGTGTCTCAAAAACTCGTAACGTTCCAACCAGTGAATTACTTTTAAGAGAACTCTTGATGCGGCTTTTTTGAATCCTGAATACGTTTTGATTGTATGGGCTTTCAGTTGCAATGCGACCATCTGAAACACAGACATTTTGATTTTGAGGTGAAGATACCTAATACTGGTGACGGCGAGAAGTTCCAAGTTGATTGCACAGCTGGCATATACAGCCACAATGTGTATCATTTCATTTTCTCTTCATGGGGTCGAAAATGCAGTTATGGCTGATGTGACCGGCATATTTCAGGTACTTTCGATAACGGAAAATTTAATTACGTGTTTTTATTAAACGCTTGAAGCGTCTCTTAAATTTTTCGTCAGGTGGAGACATAAGTAATTTACTGTAAATATCAAGACTTCTGAAGAGGTAAAAAAATCACGCCATATCGACGGAATTCATGATGATAAGTGGGGCGAAGCTCGAGAGGGGGAGATCATCGGTAACCGTAACTCTCCCGTGAAAGTTCGCCCATTACATCATTAAGAAAGACGTAAGACTGTGCGTACATTGTACAAATCAACTTTTCTTTTCGGAGTCAATGCTCCCAGGCCCAGAACTGGTGAAAGACACCCGCGCCATCGAGGACTACCCCGCACCTCTACCACAATTTGTCACGTAGGATGGGACACAACGGTAAAGAAAGAACTTTTATTTAGGGCGAACTTGTGCCCGAACAAGACGAGAGGAAACGAGCAAAGGTCCTTGCGTCTCGTTCGATCTCCGAGAACGACTGCCTGCGTTCGTGGCGTGATCTCTTGCGTGATCTCCCCCTCGCAGTGCACGTGCGCTCGCGCCTCCGTTGGCGAACACAGACAAGCTCGCGCTCCCGGTGCCGAGTTCGCGCTGCCGGTTGCAGCCGGTTCTTGCGCGTGCAACGCGGCCCACTTTGCGACATCTCCGAAAGCATGCGGCGGTCACGTACCACGATACACAAGGGATGGACAGACCCATGGCTTTAGGAGCTTCGCCCCTAAAAACATACCTTATCACGTACACAAGATTAAATGTTTTTGTCGTGATCCGGCTGATACTGCTATCGAGTATTGATCACAAAATGATTTTAAGATGTTTCAACCTGTGCAATTAAAAACCATGGCTGTTTTACCGCAAGTTATATCCTTCCTTTCAAAGATATTTTACCATGAATAATTTCCTATAACGTTGCATGGGCACAAGTAAGGTTTACATTCTCGTGCGAATATAGCCCAAAGTTTGTGCTCGAGCTTGTCGTATTTCAACGAATATACTGAACTATTTATGTGTGGTTTCCTACAAGGGGAGAATAAAACAATGGTTATCGTGCTGGCGCTTTATCTGCAATAACATTTTGTGAGCTTGAAGCATATCTCTAAAAGTTTTTGTAGTCAGGCTTTTCAGTAAAAGCGGTATCTGGTTTTCGAGCTTTCTATAATACAACTGCTCGTTTCTTTACTAAGCCTGCTGATTTTTGTTTGTCCTAAAGATCTTCATGGAGTGAGATTATATACGAAAGCTTCTTTGAAGTAGATGTGTTCTGCCAAAATTACTATGTACATTGCAATTGGTCACTTGATAAGCTCATCAGGACAACAACCTTGCAGCTTCTAAGCGTTTAACGGCTGCACTGCAGGTGCTTCATCGGATTGACCAAAACGTACTTCGCATATTTTCTGCCTCTACTTTTTTTGAAAAAATTGTCTGGTATGGGGGACTGAAAATAAATTTAAACTAAACCCATGCCCCAAGACAGAACAATACCTCAATGGCGTGCCCGTTTAAAGACAAATTAGGCTACAACAGATTTGATATGTTATGTAGCTGTAAGTGTCAAGGTCTGTTGCATTTCTGCAATTATATGCGTTGTCTGGTCGCTATTGACTTCAGTCCCGCTTTGTTCCTGCATAAAATTTACCGTTCTGTAGACGAATGCAAGAATGAATAAGCTATGAATTGACCATCAAATGCTTATCTCGATTTGGGGGCATTTTTGTGTTCTGCTTGTCTGTTTGTGACACACGAAACATCTTAAAAACCAGACTTCAGTATTTCATTGTTTTAACCTAAAAAATCATAAAACGCACGGAAGCCTATTGCTACCCGAAATTTCACGCTTCACTAACTTCCGGTTCTTCAAAAATACAGCGCGATGCAGCTGGAGCACAAATTCTTGATGTCATCTCAGCACATTGTAAACATAAGGCCATTATCCTTATTTTTGCGAAGTAAAGTGCAACAACTCCCTGCATGCCCAATGTGCATTAACACAGTTATACTGGACGAGGCTAAGCTACGATGTCTTTACAATAACAGGTTTGTTCAGCAAAAAGCGCATGTTTAAAAGTTCATTTTAAATGGCAGTAGAAGATAGTTTCACCAAGATGTTTCTTAAAATAAATTTTCTATTTACTGCGGGTGCTCATCCACTAAAAGTGCACTTGGATCTTACTCATACGATATATTATTTTTTTGTGGGAACTTCTACTCAGTCATACAGCTTTTTATCGGCTTTCCGTTTAATTCTGCCCTCGCAGATGCCCTGAAAAAACAATATGGCATCCGCATCGTTTTAGATAAATTTGTATTGGGTGTGGGCGATTGATCGCGATTAACATTCAGAATTATCGATAATGCTTTAATCGCCATTACCTCTTTAACCGGTTATTCAGTTGATGTCATGTGAGCAAACAGAAACAAGAATGGCACGCTGAAATTGTGCGCAAGTGTGTTGAGGATCGTATTCGTGTTCAAATAACCAACCTGACGTCACAGCAGGAAACGCTGCTAGTATGCTCAGAGGTGACAGTGGTTAAAACCAAAAGCTTATATCTAGGACAGACGGGAAAATGGCGAGTCTTAATACAATTTCATCGACAACTTTTGTACATTATACACGAAGTCAACGTGCTAGTTCACCTCTGAAAAAACGCCCGTGTGTACAAGATTTCGGCGCACGTTAAAGATCCCCAGGTGGTCAAAATTAATCCGGAGCCCTCCACTACGGCGCGCCTCATCGCCTGCGTTGCGTCTGTGCGTTAAACTCCTACAATCAATCAATCAATCTAGTGCACCTATGAACTCCTGTATCCTTATGCCACAGGGCAAAGTTTCGAATAAAGAAATGCAAATATACACGGTACAAAAAATGGTGAGCGGGAAATTACATGGTTGGGCGTGGTATGAACTTTTTCTCTAGTGAGGAAAGTGCGATTATTCGCCCCCCCCCCCTGCAATTACGGCAAGTGCTGACCTTCCTGATTCTAGAAAAGTGTGAGTGACCAACGCGGTGATAAGCGTCGCGTCCGCATCATTACCGCGATGATGATCTACTTACCCCACCTGAGATTTCTGTGAATATGCAGACTATCATATTGATCATATTTATTGTTATTAATGTATTATGAGTATTGTTAGAATATTATATTTGGTCAATTTTCTTCCTACACCAACTCTACCAATTATTCGATCAATTAACTGATTAAAGTCAGCCGAATGATCGGGATAAATTTTTTAACTGACGCCCACTCCTAATTTGTATCGTACATGTTGAGCTTCTGTTGTACAATTCAACCGTTATGTAAAACATAACTTTGTCAAGTGGTAACAGTAGCACAACAGGCTGGACTTTTCATGTAGTTGGACTTGAGTAGCAAAACATTACAGCAACATATAAGGTGAAGTAGAAGAATAAATCCGGAAACAAGGCGTTTGGACGCGCAAACGCATTTATAAACATAAAATCCCCGTGATCGCACAAGTCTCGCATTCTCGTTGAATGAGAAAGTTTCAACTTCGGTGCTCCAATTCTATTTACGTTTAGTGCTAATGAAAACTCAGGAGACATTTCAGATATATTGTGTGTCTTTTGCTGCATCAAACAAGCTCTTCTTGTTTCCTTCAGGTAGTTCAGCCATTATGATTGCAAGAACGCAGAATATTCAGAGGATGTTCTTCAATAACTCACTATCCGTGGCTCGTAAAAAAATGTGAAATTGAAATGTAGAGTTTAATGTTTCTCGACAGCCAACTGGAGCTATTAACTTCATGTATAATATATTTGTTTCTTTGTACAACCGCCCAATTTTGTACCAGTATCATGGGAGCATCGACCGTTCCGTCGATCAGCGCCGTATGATGGGGTGATACGACAAACTCGGCGAGAGTAACCGCATGCTCAAGCGAAGGCCACGGCTGCCGTCATCTGCTACGCTGTTCCGAGAGCACACAGCCACCCCGCACTGCTGTTACCAATCACTTTCACTTGCCCTCTTCGCCCCGTTAACGGCAGGTTGGAGGGCAGTGTGATAAGCGAAAAAAAAATCGGGGGTGGTTGTCTGCTTTTGGAACAGCCCAGCAGAAGACGATAGCAGCGGCCTTTGATTAATGCGCATGCGGTTATTCTCGCCGAGTTTGTCGTATCGCTCCATCATACGGCGCTGATCGACGGAACGGTCGACGCTCCCATGATATTGGTAAAACATTGGGTGGGTGTACATTATCACTGTCCGAGTACTCTATAAAAATATTCATTTTTAGGGACTGTAATGGAGGCGAGCGATGCCAGCTCATTTGTTCTGGTTATAGAAACCGATATACACAAATGTATGTAACTTATATAAATGTATAAATTGAGAACGACGTACAGGGTCGGCATTGTTTTTGGTAGAGATCTGCGTTATGTTTGTGCCTTTGAGTTAGGCGCCCGTTTAAACGGATGCCTGTATACGAATTCCTGAATGCACCTTTTCAGGACTGGCGCGCAATTGTCTGACTAGAATCAACACCGTGTTCAATTTCCTGAGTGCTCCTGTGTTGCTATTTCTCCCTTTTCTATGCGTTTTCATTCCACTTTAATATATCGCCACCATGCACTGACCTTCCTTCTCTCTATGTATATCACGTTCATCTATTTGAGTGTTCAGACAAGCAAACAAGATTTTGAGATCATTGCTATACTCGAATTATTCGACCTGAAATTCGTTAACCACAGCTTTAGTACGTTTCTGACAAAGATGATGCAGACAGAAAAAACTCATTCAATGATTTAATGACTGGCAACAAGCAATTTACCCTCCAAAACCGAGACGTTGTGCTAAGCACCATATACGAGATGATACAAAATCAAGGCTTCGGAACAAACTTTTCATGATGAAGGAGGTTAAAAAGATATACCTGCTTTACATAATGCGTCCACAATTATCAAAGTTTAGTGCTTCAACCCAAACCTTTATTTTATTCATTAGTAAAATATTTCTAGATACGTTGAAAGGGCTCACAGAAGTGACCATTCGGTGGTCACGAAGCACTGAAGCATGGAATAAAAAAGCCCAGTTAGTCATTGAAAAAATTGTTTGCAAACCACCACTGAATGACAAGGTTCTAGATGACTAATACGTGTGGTAAAATTCGACTCCAGCGCTTCACCTATATGTTTCTGATTGTTAGCGCATTATCTTCGGTTCATACTGCCTCAAAAAAAGAAACAGCGTAGCAGCTGCATTTTGTGCTTTCACCCTGCATACAGTCATTTATGGTATGTGCAGCTCAAAGAGAAGCAAAAATACATAGCATGGAGTACTGTTGCTATATCAATCAATCGTTTCCTGGTCAAATGGGAAATGTGTAACGCAAAAAACGAGACAAGTGAAAGAAACGACGTTCGTGTACGTAATTTTGTTACTCTGTGCCATTTCTGCTAATTCCCATTCTGTCAGTGATAATTAGACGCGAGAAAAAAAAACTACAACTTTGCTAATGCCACGAGACAATATTTGAACTACCCGCCATAGAACGCGGTTTACAGCATGTGCAGTGCGTGCCCGTGGCGGACGCGGTCCCCTCGATTTGCTGAAAGCACGTTGGCCAAACTGGCAGTTGCTTGAAAAAAATCTGCGAAGCTAGCTCGTGCTTTGCATCTTGAAGAGAATAGCGTTGGAACTGGCCACAAGATGGTGGAATGACCACGCAGATGCACGAATTGAGGCGCATCTGTGTCGTGGCTTCTCGTTTCGTTCGGTTTCTGCGCTTTTCGTTTCAAGCTGGCAGATGGTTTAACGAACGATTTATGTGGTATTCTTGTAACGTCCGCGCATCAGTTGAAGGTCACCAGGTGTTTATAGTATACCCTAAGGCTGTGTGTCCGATTGGGATGGATGTGCCATTGCTTCCAAATACCGGGAACATCTTGTGTGGGTTGAATGGTCAGTTTGTAAGCGTGCTGCCTACAGCTCTCACAGAAAATGTAATTGAATATCAGGGTGCATGCGATACCATAGGTTACCAAAAAGGGCAAGTGTAATGTTATGTATATTGCGTACGGTTTGTTTGGGACCAATTTTTTGGCCAAGTAACATGTGCTGCAGTGGACTTCGTGCTGCAGTGGACCTAAATAGGCTATTGATGATGATGAAACTATCCCTCAGTGGGTAAGTAAGTGCCCAACTTTCTGGAACGGTTAGAGCTCAAAATTTGTGGACCCTACTTATAAGATATCAACGTGAAGCCTACGGATTCCCGAACTACCTGATTTTTCTGTATGGCATCAGCAATCTCCATGGCATATTTTATTTTTTGGCCAAGTAACATGTCCAAAGGAACTTGTAGTACGCAAACAAAAAATTAACCTTTGCCGATTTGCATTCCTTTCGTAAGATCCAAGGAAAATACATTGAAAGCTGGAATGGCTGAAGACCACAGTTTTTTTCGATCCAGCATTTCATGTTTCATGAAGATTTCATTTCTGTATAATTGTCCCAGTATAATATTGTTGTGATTTCATTTTGAATTTAAATAAAGTCCCCACGTAAAGTCCGCTTAATCTAAGCATGTAACATAAATTGAGTCTTCAGTGCAAGAAAAGTTGAAGTTATTGTAATAAAGCATTGTATTCTATAAGTTTACCTCAGGACGAGAACAATGGCAACAGTTTACGTAAGCGCAATTCAAAGCATGATGAAGCCAAGTTTTGCCAATCGTTATGCTTTCTTGCACAATGCACGCAACATATCTTTAGAGCCGGTGTCATAGTTACGTGTTATGCTCATGTTTGGATGACCTTCACGCATAAGAAGTGGACAAAAAACTGAGAAGATAGATATTTCAACTCTAGATGAACATATTATTCATACACAATGATTCCGCTCTTTTCGCGCATTTGTACTCGGCGCACTACAGGGCAAGCGCAATTTTACAAGTCTGATTATCGAAAAATATTTGTCAATAAAATTTTGTTTATTGTTCAACAGGTTATAAAGGCGATTTAGTATGAACCATTCTGTATTCTGAAGTCCAAATTACTAATATGTTTTTAGAGTCATGGTTTAACTTTAGCCATGAATAGTTTTCTGCAGCCTCCCTCATTCCACATTATTTTTCTTTGTAACTAAAATCAGCAACGTGCGCATTTCATAGAGTTAATATTATTGCGCCATAATGTAGCATTGGAAGAACAAGCTATAGAAAGCTTATGAGCAACCTGAAATTGCGTGTGGCTGCGCAAATAACCAAGGCTGGACTGATATTGTGGTCAAAGATACTGCGTATAGCCCGACCGCACGCCCAAGGGCTAACTTTTCGAAATACGCCGCGCACACGGCTTACCCCCCGATATGCTGGCTTGAATGCTACACACGAATATATATTCTCACAATGAATGGTCCAGAAATCCACGCAAACACGTAAGACCAGGTGTGAAGTTAATCAAAAGACTTTCCGACTCAAATTTCAATCCTATATAGTCCTAGTTCCTGACACACTATGCATGTGTGCTTCCCCCCCCCCCCCGTTCACGTTCATTTACCTTCAGAAGTGTGCAATCGTAACAAATAAATGCAATTCCAACACAGATCCTCTTGCACCCGCATAGAATGAAGATTTGTCGGACGCTTTAATGCACCGTGAACAAAAAGTAATAAATGGACGAAAACGGAGAACTGTCATCGCCATGGACCGCTCGCAGCAATTGCGGTGTTGACGGGATTGCACAGCGATAGGCGAAAACCGAAATACGAACATGTGACAGGCATTCATTTTAACTAATTGCGATGGACGAAACAACCAGAAATGTATTCAATGGACACAAAGAAAGCAGATATTTTGGCAATACCACACTTTCCACTTATTGGATACCAGTAACACATCATAGAAGTGGCGTAGCCAAAGAAGGGGGTTCGGTGTCAAAACACCCCCAAAATTTTCTAAGCGCCGCCTTCCTCCCTCCCTGTTTCTTTCACCTTTTTTCGCCCATGGTATTCGCACACAGCCGCATCAATATATTATAATGTAAATACAAACATAAGAATAGTGTGGGTTCATTAAAGCCGAAAAATGACACAAACTGGCTTGGGGCATGGGGTCTCTTTCCTTTTTTTACCGGCGCGGTATGACATACCCGGAAAAATATTTATGGCTACGCGACTCAATCACAGCCAGCCTCATGTTTGGTGTCTGAAATAAACGGTACACTTAGGCACAGGTCACCAAGCCGCAGTATTTTGTCGGCCTTTATTATTTCATAGTTTGGCCTTTCACAGTGTCTGACAATAACGACGCATTCAGCAAAGTCGGTCCTACTAGCCTCAACAGCTAACTGCAACGTTACTTTGGACTGCTGTGCGGATGTTTGTAAAGTTCTCCCTTAGTAGATTGTTTGAACCCATTGTTGCTTAGCTGTTGTATATTTATTTCCAGAAGTCAGGGGGTGAAGTACAGCACGGTCGCTACGCGTGCTACAAACCGCGTATTATCGTTTGTAGGGCAAATATTTGTCCTTAGTATGAGCATTCCCACACTTACAGAGCAACGATAATTTCCACGAGGTTTGTAGTTAGGAAGGTTGGTACATGCAAAAAAAAAACAGCGCAAAAAACGAGACAAGTGAAAGAAACGACGTTCGTGTAGGTAATTTTGTTACTCTGTGCCATTTCTGCTCATTCCCATTCTGACAGCGATAATTAGACGCGAGAAAAAAAAAACTTCAACTTTGCTAATGCCACGAGACAATATTTGAACTACCCACCATAGCACGCGGTTTACAGCATGTGCAGTGCGTGCCCATGGCAGTGCGGTCCCCTCGATTTGCTGAAAGCACGTTGGCCAAACTGGCAGTTGCTTGAAAAAAATCTGCGAAGCTAGCTCGTGCTTTGCATCTTGAAGAGAATAGCGTTGAAACTTGTTCATTAAAGATATTTCTCTCTCTCTCTCTGGCCACATGATGGTGGAATGACCACGCAGATGCACGAATTGAGGCGCATCTTCTCGTTTCGTTCGGTTTCTGCGCTTTTCGTTTCAAGCTGGCAGATGGTTTAACGAACGATTAATGTGGTATTCTTGTAACGTCCGCGCATCAGTTGAAGGTCACCAGGTGTTTATAGTATACCCTAAGGCTGTGTGTCCGATTGGGATGGATGTGCCATTGCTTCCAAATACCGGGAACATCTTGTGTGGGTTGAATGGTCAGTTTGTAAGCGTGCTGCCTACTGCTCTCAAAGAAAATGTAATTGAATATCAGGGTGCATGCGATGCCATAGGTTACCAAAAAGGGCAAGTGTAATGTTATGTATATTGCGTACGGTTTGTTTGGGACCAACGTACATATTTTTGGCAATTGTATAAAAAGGCATTACTTGAAGTCACCTTCAGTCTCGTGTCCTGCCTCCGGTACTCGTTCAATGTGCAGCCAACTCGATCATGTTTCAATTCTAAAATCTCGATGGATGGACAAGGTTACAACCACGCATCAATTTAACAACAAACTTTTGGACACATACGGACACATTAAGACACATTTGCATGTACTGTACAACTCTGCTGAGACGTTACTCACTGTATTTTACGCTTTCCTGGATACTCCGTCATGGTACCGCGGTCCCATTAGAGTGCCCATAATCACCATCAGCAGCAGCAGCATATCTACGCCTAGTACGGGGCAAAGGCCAATCCCATGGATCTCAAATGAACCCCGTCCTGTGCTAGCTGCGACCAATTTATCCCCGCAAACTTCTTGATCTCATCTGCTCATCTCGCTATCTGCTGCCCCCTGCCCCGCTTGCCTCCTCCGCTCTGTTACCCTTAATGGCCATGCATTAAAATAACACTTAGTGCATCGTTGTAGCACGACATATCTGCTTTGTGCGTTACTATTATGAGGCAGAAATTATCAAAAAATATAACTAAGCTGATAAAAGTGCTCGACAAAAATGAAAAACTCTGTACTGTGTAGTCCCCAACGAAGGGTATTGGCGCACCATCGATATCCCGGAAGCAAGAGTGCACAGCACATCACCTGTAAGCATCATCATAATTGTCACTGTCACAGCTGCCGATACCCTATTCGCGCGGGAACGCGCACTCGTGACCGTGCCCGTGCGCAGTCATTGTTGCACGTGTTTTCTGCTAGGGAGTGTGGTATGTCTCAGTCTTTTTTTTTTGGCTCCGCCATGGCCATTGATGGCGGCGAAAAAAAAAAAAACGCCCTCTCGGTTAAAGACAAACATGACGTTCTGCGGGCAGTCAAGAAGGAACCGACTCAGGAAGAATTGCGACTCGCAAAATAGTTGGGCGGCCACGGTCAACGTTGCACTTAATTGTATATAACCCAATTGAACTGGACGTTGTACGAAGTTACGTGGGCCACTTCGGACATGAGGGCAGCCACAAGGCGATCTGACAACTGTAGAAGGGCAATGTCATTGCACTGGCCCAGAACCAGTGTTGGAACCATGGTATTTGTCTTTTTTTATAATTCAGCATCATGTTTTTACGGTACGGACGGTGCGTTCGTGTTATACGTTTCCCGGCCACTATTTTCTTCTTCCCTGGTCCAATGAAAAAGATACAAGCGAGGTTCTACTGTATACAGACACGGAGCGGCTATCACTGTTCCACATTGTGTAAACATAAGTGCTACATGGAATGTGTCTGAAATATATGCGGTAAATGCGGGACGGGAATCTGAACAATGGCGTTGCGCATAGCTCACCTTTCTGTGTTTTTAGACAACGCACACGTAAACACAGCGCAAGTAAAGTTACTGCCGACATAACTGCCCCCAAACAGGTGCGTTCGGTTACGGTATCAACTGTGTCATTATATCGACCAGATACACGCACTGTGTGCATTATTTTGTGTATATATCACTTTGTGTTATAAAACGCCAAAATTCGGAGAAGATGGCTCAGATGACTGGTCGTATAACGAGATGTCCCTACTAAATTGTGCTTCTACCAAAGCAGTCACCTTTACCTTATATAAATATGAAAGTGGTAGAAAGAACGGTCGTTCCTAGCCCGATGCTGCGACGAGTTACCTTTTTTTACATTAACAATGTCCACATGCTTTGGTGAGTTACAAGCAGACCTTATTTCCAGTGCGTTCCCTTGTGTTCCCTTTCTTCGCGTCTACTCGATCCTTCACGGCACCGTGCGCAGCCCGTTACAACCATAGTCTAACGACAGCCGAGAAGCAATAAAGGCTCACGCTGCCGAAATGATCGCTTTTTTGACCACCCAGGCACAGTTCTAAATCTGAAATGAAGCAATGAAACATTTTACGTTCGGTTATAAGAAATATCTATCGGATCTATCGCAGCTTCCGAAGCGTCCGCACCTAGGAGGCCACGGCCGCCTCAATATCTCGTTTACGTCGCTCCAAAAGGGAAAACAGAGCAGGAGACAGTGGGGTGCCCAAGCCTATACAAGCCTCGTCCGGCCTGTGTAATGAGAAAAGTTTTACGATGCCGGCTGTGTCTATACGCCAATGACTCTACATACACTTTACCTTCGCTTATCTTTAACGAGCTGATATTGCCAACAGCTATTGTCTCGTGAATCGGTCTCTCTTTGCCGCAGATTAGGTATTATAGGGAGCGAAATTCGAAGGCCCTCGGTGCCTTCGGTGCAGGTTATGGGTTCCGGTGACTTAACGGCGGACTCAGTGGTGGAGCACGAGCCTCACGCCGGACCCGGAACTCGTATACGGCCACTGACCCTGAGCTCTGCGCGTGTGACCGCTGCGTGCTCAGTCGATGCGCAAGCGTTATTGTCATACCAGCGCGCACGACATTGTGTTACAATCGCCACGTGTTTTATTTTGCAGCGTTCACTGCGTGGATGTGAGGAGGAGAAGCTCGCTTCACGGAGATCGCTGTGACGAGGCCAAGTTTAACGATTCGTGGCGGGGCAGCAGCGCCGCCATCGGGAACTCCGCTGTCCAATGGTGAGGCGGGAAGGGCCGTATGTGCGCTATGGGAAATTTATATTCTTTTGCTTCTTCCTCGGCCCGGTCGCCCCATAATAACAGAATTCCCGCAGCAGGCACGGACGTTGATTAACGAGCCTCATATGCGTGATAAAGTGCACCCGCTCGCACCTCTTTGCCATGCCTGAAAACACATACACGTATACGTGCTCTCCGTGGCACTTACACATCTTCTAGCCTCTCCGGGCAACACGAGCTTGCCACTTTTGCTTCGGTGGAGGAAATCTGTGCTCTTCGTTCTCTTCCGGACACCGTCATGTGCGGTTATATACATTTGGGCAAGAATAGAAAAGGGAGCTTGATTTGCCGTCCATTATCTGGCCTGGCAATAAATATTTCCCTCGCTGCAAAGCGTCATATAACGACCCAGGACGCTGCATGATGCCTCGCTTGTGGTTACGGGTCCCGTTAAGGATACTGACTGCGTGCCTGTGGCCGTCGTGTTTTTCATTGGGTGTTGCTGACGGTATACACAATCGTTCCGTGTCTGTTTAGTTGTATACAGTGTTTTACTGACATGCTCCTGGGACAGTATGCGTTTTCGTCGGTGTAGGAGCTCTCGCACAGAGTAGTAAAACAGCAACGAGTGTGTATTGAGGCTAGAACGATTGTAACAGCAAGACGACGCATCGCTTCGTATTCTTAGAACGTAAACACGGCTTAGGTGCATTTATTTCCCAATCGGCTATCGAAGGCGGCTGTCTCCACCTCGTTATTGGCAATCGATGACTAGTCCTACTGCTATAAGATGTGGTTACGATAAAGAGCTATGAATGCGAGCGCTAATTCGTCTGTCAACGTTATCTTATTTTTCCGCGTTCTATTCAGTTTCAGCACTGACTGGCTTATTTGCTGTTTCAGTTGTTATTGTAAGCTAGCATTGTTACCCTTCCAAACTGGGTGTGCTGGTGTGCTACCATTCAACATGGAGGTTCTTCTAAAGCTTTTCGCAATAACCGTAACCTGCAGTGAATGGGTTGTATCGAGGGTGTGAAAAAAAGTTTCGAAAATAGATTCAAACTCAAAGGCAATTCAGAGCAGTTTGAATTGTGAGGGTTCCAGCAGTCCTTTCTGGTCTAAGTTTGGCCTGAGAGCGAGGGGTTTCACTGACAGCAGACGCGCAGCAAAGTTCAAAGTTCTACCTATAGGAAAACCGCAACGAAACGAAAGTATGGGTGCGCCACGTCCTATAGAATACAGCACATGATAACGCATCATTTGACCAATCACCAGCGGTGCTCAGAAGCGGCGCTGAAGTCGCAAGCTGCGTCACAAGTAGGGGAGAAAGGAAATTACACAAAAATGGCGAACAAAACAGTTTTTTTTTCGCTTCACAGCTCCACACACAGCACATTCAGCAAAAGAACAGAACCTGAGATAAAAGAGAGCAGTGGGCGAATACCGAGAGGACAGATGTTCATCCTCAGAATTTGGCGGCTGCGACCAGTCAAAGCTCAAACCAGAGGTGATGACATTTACGACGAGCCCGCACTCAGCGCCGCCAACCTTGCGGGTGTGCTAGGCGCGCCACTTCTGGGTATTCAAGACAATTGACGCGCTTGCCTTTGTGTGAAGGCGTACCCGCAAGCAGTCTCTGTCTCCTCGCGCAAAATCTCAAAAATAACAAGACAACGCGCGTACAATACACGCCTCTGGTTGTGTTGGTTCCGTGGCAAGATTTGTGACCCTCTCACGTGTGTTCGCAAGAAAGTTTCCAGAAGACCACGCGGTGGGCTTTCGTCCTTCCCATGCGGCGAGTTTGTGGGCGTTGATTGTCCCCGGATGATTGCTCCCTACCTGCGTTCTTTCATCTCGGGAAATGCGCATCCCCTTTTTTCTCATGGGGACTTTCCTGTGGGAAAGCGAGACCGGAGGGTGCAAGTAAGCCTTGTTCAAGCGTTATCCGCAAATAATAATAACCAAAAGCAACAGCGCTCAAAGGAAAAGGGGATCGGACCCTGCTCTATACCTTGCGCGCGCCAAGAGCACAGCTCGAAGGCTATTGGTTAGAGCTCTGGACCACTGAGGAGCCACTCTGGGGTTTTGTCAGAGCCAAAAACGCTTTCTGATTGGTAGAAGCACGCGTCCCTCTTCGTTCTTGAAGAAATGTGCAGCAAAAAAAAGTCAGTGGAAAGGAGGCTTTAGTCTCCCGTACTCTACGAGGATACTCCGAAAAGCGGGAGAATCAACAACTGAGCTCCATCTGCAAGAGCTGGCCTGAAGGCAATTTAATGACGTTTTCACTCGTTTCATCGCCCCTGTGTGGCCCATGGGAAGAGGCGCACGATTAATAAATAAACGGCACCGCTTGAACGAACAAAGGTAGCCGGTGGCTCATCAGCGTTCTAGTAACTGAAACAACGTAAAAGGTGACGTACGTACATACTGACATGAGCGGTGAGCTTTCGGTAACCCTGTTTTTGTACTTTTTTTACCTATTGTTTACTCATTGCATAATATATATGCATCAGAAATAGTACAAAACTTTTAAAGCTACTGAAAAACACTGACTGTCTCCAACAACAAAACCGATTAATTTCCAAATGCATTCTGAATTTTCTTCCTCAGTGTAAACGGATTCCTGAAATGTCTATATTCAGGTCGTGAGGTAGCCGGGTGTATTTCAAGAAGTCATTAGCATGTGTGTACGTTCAACAACATTGTGTGCTTAATCATGTTTGTTCAACAAAATCATTAGCGTTTGCAAACGGACAAATTCACATTGGACAGACAGCTTGCAATAAACAAGGTAATCGATTTGTTCCCGGCCTGAAAGTCTTAACAGGCACACCAACACCCCAAATTAATTTCCTGAATATAAATGAAAAGTAAAAGAGAGCTAGGGAACTGAGTGCGCGTTATGACAGTCCTGTAGACGGCAATTCGAAGGTTACACCAAAGAGTGTTGTCGCCTTACTGGCATTGTTCAGACCCATAAATGTGTCGGCGTAGCCTGGCGAATGAAACACTGGCACCGAGCTATCTATTTATGGTAAATACGGCTGGTAAAAATGGGGTGGATGCAGTTCGTACCACACGATAAGTCGGTCCTTCGAAAACACGCAACACAGTGGATGTCTCCACACACAAGAAAATAATCCGGGTAAGAAGTCCCATGTTATGAACGCGTCCGTTAGAAGTGCGTTTACTTGTGTGTATGCGGATGAACGACATTCAGTATCAGTCTGATATAAAAACACTGTGACCCCATCAACTGGAGGCTGAGTTACTTGTGGACATTTAGATTGTTCGGGGTTTGGTGCGAACAGCTGCCGCGAAATGCTCAGACAAACTGCTTCCTCGTAATTATATCGCGACATTAGACAAAAATCTACATGACGAGTTTGCTGTTGTACGTAAAAATATTCTATCTCATTGAGGTTCTAGCAGAATATGGCACACTGAGGTGTAGCCAACTTTTTTAAACTTTGGAGTAACTGGAGCGTTTTTTTTTTCTTTTAGTCAAACGAACACGTACACTTATTTTCCTTGTGCAGAGAAGCAGTGCCTCCGAAGCTATGAAGCTATACTGAGTGAAGGCATTTCGAAGTTTTAACTACTCAGAATGACTCTTGCCTTATAAGCAATTGGTTAAATTATTCAACATTGAATCCCTGCAAAATGTAACCTGTACATTTATGGTGTATCTGCTACCTCCAGTATCCACTATAAGCAATCTTTTTCTTTTTGATCCATGCACAATTTTGAATCGCTTGATGATAAAGAGGTCGATAGAAACCTGACAGTGACACCTTGATACACTAAGCAGTAGCGATCTGCAGTAATAGATATATTAAGTGTTTACTACTGCAGATCATGTGTAGTTGACCTCTCGCATGCATGACTGAAATCGCTAGAAATATTTCAAAGAACGGGAAGACAATATGAGCCGTTGTTTCAGTCAAACGCTCCTCTCCGTCTAACGATGACTAAACGCGAAGCTTTCTTGCGTGCGAAAATGAAATGGCGAAATGCCAATGTCAATGGCCGCTGCAATCAAAGTCCAAGCGTCAACGATCAAAGTGCAAACTTCTCGCGTGTCAACGTCTTAACTCAGCCGACAGCAAAGGAATCCCCCGCGAGAAAGCTGAGCACCTTCCGCACTCCACCCATCATCGTCGTTAGAGCATCGTCATATACAATCCGTTGTTCACTTCAACCCAGCCAAAGCCCAAAGTCGACGCCCGCGCAACGAATCCAATGTGAATGCTGAGCGACCCGAATGCGATTATGGCGCCATCGGATAGATGTCGGCATCATAACGCGAGGGACCAAGGCTTGAATACGACCACGCGAAGCGCTTTTGTTTTCTTGTTTCATCATCACCATCATCATGTGCCCTCCCACTGTGTAAAGTTTGCTGTCCCGCAGTGCATTTTGGTGACGACACCGCCATCAGTGAGACCAGTATAGCTTCGCTTTAAAAGCTCGCCTCATCGTAATAGAGCTCATGAATACCTTAGCGCGAACTTCAATATAATAAATTGTGTTTTGAGGAAAACAGATGAAAAGCTGACTCACGAGCTTCAGTCCTGTTCTCAACTGGTTAACCAACACGTATATTTCAACCGTTGGCAGATGGCGACCAAATGATTGAAATACTCAAATGGCTCTATTGGCTTGCAGCAAGAACTACTTAAATTTCAAATAGAAATTGTTTGCGATTTTGCGAAAAATGTTTGCGAAGTGGGTACAGTGCAATAGAGTAAGGGCAATTATCATCAATCGGAGGCGAACCCTATGAGCGGCCGGGAAGCAGCACAATTTCTTGAGCAACTGCCGAAACTGTCAAAAAAATCTGTACAAGTCGATCTCTCGCTGTTTTCGTAGAGCGCACTGATAGTTCAGGTGAGCTAAAACTCCATCCATTTTTATCATCCCAAGCAATAACAGGGTCCATGATGTCTATGGCATTACGCTGCATAGGGTCATCCCACTTCCAAACACAATGCTAAAGTTTACTAGGTTTTATAAGTCATTCTAAACTCCCGGTTTCTTTACGATGGCGTCGCCATAGTGTGCAGTGTCGGTTCTCGGCTGTTCACCCAAGTAAGTCGCAGGCCCTTTGCATGGACTCTCAATATGACGCAGTAAGCGAGTAATCTTAAATCTACTACTTTATTTGAGCACCAATCCTTTAGTGATTGCAGCAACGTGACCCGTCGACTGAAATTTTAAGGAAGTATGAGCAGCTCCATATTTTGAATGGAGCAACTTTTATGTTGTCATCAGGATCCTCAAAAATCTAATTATAATATTTCAGTTTCGCAATGCTAGTCGCAACAGTTATAGGTCGTAAATGGTTTTTAAGATTCTGGTTCAAGCAAAAGCGCCGAACAAATTTCAGAATTGTGGGTTTGAAAGCTAGAAATCGAATACAGTACAGTATAATACAACATAATACAGTGTTTGCGAATTCAACATATAACTTTGTAAACATTTTGTAAACTTTGTCTCTCGTAAATCTATTTGCTAGATGGAGTTTTTTCGGCTCATGTAGCTCGTTGTTTGGCCCCTACTTTTCATATAGTCTAGACCGTGCGTTTATAGCGGGCACTTCAGTATCGTACAGTTGGCAGTATTGCATAGAGAAACATTTCATGTATATTCCCCATTCTGAATGTCTCAACCATCTCTCTAGCTACGTATACCATATACTTCCTTCAGTGCGTGCATTTTATCTCAGCGAACACTAAGTTTCGTAGTCGTTCCGCAATAACCCATCTGCACAATAGCCCCCACTTGTTTAATAGAGAAAAATCGTTAGCGAAAACATTACTTGAAAGCCCGCTAGGTAGAAAAATCATAAAACCCTGCCTATAATTTATGTCCTTAACAAAGAGGCACCATCTGCGTTCTGTTCTCTTAACGGTATAAAATACGTCCGTTCTGTGTGATCCTACTCTCTTAAAGGCTAATTTTTCATATCGCGTTTTTGTTTTCTTTCGTAGTTAGCCCAAAACTGGGTGCATTCTTTCGCCCAAAAAAAGCTGAACGCCCGTTTTCGCAAAAACATGCTATGTGGTTATATTTGTGGTTGCAAAATAAAATACGAAATTTAGAGAAAAGCCTTCAATGCCGCATTTTCAAACGGGATGCGTAACTTTCAAAATTAACATGTCCATTTTCTGTATTAACACAGAAAACAAAGTTGCACGTGGTTATCAAACACATGGTGATCAACTATATGCCACCCTTCACAGTGGAATTAAAGCGTGGCAACAAAGATCGAATAGCAATCTAAAAACAACGTCTAAGGGTTACAAACTGTCTCCTATTACGATTCGTAATTACCTGGTACCTTGCCTGATGTCACGCTTTAGTGGTACAGCTCGCTAGTTTGGCACTACAAAAAGTAACCGCCAAAAGAGAAACCCGACTTGCATACAACCTGGTTTGGGAATTCACAACGAAGTACCAAATGCTAAACCATGCATAAGCACTTCTGCAGATATATTTGTATATTATTTTGTAGGGTTCCTGTCAAGTACATCGTCATTTTTATGTGGGATGCCTGCATGTGCACTCATCTTCATAAGTATTTACAGCAAAGCGAAATAAAGACAACAAAACTAGCTGAAAAAGCTCCACCAGTTTTTATCAATGGTTTACACTATTTCATTCATAAATTCTATATAAATTTCAGAACTCCCGAGTTAGGGGAATTGGTATTAGCTGAATGAACAGAGTTGTTCACTAACACTTTCAACAGCGGCAAATTTTCATCCTAAGTTTATTTTCTCACGAAGCTGTCTAGCCCAGTGCGACCGGCACTCTTGTACGCGTACGTTACGAACGTCGTGCGTTCCGCACAGCATGCTGCCGCCTTTCATTGTCGGCTCACGGCCTGCATCCATGTCTCTAATATGAATAGCTGGTGACAGACATGCCGCCGTCGAAGGGGAGGAACTGTTGACGCCGGTAAAGCACTAACCATCGAGGCGTCTGCCTTGCAGTGGGCCGTGCTTTTCACAAAGAACCCTTTTGACTCGCTAAGCCGCCTGCTAAGACGCCGCGCGAGGCACGAGAGACAGAGCGAAGAGCCGGCGAACGTGGAGCTGCGCAGCGGTCGCCGCCGTTGCCACTGCGGCCACTGCTGCCGCTCCAGCTGTTAGCTGTCAGTGTCGTCGAGACGATCTGAATGAACGAGGCGCCAGCGGTCGGTGGCTGGACGGCTCCTGCACGGTGAGCACAGCGCACACGTCCAAGCTCCCGGTGGTAAGGTGTTCGGCGTACGCATTTGGAATAGTGCCAGTCGGTATCGGCGTCACAACCAAAGTTCCTCTAGAGAATGTTTTGGAAGGTGCTTTTATCCTAAAAAGCGGCAGTAATATAAAAATCTTTAAATTGGGACAGCAAAATGTGCGAATTGTTTAACCGGCGTGCATCTGGGGATGTGTATTCTGCAGAGCGACTTGATTCTTCGCGACGGCGTGATACGAGTCATGCTGCTCGTCGGGGGTGAAATATTTTCGGGCGTGTACAAGATAATATATACCAATGGTATCTTGCCGTGTAGTAAACATATACAGAAGAGCTGCAGTGCGGGCGATTAATGGTTGGCTTGCTTAAGGTGCCCTATAATTAAACGCATACCTGTGTGCTTGTGACACGTGTGAGACAAGTGGCAAGCCCATACAAATACAATTCGATCGCATCATTTTGCGTAAGCAGAGTTCTTGGTCGTACAATTTTGATTGATGTAAGCGACTAAGCATTCGCGTGGAATAACAATACTCTTAAATACGTGGCGTATTCTACGTACAAGGTTCAATTAGGACGCGCTCACTCAATATACGCTTGCGTAAAAATCTTACAAAACAAGTCTAAACTTATACAGAGCTGGGACTTAAGTAAACAGAGTCCCTCATTGCGCCACTGCTTGCCGGCTGTGTCATTGTGCACTTGTTCTAGTTAGATGTTGCAGTTGCGGAATACGTGTACTTCTAAGAGTAGACGTCTAATGCAGCCTGCTTCCGTTATTAAGATATCCTCAGCAAGGTGTAGTACAAGAATTAAGTGCCATAGTACCAGAACTGCGTGCCGGGTTATGCTCCTATTTTCAGAGGCATTGTCTTCCAAGTTACATGTACATGGAAAAAAACTGGTTGGTTAGCTTTACAACTGTTGTGCAAACAATGCGACACACACATCAGGGTGGCGCTCACCATGCATTCAGTACAATTACTACATCCGCCCTTTCTTCCAGTCATTGCAATGCCGGAAAAATTCCCCGGTCATTCCACTTTGTGAAGGTTTCGTCCAGCGATGCTCCGCTAATTAGAGGGTGTTAACGCAGCGCTTCCCCTAAGGAGTGTCTGTGTCAGACTTTCATTTCTGGGGTCAGATTGTTATCGAACGATAGTCTGTCGCCCACGTTGCAGCTCCAGCCGAAAGGACGATCTACAAAGTGTCTTTAGAACCTGGCGTACGCGCCCTTGAACTCTTCTACGTCGACACATTGGCGCCGAGGGCGCTTGGCCGCATTCTGTGACTCACGATATGCATCGTCAGTTCCCGTTTGCGCTTAGACACCACCTCGTGGGCACGCTCTTTGGACGCCACCTAGTATCAACGTGCCATCGACAATATATTTCCAATTTTTTTCTGAGTAGGCTAACAGTGCAGCGCACAGTGTGAAAAAGCCAGCTTGCAAATACCAAGCTTAGACTGAATGTTTTAAAGTACACTTCACTGTTAAACAAAAATGCATGGCGGGGTAGATAACTTTTTAGGGGCAATACAAGCAATCTTATATCAGAATATGAAGATGCTAGGACCTTATCGGTGCTTGGTTTTTGTAACTTGACCAAGCTTATAAAGAGAGCCTTACAGCAGGCTTCACCTGTAATCACAAATGTATTACTGGGAAGGCATCATTTCAAGAACACTATAGGCTGTGTTGTATGAAAACGTGAAGGCCCTGTACCTTATTGGCTTTGGTATTTGTAAGCTGGCTTTCTCAGCTTGCGTCTTGCTTCACATCACACGTTCTAACCATATATACTAACTACATCCCACATCCTAACCATAGACAGTTGCGCTGTAAAGTATTGTGGCGGCGCTCCAGCGGTGATGGCGCTGGGGCTGAGCGACAACCAATGAGAGCGGGCCACACGTCGCCGGTGCGAAAGCAGCCACGAACGCCACGAGCGTGGAATAAAACGGGGCCCCAGTTTTTGGGTGCACGCCATTGCGTTCATACGTGTCTCGGCTCGTCTCTCTGTCGCGTTCGCGACAATTGGTGACCCGGACGTTGTGTGGCTCATTACGCCACGAGCGTGGAATAAAACGGGGCCCCAGTTTTATTCCACGCTCGTGGCGTTCGTGGCTGCTTGCGCACCCGCGACGCGTGGCCCGCTCTCATTGGTTGTCGCTCAGCCCCAGCGCTATCGCCGCTGGAGCGCCGCCACAGTATCAAACACGAGTTTCGAAAAAATTATTACACGCATTTGGACTGCCGCACTTAAATAATCGTGAAAACTATAGACGATTGTCAACGATATTTTCCCAACATGTTAAAGTTGCATGACGCAAAGCAAATTTGAAAGCGTTCTGTCCCCTCTTCTTGCCGGAAGTCAGTCGGGAAATTACGCTATCCTTCGCGCCAATCAACACGCCTGTACTGGTTTCCATTTGTAATGCTTACTTATTGTCATGACTCTTCAGTCATTTAGATTTCCATAACAAAATGAGAAGGCGTTTACTTCGACGTTTAAAAGGAAGTCATGCTCAATGACCGTGTCTCCTTCGCTCACATATGAAATGGTGCCCGTGAATGTGGCGAGGAAGGAAATATGGAATTCGTGGTGACTGCGCCAAGAGGGACAACAGATATAAGTTCTCTGTTCCGTGCACAGCAATCATGTTTTGCTCGTGAACGTGTGACGGTATATTTTAATGACTGGATCAGTGGATTGGTCTTGCCAAGGAGGTACTTCGGGGACTGTCAAGGTGTGCTCATTTCCCCACAAAAAAAAACACACACACACACACACACATTACCCCGGGTGGCCTAAGTACTAACCCTCCATCCGCTGTAAGTTCTTTTTAAACAATGACTACAAGCTTTAATGCTGCTTTCGGCTAATATAGTTTAAGCCGTTAAATCTGTGCCCTGAAGCCTTAAAATCGGGGTTTTCAGCCCTAAGTAGTTAGTAGAAATTGGAGCAAGCCCACAATAAGTTTATTGAAATATTCTGAGGAAGATGGAGCTTCACGGTAGTTGTAGCCCCTCCGAATTAAACAGACCTAAATATATCTGGGGAAAACCCCGCTTTTTTTGCAAAATAGTAAGAAACTTACACCGACGACAGTGTGAAGACAGCAGTTTACTCTACCGCGGGATTTGGGTGTTTAACGGGAACACTAACTACTACGGTAGCTTAAGGGAGCCACTAACCAATCCACTTCATTGAATTTAGGGAAAAATTCTCAACAAAGCTTGTTTTGGGGGTCAGTTGGGGTTAGTTATACCCCTTGTCCGCCGAAATGGAAGTTTTGCCGGAGTATGCAAGCGTGGGCATGAGAAAGAGAGGTGAATCTCTCAATGGAGGTCAGGCCTCGTATGCTAGACGTTTTTCAACAGGGCGGCCTTTGCATTCACCAGCCCCATCAAAGCACTTAAAAGACTCGACAAAGACACGTTTCAGCATCGTTCAGAAAAATACGGGTAATTAATGCTGTAAGCATTGCTTCATATAAATTACGGTGTTAAAACGTTTAACTTGACATATCTACAGGCCTTATTGGTTGATTAATTAGTCGCCTAATAAATTAAACTGACATAAAAATACCATGTAAAACACGTCATATCAAGATTGTCGCTTCTACTACACCACGCCACCAAAATGTCCACATTGAGCACATTTCAGTATTCTTGGAGAATACTCAAAATGCAAAAGCGTGAAAGTTTGTCCACCGTTTTCTGGGCTTGTTCGCTGTAATTTGAGATGAGCTAAGCCTATGACGTTTAAGTTATCTCGAGGCTTATTGACGTTTTTGCAAGGAACAATATTTACGGACTGAATGAACCCTGAGCTCATCACCATTGCGAGAATGCCGTTCTCATGGGTTACTTGTGAGGCGTATGTTCAAGTGTGCGTGGACAAAATTTCATATAGCTGCTGAGCCCGTTATGTTCATATAAAAGTCAGACTGCTTCTCATCCTTTTTCTCTATCCATGGATGCTTGCAACTTTCAGCATTGCAATATCTCTGTATACTGCCATCCTTCTCTATGCGGATGTAAGCTTGGTTACTAAATCCACAGAAAACTACCCGGAAAATTCACGTGGAATTTAAAGGAAACCTTCTGGTTCGTCTGGCTCTTATGGTTACCACTATTAATTGGTTAAAGATTGGTCAGAAATATAGAATAATTCAACTCATCAGAAAGTTATCCATTATCCGCTTAGCTTGGTATGATATACTTAGAGCCGCTCATATGTATACTATAGAGTGAGCTCAAATCGTGCGTATTCGTGCCAAAAAGCAAAAAGTAACCTCGAAACGAATGCCAAAGCATTTTTCGCTTCTCGAAGTGGTCTGCTAGTGTCACTAGATAAGGTATACGAGTACCGCCACTGAGGCGCGCAATTCAGCAACAGCGGCCATTTTGGTGTTTATCAGTGTTGCGACATTGCAGCTTCTACGGCCTCGCCGCCAACTTCTACCGGGTGGTTTGTTAACAGCACTGCGGAAGATGCGGCAAAATGGCATCTTCGGGCAAACTTCTGCTGCAGAAATTTTCTTACACGCATAAGCTTTGATTCGCGTTTGTACCGACGTCCGTCGCGCGCAGCCGAAGAGCAGGGAGTACTAGCTAAATGTCTACCAGAGTTGACCGACTAAAACGCATAAACAACAAAATTGCGGGGTACATGAACCGTTGCCGCGTAAACAAATCTCACGTGATGCGAACTGATCAACGATCATGGCGGCGCCACGGAACAATAGGAGAAAACACTTCTGATACACTGCAACCCTATATAGGGACACTAAATTCTGCAAAGTATTTGATATACGGTCCGTTCTCAGAAAAAAAGAAATTTCAACCATGATTAAGCGACATTCAAGTCCTTGTTCATGGCATGAAACAAACAGCCGGCGTTGACGCTAAAGCACGATATCTACTAGACGATTCGAGAAGCTTGCTCTTGACTAGACTACGAAGAACTACTAAAGGAGTCAACCCAGTTAAATGAAAACGTGGAGCTAAGTTTGACAACATAGTGCCCGCCCTGTCTCCTTCCTCTTAGACCTGTCGTTTACGGGTAGTTTTTCTTCTTTAAGATGCAACACCGACTAGCTCAACAACCTGCTGTGTTGACAACAACAAATAGGCTCCACTTCGGTCTGTTATCAATAGCCTGCTTTTTCAAGTGGAAGACCAATCTCAAGTCATTGTTTTTATCCAAATTTTTGTTTTTATATTTTAGCATAGCCTAACACTCACAAAACTCTACAACTGTGTTTTTATTATGATTATTTATGGAGTTATAGCGAGTTTTCTAGCTTTTACCCTGGAATTCAGACACTGAAACTAAATTGTATTGGCGCTAGAAATCAACAATTGTTATTTTATGCACTACTATGTAGAATATTCCTGATTGTCTTTATTCTGTATCCTTATTAACAGCTATTCTTATTGCTGTCTTTGTGGTTATCATTCTTATAAAATATATATCGGCCGCAAGCGAGATTACTCTACTTTACGTTGGTTCGGCATCGCTTTCTGACTTTGGCAGGGGCTGAAGTTAGCATTTTTTTAGTTTGTGCATTTCTAAAGTATCTCTAAGCATTCATAGTTATAGTTTTACTTGCACAAAGAGTGTGTCCATCCCGTATAGTGCACGGCTAGATGGAAAGGTGGCTACTCTTACGCTTTCTTGATTATTTTGGAGTTACAGCGAGTTTTCAAAAAACCTTTGCCCTTGTTTCACGAAACTAAATAAATCCATTCCCGAAATCCATCCTTTTTCCATACCACGTTCATTGTTTCGTTTTTTTTTCTTATTTTAGTTTGTCTTTGGTGGTTATCTGAGCATTTATTGTTCCTATTAAACCTACAAGAGCCACGAAAAGAATGCCCGATGCCGAATGAACGTTGTTCGCCCTGATCAGACTTTAGTTTACATTTCTTGCAAGGAGTAAGCTGCAACAAGTATTTAGTTTTGTACTACTTAGGTATCATTAAACATTCAAAAACAAGTTAGAATAAAAATTACATTCCCATTATGATTAGCTTTACCGTTCCAATGGGTTTCCCTGCCCTTGACAATATATTGCCACTCAAACAAAACCGCATCGATTCTAGAAATCACTATCATATGTATATAAACAAATATCTCTACATTTTTATTCCCACAGAAGCCGGAGCTACAATCTTTGGGAATTTTAGGCCTGCCATGTTTTTTATCATTGAAGCTGTTTGAAACGTTTCATTTACATTTTTCGCAAAACAAGGTTTTGCAACAACTACGCGGTCGTTCATATGTTTTTTGAATAGAGTAATTTGTAATGAAAATTTGCTACTGATTTTTCACATACATTTCTGTGCAATGAACTATGATGCGAAAAACAATCGGTGCAATGTTTTGAATTTTGGAGCTCATTTTTCCAAATAACTTTGGTCATATGGGGCAATGTTTTAATTTTAAGCAGTTTCTTTATCATTACTTAATTAACATTCATTCTATTAGATTTATCGTCGTTGATAGCGCAGGTCAGACCTTTGTTCTCCTAGACAGCCTTTTCTTATGTTGTTATCCCAACTGGCGTGACTAGCAATATTGACGCATCTTTCGATAAAAATTATGTTTTAAAAATTATCAGGAACTTTTTCGTCCTTTCAAGAGTTCATCAAGCTACTCTATGCTTATTCAGTAGGAAAAAAATAGCCTTGGCTTGTGAGTTAAGAAAAAAAAGTTTAGTAGGGCCTACCACGGCAATTAAAAGTACGGATTATGGACTTCTTTTGTTTCCTTTACTGACACCAAATGTTTGTTGTTAAGCGCAAATACAACGCGTGTAGTTCCAATTTTTCTTTCTGTTAACTTTCTAGTTGCCATATTCGCATTCTTACCCATTCTTCAGTATGACTCCTACGAAGTGCTACTGCGCGTGCCTTCTCGTGATTTTTAAAGCTGTAATTGGCTACTAAGCAGAGAAAAGAAGCAAATTGAATTTTATTATGGGCACTTTATATCTGCTAACAGCATCTAAACAATGAAAATGTACTCCACGTATGCGGCCTGAATCACGACTTGAAACAGCCCCCAAAATGACTAGCCCATTGACAAAACCTATGTTTATTTACGGTCATTTTTCAATCACTTTGTCAGTCTCAAAATATTTGTGGGTGGTCTATATCTTGATTTTGTCGGTTAAGCGCTTTTCTCAGGATCCGTGTGCCTCCACCTCCGGGGTTTCGTTCCGTAGTTTTCAGGGCGACAAAAAAATCTTCACCCACCATGTCGACTACAGTTCACGACAAACTACTGCAACAAGTTCCGAACATTTGCGTTTTTCTGTAAAGCCACGGAAACAAGACCAGCCCAAACTACAACACACAAGGAACTGTATAGAGTAACGTAGGTTGGTTGTGTTGCATGTGCATATTCGTCGCGGGCTGCACCGGTCTCGGTGGAAGAGTGGACGTCTACTAGATGGTGGATAGCGGAGGGGTGCCTGATGGTGGCGTAAGTGTAACACAACAGTTCCCTTAAAGCCATTAGGCACATATGGTTACGACTGGGTATATATTTCAACTGTAGTGGGTGCATAATTTTTCGGCAGCAATCTTGGGTGTCTCGTAAATTATAGGTTCATAGAAAAAAAAACATTCGCAGCGATAATGGGGCTTATTTGGGAATTAGCTTTGGAATAAACCAGAGGAAAGCAATGTTATTCTGGTTTCGGCCCTTGTGAACTTCTAATCACTATACATGCCGCCTTTTCTGAATTCTTAAACATTCTTACGAGAACTCAATGGGCAAACCTATCACCCGCCTGTAATGCTGGACGTTTCACACTTTTGCCGCCTGCAAAAAGGTTACTAATAAAACGTTCTACCATCTTCCCACTTCGAAATCAGACCAATTATACTGCTCCTGAAAGCAACGTCTTCCCAGAATCGCGTTTGTGTATGGTAGTGTAGACTACTGTAAGTTGTTTCGGTGTATTGTATACACACTTCAGGTGGGGATTTATGGACGTATTTAATAAAAGGCCCTACAGCATTTTGACTTCGATATCTGACCGCTTGTACTGCCCCTGAAGAAATGTCATACCAGCATAGCGCGCGTGCATAACTGTGAAGCCGAATTTAAAGGGGCTTCCTGTACTTGTGGACTCTGTTGTTACAGACAATAGCGCTATGTGCACGCAACTAAAAAGCAAGTACCCAACCTACGCATCCTTTCACATTGGCATCAGTGCCAATTCTTTCGCTGCAGTGAATGACGCTTCCGTCTGGCCAAGCCGATGCCTGCTCTGCCCTTTTGGAGGGTTTCTCAGTTTGGCCCGAGGGCTAAGCTAAGAGGGCTAACACCCTTTCGGAACGAGCAATCTAAGCCCTTTCATGACAACGTTGTTTTGAATAATTACGATGCGTACTGCATCACGGATACCCGGTTACTTCACCACACTGCCGACCACTTTACGGAAGAATACACCGTTTTTTTGTAATGGCCGAAATTATGTTGCAACCGGGAAAAGTATGGTGGTTGCCTATGGGTTGCGGCCTTTGATGCGGGGCACGCTCTTTTTGGGGTTACGGCTCACTTATCCATGGTGCGCGACAGAAGCATGACTATTCCAAGTCACGACTTTGCTCGCGGTGATTATACGTCCCTTTAACCATCTCTCGACAACGCTGAGTGGACCTCCATGTGTAACACGCCCTGTGTGGACGTGGCCGTCCAAGAGGTAACCAAAATTTGACAGAATACTATGGACCAGCATATCCCAAAGCGGCGAAATCGTCCCACTATGTTTCCATTTTGGTTCAGACATGAGCTGCCAGGCGCACTTATGAAAAAGCGTCAATTCCACCGCTTGTTTAAGGCCTACAATGCCCCATCTTCTCTCGCAAGCTTCAGGGAATGGCGATCCTTAAAGAAAAAGGTTCTTGCCTGGGACAATAATACATTTACCGACTGTACTGAATAATCTGCTACACACTCCCCAATTGAGTTCTGGCCGTATATGAAGTTCCGCACACGTCACACATGCGATAGCATAACCCTTCAGCATGGTGATAAGTTTGGGGCTAGAAACCGGGAGGCGCATGTGAACCTTTCACACGTCATTTCTCTTTGACCTACTCGACGTCTTCCAACAGCGACAGAGAACTGGGTTTCCAGTTTCATAGGCCAGTATTGCATATCCCTCACCAAGAATTATGTCGTGACCGCTTTCAGCAAACTCGCCTCGAAAAAGTCGACCCGTTGCGGCAGCATTGCCTCCTTCATCGTGAAAGGGTGCTGGGTTATTTTTGTACCGTTGCTCTGTCTCATCATGCGTATGTCTTTTGTTGAGAAACATCTTCTAACAGTCTGGAAATTAGGCGATATGTTCCTTTTGCACAAGTCCGGAAGAGCCACTATCCCCGGAAACTAGAGTCTGATCTCTATATTGTCACCCTTCTGCAAAGTCATCGAAAAGTCATACATCATTACCTTCTTGCAGAAATGTTTTCATTATTGTAATCTAACCAACACGGTTTCTTGCCCGGAAGGTCAGTAGAATCAAATCTCGCATATTTTCTAAACGAGAGTGGCCTTCCAGTGCTCTCTCACCAACAGGTAGATAAAGTATTATTCGACTTAAGCAAGGCCTTCGACTCTGTCAAGCACGATTTATTGCTTTGCGAATTCTCCGCATGCGGCGTATCCAGTGAGTTCTGTCAGCGGTTCGGCAGTCACTTAAAAGACAGGTTTAATTGTATATGTTATGCAGACGTCTCCTCCCGGCCTTTCACAGTGATATCAGGGGCACCTTAAGGCTCGACCCTCGGCCCTCTTCTCTTTAACATTTTTGTTAATGACATCCACCCTATTATCAGGCACTGTTCGCTCTCACAGTATTCCGACGATATAAAGCTCTATCGCGCTACCTTTTCACCGGGTGATCCCGTCCTGCTCCAAAAGGATATCAACGCAGTATCGGCATGGCGCGACAGCAACTATTTAAAGCTTAATCTCTCCAAGACTAACGGGATATCATATACTAGTAAGACTGCCCCGCTCATTTTTTCGTACTCTTTGCTCGCTGAACCTGTAAAATGCGCTGCTGTATTGCATGATTTGGGTGTAATGATGGATGCAAAACTACTTTTCAACTCACATGTAAACTACCGAACCAAGTCCTGTCTCCGTACGCGTGGCGGAATTTCCCGGGTCACCAAGGAATTCACCGACCGATCATGCTTCGTCTCACTCCACCACACCTTAATTTTACCGAAGGTAGGCATTGCCAGTGCAATATTGAATTGTTTAAGTCTTTCGTCATCCAATTGAATCGAAAGGATTGAGAAGCGCTTCACTAGAACTGTATTTTGTCGGTAATCACAAATGGGCCATTATGGGCACAGTGGGCTTGTCAAGCTTCTAAATATTTATGAACTATCTATTAGGCGCTCCAGGCGTTACCTGGTTTTTCTTTATTCATTCCAAGTTTTACTGCCCTTGCCTTGTAACTCTGTTCACCTGTGAGTGCCAAGCAGATATTGCGGCCGCATTTCTACGTTTATTTTGACAGATCATTGAGCCTGGCACCACCCAGCATATTGCCAACATGCCTTTAACAGTGTTTTTACCTTCTATTAACATTTTTTGCAATGACAGGGTTCTTTTCAAATGCTCCTTGAAAAGTGATATTTTGAATGCGCGTGTAATCGATAGGTCTCACTTTTCCTTCTGTTCATGTGTTTCTGCAGCAAAAGCACCACCTTCCTTATGCTTGTACGTGGTTATTAGTTCATACTCAACACACGACCTCCGAGCTCTTGTTGTGCAGAAAAAGGTTTGCCTTCCTTGATCACTCTTCCCTTTCCTTTATATATACACATTTATTTTTGCCCATTTCTAACGTATTTCTCTCCCTATGAGTGGTATTTTTGTATGCCTTACATTTATGTCCCCTATCATCAGCACAGAAGGCTCAGCGCTGTTGGTATGTACTTCATATAAATCTATAAATAAGTAAATAAATAGCGGTCATTATGAATGCGTGAAGTCCTAGACAGGTACTCAATAAAAGGCCGGCAGAATGCGTATCAGAATGCGGCAGAATAATATATACTTCAAAAAAGGTATCCGAATGCGTATTAGGCCCCTATAAAATATCTCGGCAGTGTATGAGTGGGTAATCGGCAATATCAGAAGACTACATTGAAGAAGCTCGGTGCATAGCACAGAGGCTTAATCATTTATTCAACAATACCTAATCAGAAGCTTCTGCAGAATTTTTATATAGAAATGGGGCAAATCATATTTCCTCACCTGTGAACTTATCATGTCGAATTGGAACTTAATTTCACGCACCTTATTGCACAGCAACATAGTCAAGGAGTGTTACCTCGGCGTTTCGAAAGAGTAAATTTAATGAAAGTTAAAAAGACGTGAGTGTAATTCTTGCCGCAAAAAACGTTTTTGGTCACACTTCATTTTTTGTGAAACTTTAGTTTAAAAACATTATTTCCATTCACCAAATTTCTAATAACTGAAAATCATGCGAAGCGCCATCTCTATATATTTCTTGGTTCATCAGAAGACAAGTATCGAAAAACAATACTCGTCGCATGTAAATTTGTAACACTAGCGTGCACATTTGCAACATTTTGAAGTGCTACAAAACACTGAGTAAAGTTTGATTTGAATGTACGTACATTTGGATACTGATATTATTTATTTTGGTCAAATTAGGAAGCATTCCGTAGCTAAGGGCAGACGGCTTAACTTTCTATGGCAGTCGCCAGGTAACAACAAGGGAATACGCAGAGTTTATAACCACTGACTGGTATGTGGGAATGTCCGCCTATCGTTTGGCGACACGCGAATTTCAGGAACGTTTTCTTTTGCAGAATACTGCAAGACATCATTTCTTTCGCGCTCGCCATTCCTTTTTCATAGTCAGGGATTAACTGTCATGGTTTATTTTAAATTGTAGTTGAGAACGCGCATATTTCACTCTGGATAAAAGTGCGAGCAAAAGCTTCGACGCCAAAACCGCAGCGCATAGCGTAGTATACCTGCTGCCTAGTAAGAAGAAAGAAGCAGACGACGGGTTCGCAAAGGGAACTTGTCGACGCCGTGCCAATTAGGACAAATTCTTTTGTAATCACCTCGCTAAAAGCGCAGCTCAGATTACAGCGCTTTAAGGGCTGTCGTATATCAGAAAACACTGGCGACTGTTTCGCAGCCAGCAGGTTGCTCTCACCGCCGACAGCCGCCCGTCAGAGCCGTGCGGCAACGCGGGTAAGCAGAAAAAGAAACAAAGCGTCAATGCGTCCGCATCGCCATACGCGACTTGCCGGGAAACCCAACCCTGATTCCCCATTGGCCAGGAGGCTGCTTTTACGCTCCCTCGCGATTGGCTCACCCGCTGGTGTCTCTGGCGCACATTTGCTAGTAGCAACCGCCGTTGTTTGTTTCGGGCTCGGTGTATTTGTACTTGATGATGCGAACGATAATCTCGCGGCCAGACAGGGCACGAGTGACGAGGAAATCACGTTTGTCGGAAAGGGAAAATGGCTCGCAAGGAAGTTAGATAGGATGCGGTTTGTGCGATACTGGACTTTGTCGTCTTCATTCTTTTTTTCATTTAAGTTTTGTGCAGTTCTTTTGGTGCGTTCTGTTGCAGGACTCAAGGGAGATAGATGGCTCTGCAAAGCGTATATATTTTACCCCAGCCTATGTACTCGAGCAGTGTACGCGTAGAATGTAGACGGTGTTCATGAATCAGGTATAGGGCGAGGATGGACTCTGCGAGTGCAATACCTCTGGCTGCTGCATGCCTCGGTGCTCAGAATTTTATATCAGACGCGATTCTTCACTCCGCCCTTTGGTGAGTCCAAGCTAGGTTTCTCAATGAAAGGAGCAGGAAAAAGGGGGGAACGTGCGCGTGCATGGAGTACCATACAGTCCGCTGGCCTACGAGTCGCGTGTTCGGAGCCGGCCGTTGCAGAAGAGGTGAACGAAAACACGGGTCTGCTAAAATAGGGAGGAATGCGGGTTTGTATCTTCCACCCATCTAAAACACGCTCGCAAGAAGATGCATTACTTGGCGTAGTATCTCTTCAAGCTGCGAGCTTGTGTCGATGCTGGTGCCTGTTCTCGAAGATTAAAGAGACAGTAAGCGGGCTAGTCGATTGGAGCTTATTCTGTGGTCGTCATTTGTTAGATAACAACGTGTGGTATAATCGAAGGCTTCAAGAAGTTCAAATTAGAGTTTAACCTGAGGTATGAGCCACATCGTCGTGGAGGGATTATCATAGATTAATTAACCCTCGAGGGGATCTTTGACGTGCAGTGAAATGTCGGCACACGGGCATCTTCGGAGTCCCTTCATCACAAAAGCGGCAACGTGAATATTGCAAAGGTTAAATGAAGGATAACAGAAAATATGACCCCAGCGTAGAAAACTCTTCAAAAAAGCTGCATATATTGCTAGCTGTGGACCCTTATTTTCAATTAGATATCCGGCATAAACGTCTACTTTGGATTACGGCATCATAAACTGCACGTTTTTCTAGAGGCTGCACTCGAAGAAATCAGCAGTAAGGTGATGCCCGTAAACACATTGAAGTTGTTTGGAACGATGCTATGATGACAGGTAAAAATAACGAATGAAATAATAAACGATAAATCCCGAAGTGGTACATTGTTGATATATTTGTAGTGAATTAAACGTTTCGCTAATTTTTCAATCGCAGATGTAAATTTGGTCGACCACGCCAGTAGGCGTGTCGCTAAAAACTATATCCATCCCAATTTCCGACGCAGGGTATATACCCTGCAATAACGTTCATTCTTTTTCACTCATAGTGTCCAAACAAAATATGCTTCTCACCGGCCATTTGTATTGCTTCACCCATGAAACTTTTCTAAGAGATACAAATATAGTGACCCTATATTAAAATCGAATGTATCTAACGTCTTTACTTACAAGATTAAAAAAAACAGATTGTTTGGTTTG
The DNA here is from genome assembly GCF_048455015.1 of Haemaphysalis longicornis. NCBI lineage: Eukaryota > Metazoa > Arthropoda > Arachnida > Ixodida > Ixodidae > Haemaphysalis > Haemaphysalis longicornis. Next base: position 72,104,334 of record NW_027526361.1, on the reverse strand, counting down.
GCAAGGACAAATCAGCAAATAAAAAGTTCCTAAATGATAACTCCTCACATAATAAAATTACGAATTCCGTCAACTCTCATTTCATGAGGCAGCAGACCAGAGCCATAGTTTTTCATGCATGTATGGTGCGCAGAATATTTATTGTCATCGATTTTAAAAGTCTACGTTGGCCCGGTACTAAAATAATTTTTAGTAAAAGTTAGAAAATATACTAGAATTTTTTTTCAGTGGCAACATATACCCAAGTCTGTCAAATGGCTACAGATAGCCAAATAATTTTGTTGGCCTTAGGATCACTACTAACTTTTATTCAGTTTTCTTCACCACATCTCAACCTCTCCATTGAGCATTAGGGCTTCTTAAGAGATGCACCTCGCAAACATTTGAAAACCAGATATCTTAGCTTCGTTTTTAGTTCGTCCTAAAGCTTACAACGGAGTTCACGTTAACTCTGCATGGAGCGCACGTACAAGATTTTTTTATCGATACTCATAACTATCCGAATGCGAGCGCCTTGAACAAGAACCCTGTACACTTAGCCTTTGCTGCTAACCTTCGCAAGTTCCGAAGAACTCTAACCAGTAGAACGTATCACTGCAAAACTAGGGGCCGATTTTTATGTTATTTGTACATTAGCACCATTCAGTGATTTAGTTCGCAACAGCATTGCTTAGCCGGGAAAAATACTTCAAAAGAGACCGAAAGAATTGTGGTAAAATGCTCGGTATCTTAAATGGTATTTAAAATGTGTTAATTGTATGAAATAGCTGATTACAGTTATCATGAATAAAACAGAGATATTGTTCACCAATACAAAGAACGTGCGCTGTCATTGGTATATATTTGGTCACTCATACACAAAAATTATCGAAAGATGAAATGTAAAACATCCACAAATGCATATAGGCCTCTAAGATTCCTTCTGGTGCTGCGCTTCATATCTACTCATTAAAATACTGAAAAAAAATCATGTTCAACCATAGAATTTCTCTATGATTCATGCTTGCTACACAAGTCGTTTGTAATTCAGAAATGAGGAATTAGCCAAGACAAAGGGAGTATCAAGAGCAGAAAAATTTCTCACCTGCTACTTTACAAAGAGTAGGGTGCATATGGGTAAAAGAAGTGCGTTGACATTAGACGCCCACCTAAATATTACACGCTCCTCTAAATAATGGAGCCTGAAATGTCTGGGCTATGTTGATGCCATTATGTTTCCCTTTGAGTTGCTGCTGACTTCCTAAACACTAATCGATTGCCTATAGTTAGTTGCGAGCGAGATATAGGGTGGTCTGTATAGAATAAATAGTTATGGTGCTCGTATGAAGGAATGAATATGAGTGAGCGAGGCGAAATGGGAACTTCCTACTAACATGATAATGGTGGGTCTTGCTAAGCCTGCCTTTCAGCGGTGTATCAATGCAGAGGAAGGCCTCGGCGGCTCCATCACTACCTCAGAGTATGAGTCACTTTCGAAATATATTACGCTATGGAAAGTTACGTGCTACCCTAAAAACAAAACATACATGAGAAGGTCAGCTTCATGTGCACACTATGCTCCTTGTTATAGTGTTGCACCCGATGAATCTGATTGAGTGTCTAAAATTCCTTGGGATAAAAGTAAGTATTGCACGCAATTACGCTGCGCGACAAGACAAATCTGCCACGACTCAAGTTTCTGCTCCAATAATGTCTGGACTAAACACAAAACAAAAGTTAACTTCTCACAATAACCCCAGTATAAATTTCTGGGCGCGTGGACCAAACCAACTAGATCACTGACACGGTTTGTCACTGGACAAACGACATTTTTTACCTGCAACTGCTATTTCGATTCAAACTTCCTAAATATTGTCATCACTAAACGAAAAGATGCCCGGAATCGCTACAAATGCTTCATTGACACCCCATGATAATGCGCATGGATGGCGAAGATGTTTCGAAAAATAAACGCATTGTTAAAATAAATCAGGCAGACTCAGAAATTTTTAAAATCCTTGTCTGGAAACAGGTATTTAGATTCAGTTCATATCATTTGCAAGAAACATTTTATGTATTTTGAGAAACCTCATTCGCAGCTTCTGTTAAATTTGTGTCTCATGAAGTTTTCATTGACTGAATTTTTATACCTAGCCATGATAGTGTCTATGTAACTCAGAAATATGGAGATTGTTTGAGATTTCACAATCCTGAAAAATTGTAGAAGTTAAATAACTGAGAACGAGGGGAAACTTAAGAGTCTAATGATTTTCAAGACGCATGTCATCCTTGATTCAGCCGTTGCACATACGTTTTTGAAAACATAATACACATGCTTTTTAGCCAATTCCGTACACCTAAAATTACATGCATGTATTTTTGTAACACGTCCTTGGCTTCTATATACATTCAGGAACGTAGATGGGCCATGATCTGAAATGATATTAAAGTCTATTGGTGGCGACGCGCCCAGAAAATAGACTGCACACAATTATAAAGTGGAAACATTAATAAAAACGTTTAGCTATGTATGTTTCTACTCCGTTAACCTGTATTCATTTCGGCTCCGTAAATTTACATCACCCCCCCCCCCCCAACTCCTAGCCGTCGCAGCCGCAAAAACGGAATCTCGTGTCGACCACAGAAGCATACTAAGGTGCCCATTATTCATATCATTTATAATTATTGAGGAGTTACAGTTTTATTTTCATTTTGGCTTCGCAGTATTGTGTTTCATTTTCTTCTAGCTCAGTTTTAGTGATGTTTTTGTAGCATTTAGCACTAAGGTACGCCTGGTATTTAAATCACTGGCTTCTAAAACGCAACACACCACTAAATACAAGGATGTCTATTTCTCCTGCTCCCCATTCACAAAGATACCCACCAATACCATTATTTTTTACATTATCTTAAAGGAGCACTGACACCAATTTTCGGCGTTAATATTATTGCACAGTTCGCTTCCTTCACTCAACAGAATACCCTGGCTGAAATATGAGCGGCCTGCAACGCGAAGAACATAGTGTAATTGAATCTCATTTATCGCGCCGACGGAGCAGCGCGCAGAGCGGCACTCAGCAAATGGACATCAGCGTGACATCACTCCGGGAGAGAAAAAAGAAGTGACATGACAGCGCTCGTCAAAAATCCGTGACGTCACTTCACGCGCGCGGCCCCACGTGCGGCGAGCGGGCGCCGGTGACGTCCGCACAAAGCGGTGAGGTCAGGCAGGGAGTCTGTCATATGCGCCGTTCAGGATGAAAGCGCGGGAATTCGAAACAAACTATTTTCAGGCCGTTCAATGTAATTAACTATCGCGCGCTGAAGTATTTGAAGTTCTGTTTCAGGTTGGCCAGACCATTAAACATCGATAAAAGCAATAAAAGTGTAACATAAAATTTTCGTGTCAGTGCTCTTTTAAAAAAGCTTCCAATAAATGTCCTACTACTGGCTAGGCCTTAGAAACATCCAGAGATTAATCAAAAGGCGTCTACTTTTAATGCATCTTCTGAAATTACGCAAACATGAACTTTATATTATTGCTATTTGAACCCCAATGGCGGCACTTTGGCATTTTTGTCACATATATGCTAACCTACTCCGCAGAGTGTCTAATTTTCCACGAAGCCAAACGCAGAGAGGTCACCAGTTCTTTTACAAGCTCTAATGAACTCTGCAGCAAAATATTTGAGGGGTCGTGATTGGTCACTGAATGACCCAAACAAAGCAATTTAAGGTAACTTCTTCACTAACGGTTTCGTTATGTTCGTTATGCTCTGGGGTAACAATGGCCCTATAACAACAACACGGTAACTATGAGCATGCCGAAAAAAATACCTGGTATCAAGTATTAGGTTTGTCAAAAATGCATAAAAGATGCCCGGGGTTAAAAACCATTATTTATCTTATCACTTACCTCGAAAAATTTAGCTGGCTTTATGAATAGCGCCAGATAATTCACTATCCTAAGTTTTTGGAGCCCTGATTACGACTAAAACATTCTTAGGTAGATACAGCTGCAACCTATTTTTACGCCCGTTACAATAGCCTGTCAAAGAATTACTGTGCGATGTTCAATTTCATATTAAATGTTAATTATTTAGCGCCGCTGTATGCATACTATGAACATTAAATTGTTAAAAATTGGTCATTTCCAAGTATACGACAGTTGAGGTTATACGACGCCGTCAGAGTTTTTCGAGTTAAATCATGGACCTTTACAGATTATGCTTATTTTTACCGAATAGACGTACCACTTTTGCTTAATGTGTGACTTACTGGCTATTTTAGTAGCCTGGTCCATTTCTTCCGATCAGCAACTTCACTAACGTTTTCTTTTCTCAAAACACTGCCGACAATGTCCTAATAAAAAAATCCCGAATACTTTTTTTTTTGTTTTCCACAAAGCTGTTGTAGCCTTTTTTACACGAAACCATTGATTTTTGTAATAATTCAATGATACTGACTTTTGCCTTTGGAGTTACACCATTTAGATAGCTCGTTTGTTGTGAGGTTCACCTTTTTATTTATAATGCAATCGCCAACCTTACTTTCGACCTCTTCCGGGGTTTCTTATACATACCTTGTTTTCTACACACTTAAACAACTTCTTGAACTCTTCCACACACCAAAAATAAGTGAGTGTCATCAGTGGACTCCGTTTTCTCCTTTTATAACAATCGATATGAGCGTTGATAACTGCTGGTCGCTGTTTTATTCCCGTTTACCTATTTAGAATTTGCTTTCTGGTTTTATCAAAACTGATTGTCGTTAGTCAACCCGTCCAACCAACTGACGTGGTGCGGACATTTCTATGAACGCTTTGGGTGCTCTGCTGGCATTTTACACTGACGTCAGTTTGCGCTGGGCCATTCAGTAGTCCAGAGATCTACTTGTCCGTAGAGCTCCTATTCTTTTTGTCATCTCGAAATACGAGTAAATTCAACCACCAGGAACAAGTACGATGAACAAACAGTTTTGTATATGACAGGCAGCTCTAATTGGAATGCCCCCGAGTGACCGTTGCGCGCAGAAGGGGGGGGGGGGGGGAGGCTGGAGGGCTCAGATGTCCCAAACTTTCTCACTACGGAAAATATGTAAGGTTAAACAAAGCAATTCCTTCTTGTTTTGTTAAAAAGATAGCGAAATGTCACCAGTTGGCATTGTGCAGAGCCCGTTTAAGGTCAGATTTACTATTATACATAAGTAAATTGCTGGGAATACATTTTCTAGGCGCCATATCAGCAATTTTATGCAAAAAATGTAGGCTCTGGGGCTCTTTCTAATACCTCCATAAGACCCCAACACTACCTATAAGAAGGCACTATTTACCCAGCAACACTGAAGTCAGATTCACTGCTATACACAAACGCTAAGCTAGGGAGACACTTTTTAGAGCAATTTAACAGGTATTACGGGAACATATGACGGCTGAAGGACCTTCAGTTGAATACCTCAATTAGGTCCCATGTATCTCGTCAAAGTGCTATAAACAGAGTTTGTTGAAGTCACCTTCCCTGCTACACATAGATGCATTGCTGAGAAGACATTTTTGAGCGACAATATAAGATATTTAATACAAAACATATAGGCAATGGGGTTTTATATTAAATACTTTTATAAAACTCTACGTGCACCTAAGCGCTGTTTACCCGGAGCCTTTTAAAGTCGGGTCGACAACACTACAATTCATTGCTAAGAAGACAGCGTTTAAGCATTATAAGTGTTCTAGTATGAAAGTATTACGGCCCTAAGGCTTAGCATTAATAGCATTTTCGAATAATGTGAAAGTGTGGCACATACAGTATTGCAGACGAACAGGCAGGCTTCTTCGTTGAACACTAGTTTGGATGCTTTACTTTAGGGATCAACAGGGATCAGCTCTTCTCGAGATAATACAAAATTAGAAATCGGGGACAGGTTGTACAACTTGGGTATAAAATGGTTTTTTCGTGTATGAGTACGTTCATAGCTGTTCACCGTACGGTGCTCCTCATAGCCCATTTGCTGTGAAACCGCTTTCATTTACTAGAGGCTAGAACTTAATGACAACAAAGAAGTTTCTCTTACAGAGATACGCCATTTGCACTCAGAGAAGAAACTGGCACGATAACCAGCTACACGGACGAAATAATTGAAGCGGCGGATTGGTTCTATGCACATTTATACTATAATAATTTTACATTAGCAAACAGTACTTAACTAGATTTGTTCGTGAGGCTGCATCAGTACCTAAAGACCTGGTGCAATAGGCAGTCAAGGACATATGGAGAGGAAAAGGTCCATGTCACTGTGGAAGGACCACGCATCACCTGAAGTGTTTTGGTTATGTGGAGAAGCTCAAAAAGTTCTTTGAGCACCTCGTGACACAGAAGTACGCTCCTAATTTGAATTCACAAGATAATTGTCGAAGTTTTGTATTGAAGATTCATAAGTTATGCTTTCTTGTTTAAGAGTTGTTTACCCAATGGCATACGTGGCACAGTGCACGTCGAACATTCAGGGAGAACGCGGGATTAAAAGTGGATAATGATTACGCCATAAGCAGGGTAATTAAGAAATCCGTGGAAGTACCGAAAACCCCTTTAAATAGCACTTAGCATTAGACTCAATAGACTCAATGATAAACATAAGCTTCTGCAGAGCTGTGTCTCCTGATGTGAGAGCACGCGGGTACGGCCGCAGTACTCATGTTTGCGTTGTGTTTTCAATAAAAGTAGTTGAGTACAACGTCATCCTTTCGTCTTCTTTCTCTCGCGTCTGCATCTCCTGCGCTGCCGTTCAAGATATTTAACATCAGGGAGAGTTACGCATAGACCGCTTTAGGAGCTGTACTCTGAACGCTAGTCACGGAACCAAAAATAAATATGATTAATTGGAAAGTAATGTTAAATATACATACAGAAAGGTCCAACTAGTCATTGTAATAAACAGAACACCCTCGTATTAACGATCGCTCGGGACGGACAACTGGCTTCATAATAAGCGACACTTTAAAGCAGACCGGGCTTGCTTCATGTTCAGAGCACTGGAGACCATGGAACACTTCGAATAAAGCAAGATTTCCAGTAAAGCGATTTCGATATATCGAGAGTTTGAAGTACAGGAAGAGGTGTATGAATTCTATTTTGGACAAGCTGCCAAAGCCGATTTAAACTACGAGAAGGAAATCATTCGGCAAGCTCTGTGAAGTAATGGGCAGTAAGCCTGCTCTGTTTCAATAAAACGGGTGTACAGCTAATGACTACTTCCGATGATAACTCGTGGAGGAGAAAGTTTGGTACTTACTAAGCCCCTCGGAAGAAAACGTCGGGCGCCACAGTTATCCATAGAAAAAATGATAGTTGTAGCCTGACATTACTCTTGCATTGGATATTCGTGCTATCAGCAAAAATTAGGATGGAAAGCAACAAATTTGAAATGTTTTAACATATTTTGAGTCAATAAGCATTTAGACAAAATAGGTGCAACAATAAGTACGTTACACTTTTATGGGCCTGACACCATGATATATCCACAGTGAAGCTCGTACAAATAAATGTTATGTCGTGAAGTGGAGTCTAACATGAAACAACGGGTAAATACTTGCGAGCGCGGGCTTTCGAACCATACCTCTAAATAACAATGTGCGCTTTGTGCTAACAAATTTACAAGTTCAATCCTCTACTTCTAATCTAACTTTTACATCCACTGTTCTTCTTCTGGTTAAAGCAACCCTTAGCGCCAAGATTTGCTACCAGTTTAACTGCATGTTACAACCTTTTTTCACCATATTGTTATTTGAAACTTACTTCATTACCGTACAGAAATAGGGCAGTCGAAGCATTCTCTTTTTGTTTGGTGCGACACGTGGTGTAGCATGGAAATTTTATGCACCCTCTTAACACTACTACACATGAAGAACCACACCTGTAAAACTCAGCCGGTGCATGCTGCGTTTCTTCCACTAATGAAATCTATACATTCTTGGTAAGAGAGACAAGCCTACCAACACATTGCTTCCTTTGTCTCGAAAAAAAAAAACACTGCTAGGTTACAAAACGTATAGTTTCTCAGTCGTGCGTGGTGAGAATTAAGCGCTCCAAAAAAATAATACGGCGGATAATACCCCCGTAAGCAAACTTAACCAAAAGGTTTAAGCACCTGCATAGGGTCAGTAATATGTGCCTTTTACCCTTTTATTGTGAACTTGCTAGAGGTTCCGAAACATGGAGCTACTTACAAATTTATATTGGAACACTACAGTTCTATTCCTCCCTTTCTGAAATGTTGTTTACACAGACGCTCAGGTTCCGGCGCACATTTTCATCATGCCTTAGATGAACAAACGCATCTGGTGTCAAAAGTAACACGAAAGTAAACGTCGGTACTCATGACACGATTCATCTATACCTGAAACCCAAGTTACAAGAAACGTATTTTTGTATTTACGAATATTAAGCATGAGAAATATGTCGAAATCTTACCCATAGAGTATATATGTGGAAAGTAGCACGAGTTCGTCTAAAATACAAACATGCAACCTTATCAAATAATCGGAAATTTTTCGTGATCTAGCAGAAAGCAAATAGCGCAAAGCAAAAGCCATACCTGACGGAGATCTGTCGACATCTGCAGCCATCTGATAAAAAACGCGGTAGGAATCCACAACAGTATTCCACCGAAGCATCTTGATGGTTACGCATAGGCTAAATGGACGCCGTTTTCCTGCTTAAGGCGTAGGTGTGCCTTCTCTGGCAGTAGAGCATTCTACGCTCAAGCGTATGTTAGCCGACAGAGGAACGGCAACGAGCGAAGCCATGATGGCTTGTCATGATCCTTCATTTCGCTGGAGAGACATTCAAGACATCGACCGGAACAAGCTCGTCCCGTCGCGTCGGCAAGGGGGAGGCGGCGACAACGGCCATGGCGGAGGGGGCTGGACGCGCGCAGCTAAAACAACTAATGGGTTTTCCGCCCTTCTCAGGTCGCCAGGTTTCTGAGTGGCACGTTCGCGTTTCGGTCGCCTTTTCTCTCTCCTCTCTCTGAGGATTTTGTTTGCTCTTGTTTTTCTGTGTCACGCAGTAATGGTCATTTCAAAGGAGGAAAAGAAGGTATAATTGTTCTCCACGACCATTATCCCTGCCCATTTTGAAAGGCGCCGCTGAAACATGCACGTACTGCGGGGAAGCGAAGTTTATGATTGTCGGTAAATAGCCAGCCATCCATTTGGACATGTTTTTAGATTTTCCCGCCTAAGAATAATGCCACGAGAAGAATGACTATCAGTAATAAAAATACGTAGGACAGTTCCCATCGATGCTTCCTTCTAACGCTGCACTTACCCGACAGATAGGAAGGAGGTTCAGATAGCTGTAGCGAACAAGATGCGGCAAGCTTACGAGGCTGATGACATAGAGTGCTCTGGAAGTAACAGAGCCCAGCGAGAAACTTGGAAATTTTATCAATCCATCGTACACATAACACATAAGAAAATAAGGTTAGCAGTGCAGTGTAAACTACAGTTAGCTGAAAAACCTGTAAAGGTTGGTGATATATTGTCAAGAAAACGTGCGTTTGGCAACGGTGGTAACACATCTAGGCCCACATATTTGTTTCTAGAGTTTGCAAAAAGTATGTGAGCCGCCTAATCAAATAGAATCGAAAAAACGCGAAGAACCGGCAAGCACACACATATTTTAAAGAAGTGCTAAGTTTCAGAACGAACAGTAAAAAAGTTCTCGCAAACAATTAGAGCGGTTCCTTTGAAAACTTGTGGTTCAAATACGTAGGAAGAGAGTGAGGTCTCCACATGCTACTTTCTTTATGTTGTTTCACATTGTTCTCAACCTAGGGGCTACCACAAATCGGCTTGTTTTTTATTAGCCTGCATGACTGCATCTTGAAGTCACTTCAGAGCTTTCAACAGTCTTCTTATGCCTCAGATTTTTGCTTATTTAATCAGTTATGACACTTACGAATTAAAATGAAGTCTATTGAAACAAACGCTTGCTGATAATCACCTCATGCATGCAGAACGATATGCATACCAATTCAGGAAGCATCGGCTTCTACGATGCGGAGGGTACAAAATTCTTTAGGATATTTCAAGGCGCCTGCATGCACTAAAAAGGAACCGCGGTCATCAACGTTTAAGCAGTAGTTTTAACTTTCCATAAGTGGTGATGATTCCCCAAAGAAGCTATTTATATCACTGACTGGTATAGTTACTTACCGTGTGCCGCCAAATGCGCTCCCTTGGTGTATGTGAGTGTCCATGTTTTGTTATCCTACTGTAATGGCTATAGCTTCCACTGCAAAGCTTCTCTTGTTATAACAGGCTATTTTTGTGGGGGAACATTGTTATTTCTAGCAAAATAAAAACCCAGTCGCTGTACTTGACACGCCCATAACACCATTTCAGCATGCTCGAACAAATGCCAAATACAACAAATGGACGATTGGTTATTTTAACATAGAGTTAGTCGTTATATTGGCGACTGCTAAGTATATCAGAGCTTTTTAGGCATCCGTGAAACAGAAAAAAAATGTGGTTTATGATAAATAGTTTCAGATGTCATAAGCAAATTATTTAATCAAAATAGCGGCATTATGAAGTTTTTGTGAATGACACGCAACACGAAGTTGGTAGCGTTCTGCCAGGTGTAAGGCCGGACTAATCACATTTATATTCACTTATATAATAAACGTATCTTTTACTTGCATTTGTAATATTCAGTTTAATTTATCTGCAACTAAACATGAAGCAGCAGTTCACTTTATGCCACGTATTTTAAGACTCGTGTATGCGTAAAAGCTAATCCTCGTGCTATCCACCCAAAGTTCACGCCGCAAAAATGTCGCAAATACTTCAAGCTACAGCAACGCGAACCCATTCACAGAGGTCTGGCGCAAGATGTCTTCTCCGTGCCACGGGGCAGGATGAGTCCTTTTCAGTCATGAACCTAGAAAAGAAGGAACAAAAAACACCATCAACGAAGCTAAATGCTAAGTGTTTCTAGAATTATACTGAACATTACAATAAAAAATAATGAAGATGCGTCATTTACTTTAGCTTATAGGCCATTACTCACTATACGCCCATGGGTAAAGCCCGAACAGCTCCATGCCATAAAACACGCCTCAAAATTTGAGTAATGTTAACAGCTTACGAGATTACTCGGGAAGCATCCGTTTGTTTATACTGCGGTTGTGCGTAGGTATTGTCACACCTTTTTTTTCGAGGAAAGTCGTCGGGGATGCGAGTGGAGTCTATGTTAATGAACTAAGCGAGACGTTTTGGAAATGAGTTGGCCTAAACACGACTACATTGTTATCTCTCCAGGTAGTACCTTCATTTTTTACGGCGGGTACTTATAAACAGACTTTCATATTCTGCGCCTGCTTATGACTTACCCACTGGAGCACAGACTCTGGATTATCGGTATTCGAGAAACATGAAATGTATTGGCAGCGCTTAAACCATGTAAAATAAAAGGCTTAGAACTTCAATATCAGTGCATAGAGTAATACCAAATAATTGGTATTATTCTCTACCCGACTGCTAGAGCCAATATTTTTTTGTAATCGCAGACGCTTTCAATATGATCAAATTTGAATTGAAGTTGTTGACTTACAACACGTGAAGTGTATAAATTAAGGTATCGCACAACACGCACCCAGCACGAAGAAAAACATTGTACTTCATGACGAAACTTTTAGTTTCACGATGCTGATTTGCCAAATAATTCTTGTATTGCGTGCGATTACCATTGGAAAGCCAACTGCATGACGTAAAGGTTTAGGGACGTCACTTTACCCGGTTTTTCTGTGCTTTAGTTTGTGCTGCTGGCGTCGCGCTATGCCATCTTTGGCTTGGTTTAACATTTATGGTAATCTTGGGTAAGAAAGATCGGAAGGTGTTCCAAGCATTGAGGCCCGTTTTACTATTGTGGTTAATTGAGCAGAAGCTTCTTTTTGTATTATTAGTTAGATTTGTTAATATTTGCTTGATATCTTCGCACCAGTTTTTCCGTTTATTAAAGACGAGGACAATGACAGCTAGACATAAAGAGCCCGACAGCAGTGACCCATGGAAAAAAGGTTCCCTGCAATAGACAATCAAGGTTGCAGTGATCTGCTTTGATCGTTTTTTAACAGCGGATATGTTGTTACTGACCGTGAGTTCGCCGTTGCAGGAAAAAAGACCAAGAAAATACCGAGTGCTCGTGAACGCGTGCCTCGCGGAGACCTCCGAGTCCTCGGCTCGCGCAGTGGCTTTAGCAAAAAAAAAAAAAAAAAAAAGCTGCAGTGCTGTCGTAAAGCGCTTCCGCGAATGTAAAAAAAAAACTCCAGCGCTAATGCTAAATTTGAAAAGACACCCTGCCTGGGAGAGGCCACCGAGGCCGCCGCATTCTCTGGAAGCCACTGTTGATAATTGGCTGAGACTCTGCCAATCCTTCCTGAGACGACTTGTCGATTCCGCCACCGCTGCCTCGAGTCGACAACGAAGAGCTGGTGAAAGTTTAGAATGGTGAGGTTGACTTTGCATCCACCACTCGCCGCGAAGGGGACGACGACGTCTTAGATGCATATGACGAAGATTACTAGCACCGCGACTATGCAAATAAACAATGATACTGAAACTGAACTATGTGTCTGCCAATGCTCACCTAGAATAGCTTCGCAACTCAAGTCTTGCGCGTGAGTACAAGCTTGCACAGCCGCTGTGGCTCAGTCGCTATGGCGTTGTGCTGCGGAGCACAAGGTCGCGGGTTCTTTTCCTTGCCGCGGTGGCCGCTTTTCTGATGGAGTCTAAAAGCAAAAACGCCTGTATGTTCCAAATTTCGGCACACTTTAGAGATCCCAGGTAGTCATAATTAATCCGGAGCACCCCACTACGGCTCGCCTCGTAGCCTGCGAAGCGTCGGCGGGTTAAACCCGACAATCAATCAATAAGATCGAGTGCAAGCTTCCCTGAATTTTCATAGTGGAACGGTTTAACGCGGCCGTCAGTTGACCAACGCGAACAAAACCCCTCCAATTGGAAAGCAAAAAACACGTCCCTTGGTGCGAGTCGAACCTGGGTCTCTCGAGGCGTCTATCCGAATGAGCTATCACCGCATTCTGTGCGCACAGCGTCATTTCCCTTGGGTTATTCGTTGCATTGGCTTTGGACTTCACGTCAGCATCCGTTCGTTCGTTCGTTCGTTTGCGTAGGCCTTACTGCAGCAACTGACTCCGAGTCGCTCAGAGCTGCTCAGAACAGCAGCGGTGGCGTGGCATCGTCCAGGCTTGCCCGTGGCCTTCCGCTACTTGAGGTGCTCGCAAAAAAACAGGAAAAAGGTTCACGTGCATCGGCACCTCAAATGAGGAGCCCAAGACAGCTCGCGCTGCAGACGCAGAGTTCGCGAAGCCGGTAGCACGTGCTAGCGCCGTCCACTTTGGGAGAGATGTGAAAGGCTGCGGACAACTCGATCCGGGACTGCAGTCATGGAGGACTTTCAGCGGCAAGTTTGGAAATCCATGTGAGGTTCAACAGCCGGGTCTCCGACAAAGGGAGAAGGACCGCCAGCTCTGCTGTTTCTCCAACCTTGCACCGCTAGTGCAAGCTGCGGCAGTTTTTTTTCTTTAACTGCACTAGCGCTGGTTGAAATTTGCCCCGCCCATGTTCAATGACGACTATTTTTTGCGAGAAACCTACCTACCTATCAGCCTACCTATGTCCACGGGAGAACGAAGGCATCTGGTAATTTTAGAGGTTTAAGGCAAAATACTACGCGCCATCTGCCAGATTCTGGTCTGGAATGGCCCGCTTGTGTCCTAGAATTCCGCTTTTAGCTCAATTATAGTTACTAAGGAGTGGAAATACAAGTTTTTTTTCGGCGTTAAAGAGCAATAACCTCTGAAACAAATGTAAAAAGCAAGCGACCGGTGTATTGTTATAAGAATACGGTGCTCCCAAATCGTGTTCTGGTGAGAACACTTGCTACCAACACCTTTTTTGCATTACTGGTGCGCGGGTATTTCACCCACCAGTTACAAAGCTAAACACCGACTGCACATGTTACCGCACCCATTTGACTCTTCTCGGAGGCAACTTCTTCAGCCTGTAGTTTGTCGATATAAGCCTGGCGTAAAGTGAGGACCAACAGCCTGCAGCGAGTTCCTTGTGGCTCTTCGCAACTTTGCAGACTTGTATACAGTGCATCGAATCATATCTCCTTCATTTTCAATAATCTCTGGCGAGTTAATTTTGAAATTTGGCACTTGTGCGAAAGCCGACCCTTGGGCACTGGGATGAGCTGGACTGTCAGTCATACAAACCCGCGTCCTACTTATTCCATTTGTTCCCAGCACTGCTAATTTCTGCTATAGGATGACATTTCGTCATTCTATGGTATAATATTTTTTACCTGGCCTGCGTATTTTGTACACCGCTTGCAACAACTTCAGAAAAACAAGATTCTCGGTCCTCTCTAGGAACAAAAATATTTTGTCCCTGTGTTTTTTTTCTCTTTTGGAAAATCATTTAACGATATTGTTACGTGGCCCCGCACCCCCACCAAGGATGTTACGTGGCAAGGATACGTATATTTACGACTGTTTACAAGTCCAGATAGGCTGGGAAGCGTTGGGGAAACTAGCAACGTGCGTCCGAGCCGAGCGTCGTCGTTCTCGTCCTCTTCCACCAGCGGCACAGCGCCGATCGCATGTTTGTCTCTAACCGGGATTGCCCCGTCACAATAAGAAACGCATATAGATCTTGCCCTCAGTGGCTACAATCCGGTCCGTGCTTCAATTTTGCTTTCGTACTGCTAGGCACGTGGTTTGGCGGAATAAAAAGTCTTCGTTACTACTAACACTTGTACTAAAACTATTTTCTTTTTCCCCAATTGGTAGCAGGACAATAAATTTTTAGGTTAGACATGTCTGCAGTTGGAAGAAATGCTACGTTGTCAGTCTTTGGTGTGCTCACATTTAAACTGAGGTGGAGTGTTTTGCCGCCAAGTAAGCAGGGATGGTTACGCTGCGAAGCTCCAGAAACTTATGTGGTTTGTTATACTGGTATACAAGGTTCAGCATAAAAACCGTTAACCTATCAGCATTGCCTTCCAATCGGGCATTGAGGAAGCTCGCGAGACAAAATTTACAAAAAGAATTATATCTGTCTATATAAAGTCGTGACCTGTGGTTACAATGAAAGTAAAGACATTTCGCTGTTTCGCACAGGATGGTGACGTGGTGGTAGTTCTTGAAAATAACATTTTTGATGCAGTTTCTATATGCAGAGATGGGCAACCCAGACTAGCTTCGCACCAAAAGAGGTCGGCATAACAAAGCAATTATGAATGGTAGATTACTATACTAAAATTTTTAATCTACCCGTTTCTAGTTTTTCGTTATTTCGCATTTTAATGGTTAATGGCTCAAACAGCCTTGAATGCCCTGCATAGTTTTTCGCGTTGTTAGTGGGCAAGATAAAACCATGCTTTGGCTTGAATATCACGCTTAGGAAGTTGTGTCGCGAGGTTCCTGATGTTAGAAACACAAAATGTTAAAATTTTCTTATTATTTACACTACTATAAATCAGCACGCAAAGTAACAGCTTACCGTGCACAATTTAATAGAATCATTATAACTGGTTTCATTTGGTTCATAGAAGTAGTAGGCAATGTACGAAAAATCAAGGTACACTTTGTCGCTATTTTAAGGTGTATAAATAAGTATACTGAGACATCCGCGTCCGTACGAAAATATATTTTGATGCCACTTAGAAAAAACAGCGCCAAAAAACGATACGATTTCTGTCGCTGTTTTTTTTTTCTAAGTGGCATCATGCACCAACTAGCCCGTCTCAGTTCACATATATTTTGAGTGCTTGCAACTTGTGCTGTATAGTATTTGTGTAGTGGTGCCTCGAATGTGTACAATTACCTACTCGAAGAAGGTGCGGTAGAAAAGTCCACAGCATCCCAGTTGCTCCGGTTTCTTCCTGTGGCTCCCATCGTTGTCCATATGCTTCTGTCGTGGACCATGCGCTACCAAAGGCTGCAGAGGTCTTTTCCCATTCAGTCGGGGGGATTGTCGTCGCTGCACGTGGATGTGGATAGCCTGGAATAAAACGGCACATGATCCAATACGGTTCCAAGTAAAGCTCGAATTGCGCAATAAATCGGCATTGTTGTGCATCTAATTACCGCCCTCCCCAATTTGCGTTGCTGCTTGGGCTTGCAGCGCTGGAAATGGATGGCAGAACTAAGCGCTTTTGTCTTTTTGAGATACAGTAGTGTTTTAACAAGCCCTATTTCCATGCCCACAAACGCTTGCCTCCAAACCAGATTTCCACGGCAGCAGTTCATACTCAAGCTAAGCTATAGGCCGTCTTTACACTTTGCTGCACTGCTAAATGACGTCGAAAGACACTAGCGCTGCTGCCGCTGCGAGGAAACTTCCATATTTTGCCGTGTTGTCGAATAAGTATTTCGCAGGATTGTTGCCCTAGAGACCTTGCAACACTTTTTTCGATTTTTAATATCCTAAGTGTTTTTAGAACGTCGTCAAAAAACACTTTCACCGTTTAGAATACGGGGTCACAGAATACGTCAGCTAGAAATTGCTGCTCTATACCCATGAGATAACTTAGAGACTTGCTAAAAATAATTTTCTCGCTTTCCTGGTCTTGGCGTTTTTCTAGCGCTGGAATTACGTCATTACAGCTGTAAAGCGCCTATTGGCCGGCTCTCATTCTGTTGCAGCAATAAACACATTCGATAACCACTTTAAAAACTGCCACAAGAGCAAAGGAGGAATGGAAGGCTCATCTGCTGCGACGGGCAAATCGCGCAGTGTTTGTTCCGTGCTGGCGATAACTGTAGCTTTGACAATGCTTCCAAGCATAAAGGAAAGGGTGAAAGCGTTCATCGGCAGTGTTGCAGAGTCCCTTTGAAAGAATAGCTATCTTACGCGACTCACGCCTTTTTTGATGCATGACCTGATCACTTCTTCATCTTCGCTTTTAATGAAACGGGGTACTGCACTCAGCACCATCTCGGTAGGGTAACGTTCAACACCAGTATACATATCAATCTTCAATACGTCAGGCAGTAATGGGCTATGCGAAGATCTATCAGCTTGTAGTGTCACGTGCTCCTCGTATAATACGCAGATTAGGTGCGCAGCAGAAGGGCAATCAGACAAACGTACGAACGAACGTGTATACAGACAAACAGGACATACCAGCATTTCAGTAATATGCAGCCCGTAAAGGATTTCGATAGCTTTGATAAGGAACACCAGTGTACACAGCGTTAGGTCCTGCTAATTAACAGATGGTACGACCCTTCCACAATCCGTATTCCTCATTTCGAGGCTAAGGATCACTGCAGCATGTAGTTGCTATGTGGTTAGCATGTACAGGCCTCATAGGATTAGCTATGTGGTTAGCATGTACAGGCCTCATAGGATTGGCTTCGTGAAATATCCGTCTCAGAGAATTACGCCACGGCGATTCTTCAGCCTGCTCCCCAGCAAGAAAGCACGTCCATTCTAGGTATGGAGTGGCAGAAAAAAACTACCCTTCTGTCGAAACGACGACGATGGGAGAACGTGAAGCTCTGTATAATCAAGGACAGCACCAAACGAACCAACCCACAAGCTAGCGGACCCACATCACATTCACATAGCCTTACATAAGAAAAAGGTAATTCTTGTCGAGATGGTTTACCGTAGAGTAATTGTGCTCGCTGGTACCTTACTGATACGGGCATACCGTGGCTTTCACTAGCATTCAAACATCGTCCTCCTTAGACGGACGGGTTGAGGGCTGCCTTGAGTACATGTAAACCTTCAGCTCCAGGTGCAGATAAGATTACATACACCATGATACAACACCTACACCCAGACATGCTTTAAATACTCTTACACCTATACAACAACATATGGCTTTCGTGGCACAGTCCTGCGTCTTGGAAGGAGGCCATTGTAGTGGCTTTCCTGAAGGAGGGGAAGGACCCTTCCTCTCCCGCCAGCTATCGACACATAGCACTCACAACCTGTTAGCGCAAGCTTCTCGAGAAGATGATCAATAGGAGACTTGTGTACTTTCTTGAGTACCATGGTTTTCTCGAGAGCTGCCAGGCAGGCTTCGGGGCAGGGCGATGTACAAATGATCAACTTGTTGCTTTACAATCCTACATGAAAGATGCCGTTATACACAAACAGTACTGCATGACCGTCTTTTCTGACATCGAACTTGCGTACGATACGGCATGGCGTTACGGCATTCTTGCTGACTTAAAGTCCTATGGTGTAACAGGTAACATGTTGAACACTCTTGATAGTTACTTGTCCAAACGAACATTTCGTGTCAGAGTCGGGTTGGCACTGTCGAGAGTTTACATCCACGCTGCACGCTGTTTATAATCAAGATGAATTCACGTCGGAAAGTATTGCCTCCATCGATCTCCTATTTAGTGTATGTGGATGATGTACATATATCTTTTAAATCTTGTAACATATTCATATGTGAACGTCAAGTCCACCTTGGGGTAAAGAAACTTTCTCGCTGGGCAGACGAAAATGGTTTCAAACTTAATGCCGCGAAAAATACGTGTGTCGTATTCTCAAGGAGACACGGAGTAAGGCCCGATCCTGAAATAAATCTCAATGGTGACCCAATTCCTATTAAAAAGTAAACTTACATTCATCTCCCGCATCAAACAACTTAAACAAAAATGTCAGGAAGCAGTGAATATTCTGGAGGTCTTATCTCCTCAATCATACGGTGCAGATAAACAACTCCTGCTGCTCCTTTATACCGCTTTGGCAGGGTCTCGTTTGGATTACGGAAGTGTTGTTTACGGGTCGGCCACAAAAACGGCGCTAAAAATTCTCGACCCAGTGCTGCACTTGGGGCGTCGCCTCTCATGTGGTGCTTCCGTACAGGCCCTGTCCAAAGCCTCTATATGGAATGCGACAAATGGTGCCTGGAGTACCAGCGAACTTATGTTGATCTGTTCGTAAAATCTCATCAATCGACAACCCTTCTTTTAAACCTGTTTTTATGGATACATCCACATCACAGCTCTTTTTAAATTGCCCATCCGTTTCTCTTCCCTTCTCACAAAGAGAGAGGAGGCGGCTTTACTTAGTGTCTCCTTATGAAACATCTCCAAATCATCTTGCACTGATTTTATAGCGCCATGGCAGCTTCGCGCTATGTGGTGTGACTTGTCCTTCATCCAAATAAACAAAAAAGGTACCAAGAAATGGGATTCTGCAGCCCTTTCTGTTACTGCAGAGAAGTACCAGTGTACAGAATTTTGCAGCGACGCCTCTAGAACTGCCTCCGTCGTGTCATGTGCCGCACACGAAGTCAATTTTATAGTTTCTGAGACCATGAATGTAAACTGCAGGATTTTCACAGCAGAGGCATATGGAATTTTCCTTGCTGTGAATCACGTAGTCAAAAGTTCAATCTCAAAATCTATCAATTTCACAGATTCACTAAGTGTTGTGCGGACATTATCATCCAGAAAGGAGTCCAGAAATCACATCCTGGATCTTGTTCTTAGGACAATTATGTCAGCTTATGGCTCAAACCGTGAGGTGACAGTTTGTTGAGGCCAGAGCCATTCGGGGATCGTCGGAAACGGGACGACAGATGAAATGGACGGCGCTGCTGCCCTCACAAACACAGAGCACATAACAACAGTACCGTCCACCGACCTCAAGCCACACATAAAATAACAGCTACGTAAACATGGAAAACACATTGGAGTGGACAGACCGACAACAAACTCGCACAACAAATTCACACAACAGACTCACAAAAGTTACCTTGGCAAGGTTACGGCTAGGCCACACGCATGTAACACACTCCCGCCTGCTCACTGCCTCACCAAGACCCATGTGCAGCGGGTGTGGAGAGGACAACATGACGCGAATACTTCCCACAACGATACACACGACATATTCCACAACACCCTTCGCACATTTTAGGAGACGAGCCCATGTTTTCAATCAAACGCGTGTTTTTGAGTTCCTTACTGACGTAAATTTTTTAAAGCTCACTTCTTATCATGCATCATGACAACCTGGCCTTTTACACCAGTCATCTTGATTACCTTGTGTTTTATAAACTTCGTTTATTTTTACTGA
Organism: Haemaphysalis longicornis; assembly: GCF_048455015.1. Lineage (NCBI taxonomy): Eukaryota > Metazoa > Arthropoda > Arachnida > Ixodida > Ixodidae > Haemaphysalis > Haemaphysalis longicornis. The sequence continues at coordinate 72,084,215 of NW_027526361.1, read as the reverse complement.
AATGCTTTACTTCTACTGTCATGTCGCTCAAATAAAATAACTACCGTGTGGCGCTCTCCGCCTTGGTTGGCCTTGCGCCATTAAAATTCAAACGTCATCATCATCATCATAGACCGACGGGTGCATTTTTCTGTCTAATTTTGCACGTCCATACACCCCTCTCCAAATTCAAACTGCTTCGACCGTGCCGTAATGTGCAATCAGATAGACTTCGGCTTTAGAACGCGAGGGACCCGGGTACGATTCCCACCACGGGAAGTGATATAATTTCTCTTCATTCCACCGACGATCATCATCATCGTCAGAGAAAGTTGGCTTTCCTGCAGCGCGTTTCGGCTGGACTAGAGACGACATGAATGACAGGCTGAAAGCTTCGCTTTAAACAACTTCCAGCGCAAGGTACCTATTAAGCCACTGTCAACCGAGATAAAATGTTGGGGCAACATAACACAGGCCCCAAACGGTTATAATGAATAGGAAGGGTAGGAAAACAGACGCTGAAATCTGTGATGTCCCTTTTCATGAACTGCTGTCCAACTCGCATGTTTCACAAGTATTTTATGATGAGTTTTCACATGTATCTTTCGCGGTATGGGTATTTGAGGATGCACTGTGTGTCACAGTGTTAGTTCCTACATTCTGGCGGATTTTGGCGTGCATCCCAAATCTTACCAGACTTCTCTGAAGCTAACGCAGGCGAACTGGATATGGCAAAAACAAGTAGGATTGCATTATGACTAAAAAGCCGGAAATGACAGCCTCTTGCTCGCCGATAGTAAGTGCCGGACGTAACATGTAGACTACAGCTGAGCGCATGCGATTTGCTCTTCTCCTTTCGTGATTTAAATGCACTAGAATAAAGAATAGAGCTCTCAGAAGGCGGGAGTTTCAAATTAATAGACGGTTGCGCATCTGCAACACCGCTACTCTTCATGGCTTTGCTTAGAAGGGTGTGACTTGTAACAAAACTGCCGCATGGTTTTCCACATTTAGTTTCAGTGCTGTCCAGTGAAGTCATCGCAATTGCTGCACGATGACAGGCTGCATTTTCTCACAGGCCGTGGCGGTCACTTGACGTGCTAGCTTATACGCTGGGCAAGAAAGCCCCGTGGTGGGGCTTTGTAACGGGGTCATGGAGGAAGAGGGTTGCTCTCTCGTAGTCCTGAAGGTACCTATTTACGATGGATCTAGCCTGATTATGTAGCTGAGAGATCTAGGGTGCGTTTGTGGTGTCCATTCCTTACTCGTCTTCCGTCCATTTTCGCGCTGTGCAAGATGAACGTGTTCCGACTAGCCCAAATATCCGCCGTGAGTACATTTTAACTGCCCACAAGCGCTGTTGCAGTCCAATATATCTGCCTTCAGCCGCCCCACAAACACCATGTCAGCGCGTACGTTGAGCTGAACACCTCCCTTTACAGATCTTACAAACGACCTAGTTTTCTCTTCGTCACACTCGGCTTCCATTTCTCTTTCTTTATTCTATTCTTTTTGAGCGTCAGGAGGGTATGTCCTTGGACAGGCGAGAGCAATAAAACGAGCCACACGAATATGACAATGCGCTGAGGCATCTGCTAGGAAAGAACAAAATTTTCCCGAGCTTTAAAATGGATGAAGAAGGGTTGGATATTGCTCACGCTCAGATCCGAATATTATTGCTTCCCAGCAGGAAATACAGAATGAGCCCTTGCTTGTAAATGGTGGGGTGGAATAATTTTATGAATCCACGCAGTTATAAGTGAGCCATCGTAATTTTTTCCATAGCAGAAGACAAACTATGCGATCACCGAGCTTGTGTAGAATCAGGCACCAGAAAGCTCGGTTGGAGGGCATATATAACGTTCGTGCTACGCCCACAGGACGCGCATATTCTTCATTGTCGCTGAAAATAAACCGGAATCGATGTACCGTGGTGAGCGCGCATATAAGGCAGGAATATTCTGCTCCCCATTTTTATTCCCGTTACCATTCATACCCGAACCCGTTCACAGAGAGCTGCTTCTGGCTCCGGCTCGCTACCATCATTCCAGACGCTGGCGTTATGCGCCTCGTTATACGTGATGTCGAATCCGATTATGGCTGAGCTCGGCTTGTTTCGGCCGTTTTCTCCAGCGCCGCACACCCTTCCGCGTATGATGGGCCGCGAGCGGCACCCTGGGTGGAGCACGGGCGCTGGGCTCCGCAGCGAGCGTGAGGCAACAGCTGAGGCGGCCGTATACGGAGAAGAATCCCTGGCCGTAAACTCGCCGTCGGCGACATCACTCCCCGTCTGCAGGGTCGTCCGCCCCGAAAAACCCAAGCCTCTACCGACATCTGCATGCGAGCGCTCGCCTGGGCCTTCTCCGAGTTGAACCCCACTTGGGAAAAAAAGGGGGGATAGCTGGGCGCCCTTGGCCACCGTGCCGCCTGATTCGCCATCCGGCACGATCTGCGCTCCGGGGGCTGTAAAGAAATCCCTGATCTTCAGCAGGACGCCGCACCCTGCGCGCCGGCGCGATCCAAGTCCCAAATAATTCTCCCCTTCTCCCACCTTCTTCCTTTCTTCCCTCCTCTGCGAATCGTCTGCCAGAACGCGGCTTCAAGGCCTGTCTGCCTTATAAGCCTAGTTCGGGCCGCGCTGCCACATAATATTGTTGCAGAAAGGAACAACTGAAGAAGGAACAAAAAGCCAGATCTTCCTCCTGAGTTGGGTGCTGCGGCTCCCGAGGGTGCCGTGCGCGTCATAAATTTCGGATTTAAAGTTGCCGGCGTACGGGAAAGTGTAGGGACCGCGCGCTAGCCCGGACGAATAAGGGAAGGTAGAAGGAGCTGCAGGCAGCCGCCGTTGTGTGCAGGTTTATACAGCGCCAGATCCGCTGGGCGGTGCATCCCCGCGTATGCAGAGGAAACCTTGTGTGCGGGCCCTTTGTGCGCTGCCTTTGCGTTGTGACAGCAGCCAGAGCACAAAAGGCGCACCCTATACAAGTTGCCAAGGGGTTCGAGAGTGCGTGCGAATGGACGTCCTCGCGTCGTTGGCAGGGCGCTCGCTATTGAACGCGTGGTGGGTGCTGCGAGGCGATCAGGAAGTAACAATACAATCACAGGTATACATTTAGGACGCTGCTACTCCCTCTCAGCGAATGACCGTCTCTGTCCCGTGCGGCCGTGAACTGCAAAAAGCAGTGCCACCTGTGGGAGCGCATCCAAAGCTTAGTTGACCTATTTACGCTTTCCGGTCGATTTTGAGAAGATAAACGCGTCGAGCGCTGCGTAACTAAAAAAACGGGGCCATCACGATCCGCACAATGTCGTTGTCGAGGTTCTGTTAGGTATAAAAGCGCGTCTTTGTAACCATCCGAAACGTCGTTTTTTCGTGGAGTGCTATTTCCGGAGATAACGTATTTACGGTCCCGCTTGCCAGTTTACGGCATCAACAATTTTCGTTCATTGCTCCTAAAGCAAATCGCACAATGTGCCCCCAGATCGGACCGAACCCGTGCGAACATTGAATATTCACAGTGAATACCGGATATAATTTAATCGCCCATGGCTCACGAAGCACCTGGAAAGAAACATCGTCGTATCACACCGTTGTTAGGGTCCGTAGCTGACCTTCAACGTAGCATCCTCCTTTTTGGAGCACTAAGTATGTGGTGTAGCGTTCCCTCCGGGTAATGGGCCGGGTATTTAGGGGTACCCGGTTGCATCTACACTTACTTGGCTCTTTACTAGGGCGGAAGGTAACAAAACAGCCGCCTTCATACTAAACAGAACCAAGAGTGAGGGCATGTTTAAAAAAAAAACGTTTGGAATGAACATATTGCTGAAACATGAAAGGGTATTCGAGAACACACCCCAAAGTTCCCACAAGTATAGTTTTGTTTTCTTTAATTGCTAATTTCTTCTCTATCTTGCTAGAGCGAAAGAAATCGTTGATTTCCTTGAGAGCCATGTATCTTGGGTACACAGTATATTTAAATTGAACCGTGGCTTTCGATGTTCTTTATATTTTTTTTATACTTGCAAGATCCCGCGCGAAAAAGAGCAGGATAACCAAAAATCGGCGAACAACACAAGATGGCCCAGTTGTCCTCGTCTTTATTCACGCTGAAGTTTGCACGATGGAAACGCACCAACTTGCGCAATATTCGGTCTTCTCAACTGTATATCCATTTTTTTCGAGTGTATAGGGAACAAGCCTATTACCTTAATGGTGACATGAAAATCCCTGGTTGCGTCATACACATATCTGTTACTTGCACAACTCAACCTTTCGCATACGTTACTACCAGCTCACAAAAGCCAGCCGAATCTGATTGCGGCGCACCAAGTGCTGTTTTCACATACCGAAGAACTTCTAGAGCCTTGCGCGTAGCCTTAACTCAAAATGAAGATTCTTATATGTGCGAATTGGAAGGGTTGAAAATGGTGTTATCCTGTCTCACGCCCTACGTGAGAGGGGCCCTCTCAATCTTCTTATGAAGGATTGTCGGGTCCGTACTTTCTTTGCGCATGTGCTCCGAAACGACCTGTGTAAGTACATATAACTCCCAGGTCTCGCAACGCCTCCATTACTGTGCTGGTTTCCATTTAATGAAAGCATTCTTTTTTACCATTCCTCAAGGTCATGCACAAAGATTGGTTCTGTTCCATAATTTGATTGATTGATTGATTGATTGATTGATTGATTGATTGATTGATTGATTGATTGATTGATTGATTGATTGATTGATTGATTGATAGATTGATTGATTGATTGATTGATTGATTGATTGATTGATTGATTGATTGATTGATTGATTGATTGATTGATTGATTGATTGATTGATTGATTGATTGATTGATTTATTTGAGGTGTAACGCGCCAAAAGCTACAGCCGGGCTATGAGGCACGCCGTAGTGGAGGGCTCCGGATTAATTTCAACCGCCTGGGGATCTTTAACGCGCGCCGAAATCTCGAACACACTGGCGTTTTCGCTTGCCGCCTCCATCTGAAAAGCTGTCACCGTTGCCGGTACCAAACCCGCGTCCTTGGGCTCAGCAGCACAACGCCTTTGCCCCCGAGCCACCACGGCGGGTGACCCAACGTATAGCAACCTTTCCTAAATCCTCCTGCCTTCCTGGTTTATGTCAATCTACGGTGTCCCTTACCCGGTTAAAAATTACTTTTCCAAAAAACTTGTATTCAACAAAAAGTAGGCTGATGGTCTTCTTTTCAATTTTTTTATTGTTCCCTTAAAGGCCTGGAGGCATTCCATAAAGGAAGATGGGTGGATTCAGGAAACAATGTTTCTCGGAGTCACCATTTTCGGGGAATTACAACTCGGTTACTATTTTTAAGAATAATAGTACCTCAAAGTCACGGGCATCCTGGAAATAATTTTGTACGTTTTCCTTGTATATTGGTCTTTATGTATTGGGACATCAATAGCTATTCCGCCTGTCTCCATAAACTTTTCCTATGTCCTTCTGCTGTCCCACGTCGTGCTTAACTACACTATGAATTTTGTCTGTTGAGAGGATTCTCCCCTGGCCTCACGTTGGTAGAGAAATAATATGCATAGAACCTTTCCGTCAGTGTCTCCATAGATTCATTCCAAATTGTCCGCTTTTTCGTATCCAACTTCATAGATTCTATCTCTCTCCTGAACTTCGTCCTATCTATGTGGTTTCCTAGATTGGGGCCATATCATCACGAATTCCACAAATTTCACTAGTCTTGCTTATGTTAACCAGTTGTTATAATTCTGTTCATTCTTTTGGCTTCGTCATGTTTGTCACTTCATCAAGTAGGCCAATTTTTTTCTGGTGTATTGAGCAAATTTACAAGTCTCCTGGTAGATAATCTTCGTACAGCTACTGCTTGTACTCAGATTTTCGTAGCTATGTTGCCACTGACTACATCTATATAGCTATCCTGACCAGTGTCGATTTGGACCGCGAGTCCGTTCTGAGTTGTTACTTTAAACGTAGGCATCTTGTGTGTCGTTGACCCAAAATTTAATATCTATTCATTGGCTAGCTTTGTACTACCCATTTGCTAATCTAGCTGAATTCTGGTTGTTTTTCTGCATCTCGCACAGTACCTCCAATTTTCTGCAGAACACTCTGCATATGCACGCGATGGCTGAATCTGCTCTCAAGGGTAAGGAAACTAAAAGGCGCGTACATTGAGACGATCGAGTCAAAACAATAGTCCAGATGAAGAGCGTGCAGAATAAAAGAGTAAAACACGGTTCAAAGGCTCCATGTTAAGCCCGAGCATGATACGGGAGAGGAAAATGGAGCAAGCTATAGGAAGGACAAGTGCATGACGAATTATTACAGAAGGTGTTAATAATTGCATTCCTTTCTGTTCTTCCAACTGCTATTGTCAGCTTCATGATTTGAACCCCCCGTGCAAAGCCGTAATGACTAAAAGCCCGCCTCGACACCTGAGGCCAATCGCTCTGTCCAAAAGGGGGAGAGGGTAAAAATAAAGGTATAGAAGCAATCAGGGCGTATTAAGCTGAGTTTCAGATAAAGTTTCAAGTGCACTGTAAAATCACCATTAAGAATAACACGCAAAGAATGTCTAAAGTGCCGCAATGGTCCACACATTGCTTCGATATAAGGGTCGCTTGAATGAAGGTCTTTTTGTAGATGAAAATTTTTCAAGGTGCGCATATAAACAATTATAACGACAAGGGACTCCCTCAGCGATTAAGGCATGTGCGTGGGACGCCGTGTGTATACAATGCTTGCTGTCCTCGTGCATGTGTCTCTATAACATGTACCTCTATACATATACAGTAGAACCCCGCTGTTACGTTCCTCACTGTTGCGTTTTCCTGGCTGTTACATTGTGTGCCATCGGTCCCGGCATAGCTCCCATAGGACATAATGTATTGCGAACCCCGCTGTAACGTCGCAACTGTGGGGCTGTTCCCGTATAAAGCGTCGCAACCTGACACTCTGAAGCGGCTTGGGCACCACCATTTCGGCGTTTGGTGAGTCTTGGCCAGGCTGTTACTGAACTGGCTACAAGAAGCCGCAAGCGAGTTGGAGAGGCTGTCACTAGATGGCCATCCGTCGATAGTGCTATCGCAATCATCACTGAGCTTACAACAGACGTTTCCTCTCGGAACGCCGGAAGAGCGTGATGTTAGCGCCGCCGCACTGTTGTAATGGTGCCGTGCAGCGTTTTTAGATTAGGTCAGTTGGCAAAAGCGCGGTATTTCAGTACCGCGGCGCCGGTGCTGCCGCCGACCAGGCGGTGGCGTTGCGGTAGCGTTGAGATCGGTCTAGGCGTGTCGTCTGCTGTTCTTTGTTTGCTACTCTCGGTGCTTTCTACACCACCCATACCATCACTTCATCACTTGCGCCAGTCCTTCTACGCCGCCCTTCTACTCACTGCGCTTTCTCACCACCCATACAGATAGATGGTCGGAACGGCGAGCGAGTGGTACGGTGATTTCACAACGTCCGATTTTGTTGCCGACTTTCACGAGTAGGGTGATGGCGAGCGAGTAGTACGGTGATTTTACGACGATTAACATGACTTGACGCCCGTCCTAAGTGCTCTTGGCAATACTAAATGTGCACATAAAAATGCGAAAAAAGACCGCTACATTTGACAGAACGGGCATAAATCAAGTTGGCAACAATGAAGCTCTAGATAAAGGGGGTTGAAGGACACCGGATAGACGCCGGCCCATTTTCGTGGCTTTCCTCACTCTTACATTTTCCTGGGTGTTACGTTTTCTTTCCACTGTCCGGTGAAAAAACATATTAACGGGGTTCCACTGTATATATTTCTAGAACTTTTATAACGTTCCCGATATTTTCAAGACGAATCCTAGACCTCGAAGGCTCGAGCGAGATATTTCGCCCAAAAAATGAATAAATCCTTTTCTTTATGCGATATATTTCACTGGTGTTATAAACTGGTCAAAACTACGAGCATTTTTGTTCAACGTCTCCAACTTTTGTGCCATGCAGAAATACACGTGTCTATGAAAGCTACTTGCATTTGTGTTTTAGGTTAGGTCGGCACGGGCCTTTAGCGGGCGCTACACGGTCTCCGTATTACGTCCGTGCCCGAGTCCAAGGAGGCCCTCCACTACGAAGCCGGGGCAGCGGCGCGTCTCAGAGGTTGTATTTTGGGACCCGTTGCAACCCCATAGAAACAGGGCCGCCGTTGGCGCCAGCACCCAGCCAGTGCAGCACGTCGACCGTCGTGTGCTGAAGGAATTTCTCTCTATTTATTGCGTACGTGTCTGGTGTGTATCGCGGAGGATGGCTGTGAGGCGCCAGCGGCACGGAAAAGAGGAACTCAGCGCTTCCCGACTGGGATTTATCCGCGCGCCGCGTACACCTTGTTCTTTACGATGTGTCCCTCGTGTCATCAGTCGAAGTGGAGAAGAGCGGGCTCTTTTCTTTGCCCTGTCATCGAGCACATTGCAGTCAAACAAATGTGACGTCGGATACCGTCACAGGCGGCGTAAAAATTTGCTCGTTTTCTTTTCTCCGTTGTATGTACCATAAAAAGGAAGAAATGAAAGGTCCAGCTGGCGAGGGATACGAAAAAAAATTAGTAAAGGTTGAGACACGTCCCATGGTGGCACGGCGTTACCGTGCCGGAGTCAGAGGCGAAACTTAAAATCTTTATCCACGTTCTATGTGAAAGACTATACACCCTGGGCTAAGCGGTAAAGAAAAAAGTATGCAATTTTGTCAGAAATATTATTTTCGAAAAGATGTTCAGGAGAGAATTTATTCAAAATTCAAGCGATTCTTCGGGCACCATCGGTTACACCATCTCCTGTGCGAACATCGTAAATTTGATTTGCCCACGTCCCATAAAAAGTGACCAAATGCACATTGCGCTTAGTTCAAATACTCATTTTTCCGTACAGTATGCGAACATACGACGCTCCAAACGCGCTGAACAAAAATTTTAGCCATGGTAAAAATGCTTTTTTGTTCTAAGAACAGACACTTCGACTTTACCTACAACGTTTATGGATCGCATACTATATTTACGTTATCAGCAGTACTTAATGAATGCGCGCACAAGCGCTGAACTGAATAGAACAATGGAGAGGCCCTCAATATCCCCACCCCTTCCCTTAATCCTTTTGTGGCGTATATCGTGTACAGACTGCTGGGCCAACCGCACAACCGTCTGGAATAGGTGACAACAGCCCGGGGTTAGTTTACCATTCCATCCACATTGCTTCCTACTCCGTCTTGTTATTTCACCGCGCGGTGAAACTGGTTTTTGCCTGCATGCCTCCCTCCCCTCAAATCCTTTCTGCGACGTTATTTCTCCCCTGGCTTCACACACACTGCCGATGGTTTCTCTCAGCCTTCCGTCCACGAGTCCAAGCTCCCTATCCGTGCTATACTTTTATACATACGTAGCTCATTCCTTGGGTGTCGCAAAGCTTTTGAAGCGCGATCTTTCTTGTTACTTTTGTTGATTCTCCCCTTCCCTTCTCCTGCTGCTTTCTCCTGGTAGGGCCATTTCATTTCCTGGGCCCCGGCGGCGCGCTGGTCATTTGAACCTCGCCGAAGGAGTCCGCTGCGACACACCACCAAACGAGCCTTGGCCGAGCAGCGACGCCCTGTTTGCTTCGTTTACTTTGCTCGCGTCGCTGCTTCTGATTCTGGTCCCACCGCAGCCTCGGCCCCCGTGCTTCCCGGGCTGCCTTCCCCAGGCTTTGTTCTTGGGCCCTGCCAATTTTCTCGTCTTCCAAGTCGGCTCACATTTACGATGGACAATCCAATGGGAGTTCGCCGGCCCCTTTCGCCTTCAGTTCCGACGGCTCGCGGGCCCCGGCAACGCTGCCCTTCACCGGCGTCATGACCCGAGCGGCTGGCGCTGCTCACATATATCGTATACTCCTGCGCGGCGGCGAGTTGGCGCAGCCGTATAGCGCGCCGTCTCTTACTCCCTCCTCTCTGTCACTTTGCCACCTCTCCTCAACGTGCTTCTTCCATTTCTTCCTTTCTTCTTCTTGGTCTTCACTTTGGCGTTCTTCATGCCCGAGGTGTTTCAGCTTTGCGAACGTGCGCGCGTGCGTTTGTGATGGGACAAATGTACACCCGCTGTATATTGCCGGCTGTGCAAAGACATTCGTCGCCTGGCCAGTATCGCTTTATTGAAGCCTTTTTCTTTTCTTCACCCGCGGCTCCTTCTTTACAGGCTTCGGCCCCTTTCGCTTCGCAGTCTTGTTACAGGCGCACGCTGTCTTGATAAAAGGCAGCTGTCCGGCAGGCATTGAATTTGAAGTGGCCATCTGTTTTCAAAGCGAGGAAAGGGTTTTGACGCTTGAACAGACGAAAAGCTACGAGTCCTATTTAAAGTTTATGCACTCGGTTGTTTCCATGACAACAGTGCGGTTATTCATTCCTTGAAGTTTTCCGTACCAAATATTCAAAACTCCGGACGGTGTCACTGCCTGGTGAAAAAAAAATGTTTCCATCTCACTCGATAGGGAATAGAGTGGAACACTGAACACGAACTTCGCCTGATTAAAGCTGGAAGAATTATCTGGCCCTTTCGAAGTGACGCTATAGGTGCCTGTCCGTATACGTGAACGTTGTCTGTTGAGCGCAGTGGAATCTAGACGCCATGACGCCTTTCGCTCCGCTCTTCTGTGGACAGCCGGATGTATTACCGCTATGTCATGAGGACTGGGATGACCAACCGTGGTCTCACGTGGCCAGCAATAGCATGATTCCGCTCGAATTTGCTTCCTACTGAACCCGGAACAGCAAAAGTACAGGCCGTCGCTAGATAAATGTGGAAGGACGTCCGGTGTGAAAAATAAACCGCTCCAGGCCAGTGCCTACTCATGGAACATATTTAACCAGGAACGCATACGCAAGATTGATTGATTGATTGATCGATCGATTGATTGATTGATTGATTGATTGATTGATTGATTGATTGATATATTGACTGATTGATTGATTGATTGATTGATTGATTGATTGATTGATTGATTGATTGATTGATTGATTGATTGATTGATTGATTGATTGATTGATTGATTGATTGATTGATTGATTGATTGATTGATTGATTGCATTCCCTTCGCATCGGGGTGATGATGAGAGTGTGGTAAGTTAATGTATGTGTGCCGTAGCGCTTTGATTGTAGCGCTGCCAGATTAGCTGCAAGCTTCTAAGTAATTTTCGCTTCGCATTAAAAAGTGGTCTCACAGGCGCAACGTACCTCTTCATGGGCTACAAAACTTTACAAGGCGTACACTTCATTTACGGATCAAAGCAGGTGTAAATGAACCTTCCTAAAGGCCGATGTCTCAGACCCCAACAATACGAACTCGACGTGTTTTCCAAAGAACCCAGAGCCTCCCTGCTTTTTACAGGAACCGCCGTAACAGATGGCAGCTGACCTACGCCATATTCTTCTGCTAGACAGATCTGGCTATTCACCTGGTGTCAAGAAGACAAAATTACTCCGGTACACATGGCATGATCCATTCTAAGCTACTCCGCCCAAACACATGCATATATCCTGTGCAGAACAAGCAAAAAAAAATGGAGGAAGTATCCGTACTGCTGCATGACTGTATGCTAACTTTCTCGCCTGCTAACTTGATCTGTAAGACAGTGCATTTTCGCATTTTGGGCACTGGACGAGTTGCTCAGAGCAAGCCAACTGCCCTGTTTTCTTTTTTTTTTTTTTTTTCTGACTGTGCCTCTCTATCTGCTCCACCCCCACAACAGTTATTTCATTCGAAATCGCATATTGATTCCCGCTTTCCCCATTAAAATTCAGATTTTAAGATTAAATAAAAGAAACAGGAAGAAGAACAGTTCACAATGGTGCTGCTTATGATCACCTAGGTCATAGTACTGGGCCTGGAGCATATGTGAGTAGATATATGCACGGAGCCAAATATTTACATAAACCGACGTCAGTATTTGCGTTACGTTGCACTGATCGCCATGAGAAATTAGGGAGGAAGGAAGGAAGGAAGGACGGAACAATTTTTATTAATAAGAAATGGCCCGACGCTACCATTGGGAAAGTGGAGGGGAGGGTGGACGATAATAATGAACCGCCATGGAGACTGTGCAGACGAAGGTCCAGACTGCGATCAAAGTATCCTTTACTCCGTAAGTGGAGCTAATCCACTCTTTATGAGACTGAACCCAAGCCGAGCAGTGGAGGGCCTGTCCCTTTACGTCCGAGCTGTCCAGCTGCCTTTCAAAGCGCATCCTCAGCTTTCTGTTTTTTATTGTATGCTCTAAAGAAAAAAAACGCAATAAAGATATGTAATCTGCACACCGTGGCGAAAGTGGAAGACGTGCCCCTTTGGGACCCGAGACGTCTTTCCCCGAAGTTCGATGTGCCACCAGTACCCTTCTTGCCCCGCACTCGTGCCTTCAAGTGTGGTGCAACCCTTGAGAAGTACCGGCGAGGGACGAGCCGTCAGGCGCGAGGGAGTCACTGCTCGTCTCATTGACACGAGTAGAGGCGCCGCGCCGTAGTCGCCGATGGCCTACAGTCGGCGTCGGCCATCTGTTGCCGCAGTTCTAAACGGCGTCTTGTCGCCATCGCCGTACAAGGGGGCGTCTCGATTAAGACGAAGGCCCCTTTTTTCTCCCGCCGCCACGGAGACCGGTCTCGGGCCTTTTGCAGCCGCTCGGACTGCGGCGCGATCTCTTTTAGGGGCCAGCAAGGCGCCTCGGAGAAAGCCTCGTCGGGCAATAAAGACGAGCTGGTTCGCTCTCCGCGTGCCTTATTACCGGCCGACCAATGGAGTGGCCTCGACAAATGCCAACTTGCCGCTGCCGGGCCCTGCTGGCAGTTTATGTATGCCTTGGTCGGGCTTGTTTGTGTATATGTAAACCGCCTATGGTCCGAGCGCTGCCCCCTCGAGCATGTCTCGCTGGAGATCGTCCCGGCCAGAACCCGGCGGCAAAATTACGCGGTGGTTTGGTCCGCACGAAACTCGTCGTCCTACGCAACTACGGCACACGCCGGCAGTGATCGCAGAACGTCTTACGCATTCCCGCTCGACCGCTGGAGGCCACGCGGTCTCGTTCATCCGAGCCAGTTTCGGTTTGAAATGTGATCCGCGTCGCGGCCGCCCAGTGATCTGAAGGAGGGAAACCAGTGCGTCTTCCACTGGCGGTGAGTGCACGGAGATATTCAGCGATCCTGCGCGAGCCGGCCACATAATTGGCCACTGCTGGACGGCATAGATAGCGGCGTACGTAATAAGCTACGGTTGGCCAGCCCGCCAATTCAGAGCCCGTTCTTTTTTTCTTCTGCATTCGCGGCCGCCAGCCTGCATTACAGGGGTTGGCCCGACAATATTCCTTGGCAGAGTTAGGGTTGCGCAGGCAAGGTTAAGCTAGCGGTAGGAAGGTGACTTGGATGCGCAAACTTGTTAAGGTTGCTAGAGTTGTTGCTGCCCTTTGCGTGAACAAAACGTGTTCCGCGTGCCTACATTTGAAAGAGTATATGACTGCGCGTAAGGAAAGCGTCTCAACTACATCGGGGAAACCAAGTTTTATTACTCAGTTTACATTCTAACACTCCGTAGGTGCTTACACTTAAAGCACATGTGTGCGTGAGCTTGAAATTTTCGTGAAATATTTAAGTAGCGGTTTCCAGAAGGAGTGTCATTGCAATAATCATGAGCTGTGCTCATTGAGACATCAGTAATTCCTACAAAACTTTAAGCCGCTGTTTGAAGCGCGAAAATTTTCCAATAATTCCAACATTTCAGTATTACCTCACGAACTATGCGGTGGTGGCCACATGCCCGTTGGGTTTCATCCTAAACCAGGGAGAGCTCAGCAACAAAGCATTAAATCTCGACTGTAATTGTTACTTTGAGTTTGTGTGTTATTTTTAGCTTAAACATATGCTTCGCTTGCGCGAAAGTGTAGATAGTGCTAAGAATTATCTCTCAGTTTAATGCAATACTCTTCCTAAGCTGTTTTATCTTCCAAAAATGTAAAATTATCTGTCCCCTTCATTGTTCTTAACCATTTAGAAAATATTGTGTTGGGAGGATTAACTTCATTAAATTCGAACGTCTGTTAAGTCTGAGCAGCGCACAACGTTCTTTTGAAGGCAGCGTGAGAATCGTGTCCGAGAGACGGTTAGTGCACCAACAGCGGGGCAGGGTGCCGTCCTTGGGCCCAATATTTTAGTGCCTGAACTGTTTGAATCAATTCTGGGTGGCTTTGCGAGTGGTGGGTATCTAAATAGTTGCTTTATTTAGGGTTGAAAGCGGGAGGAGATTACGGAAATTGGAGGAATGTCCATTAAATTTTCCGCTGATAGCGCATTTTAAACCTCCTGGAAAAAAGAGCCGTTATCCCAATCCAAAGAATCAATCTAGATGTGTAAAAAAGGGTGACATGGGTGTTCACAAAAATAGGACCAGTAACAAGGACCGGAACAGCAAGTGAATAAATACCTCTTCTACAGCATCGTTCTTCCTCCGCAAAGAGGTTTTGAAGAAGTCTTTTGGTGGGCGTTATAAGAAATCAAGAAAAGTCAACGCGAAAATTACTTCTTCCTCACTACTTGCATGCAAGATGTGAGGAAGGAATGGCCATGAAATAATCAAGAAATGAGGAAGCGGTTATTAAGCGTGCTGTTACGATTTTGTAAAACGATAACAGCATGCGTCCTGACCACTTCAGTTTTTTTTCGCAGGTCCAGTTCAACTCTGGTAAAAAAAAATTTTGAGAGCACCTTCGATGCACAAGTGTGTCTCTTTATTAAATACCCTTAGAGGGCAGTACACTCTCGTTTACTGTACCTGGGTAGGAATTCTAATAGCTTGTCGGATTAGGTGGTAATTGAATAAATTGGAGTCGAAAGGCACAACTTCTCTAAACTAACGGTGCCTCTAAATTTTAAATTCATCAAAGCTTGAAAATGAAAAACCAAGATCGCATTTACCGAGGTCTAATTGTCGAGAATCGACTGCAGTGAGTACTTATAATAAAGGAATCCAATGGCCAGATAAAAATGCTTGAAATATTTGAGGAATCCTAAGTGCCTCTCTGTGCTTTCTGTTTGTATAAGTGCGGCACCACCGAATACCTCGCTTAGCAAGGCAGACATAAGGGAATCATCTGCATCCTCCTCTCACTACCCTATTCGACGGAACCGATATCAGCGCAGTAAGATTTTTTTTTACGACTGCTGAGTTCTAAACTACCATTCATTTTGTTTAGGAAAGGTTTCGAAACAATTTGCCTTCAGTATGGGCAACATATAGGATACACGAAGTTTTACTGCCTTCCCGCAATATGCACTCTGGCGACTTCATCAGGCGCAGTTTGTTCTTTTAAAAATTCTCGCAGACCCTGAAGCTCATATATCAGAAACTCTTGCCGGACAAGCCAGATCCCGGAAACAAAAAGTTTTTGAACGGCACTGTTCGCTCACTTGTCCAAAACAGCGCAACTCTGCACGGCCCTGTGTTTTGGGGTAAAATATTGAAACTTAAAGACCTTCTATGATTGAAACAAAGCCTGCTCTGGGAAATCATTTCAAACATAAACATAGGTTTCCAAATGGTTTCACCACCTTGATTGTTATTATTTTTTCTATCAACGGATAATTGTAAACATATTTGTTACCTCTTTACGATGACCATGCATAGGCCGGTGCCTGAAAAGGGGCTCACTATAGCCAAGGCAGTACTGCCAAGTTTTTTCAATAATGTATCAAGCAAGAATCTATAAAGCGCTCTTCTGTATAGGAGGGAAGTGTTGGTAGTGCTGGAATAACAGTGCGGATCTCGCGGTTATGGTTCTCAGTTGCACACTGAAGAGAGTGTGAATGAGGGAAGCCATATACCAAAAATTGTCATTCTTCGTGCCCAGCGTAAACGAACAGAACACGAAGCGACGCGGACACAAGCTCTGCCCTTCTTTACGTGATGTTGCTGTGCGCTGTGGATGAAGGATTACAAAACACCAGCTAGCCCAATAGTTACAGTCGTCCCCAAATATTTGCTTTTTTATTGAGTCGATGCTCCGCTGCATGCGTAAACACTTATATAACTAGGATGTCTGGGCATCTCCTGCAAGATTTTGTTAGTGGGGTGTGGTGTTATGAACAATGTCTTTAGAGGAAGGAAATTATACATTGGAGATATTTGGCAATTCTGCTTATCACCATCGCCTTGATGATATTAGCACAGCTCTGAAAGCCCTGAACCTTACAAACACTATCATGAAATCGTACTTGCCCCCAATTTGGCGCATCAAGCCAAGCACTTTCGCTGAAAGAGTACATCGTCCAGGAGCCTACAGCTGAACCATATTTCTAAGGTGGCATCTCATAACGCTAGGGTTCACCTCAGAACTAACACTGAAACAACACTTGCGGAATATTGAATAATATGTAATTCAGAGTCAAAAGTTGTTGCCTTTACTATTACTCCCGATAGCTCCCACGCCTATGGAACCCATTGAAATTCCTACATAAACTGAGAAACGTACCTGAAGCAACTTTTTTCACCTTTCATAACGGGTGTGCGAAAATGGTTTCCGTGCCGCAGAGTATTTTCTTAGTGCGCAGTCCTGAAGGAACTGAGCGAAAATTTAACTGCAGATCAGCCCATTCATCGCCAGCATATATTGCACACCCGTCGGTTGTCATATGATTAGCAGATCTCTTGCTCATGAACACTGGTTGTTTTCTGCCCTCCGCATCATTTTTTTTTCCGCCAAGATTTGCCTTTTATATCCCTTTATATCTTAATTTAAGTTTTAACGTATTCCCCACCAGTTATATATTCCATGACGCTGTCTCCACCTACGTTATCATAGTGCTGTCAACCCCTTTTTTTGTAGATGTTATGACGACAATAGCTTCCTCCTAGCTTTCCTAAACAGTCATATGTAAGCATGCACAAGCGCTCACTGAGTCTATGATATTTATCTCTTTTACACCACTTCAAGGTTTATTCCCGTATTTTCCCTGTGCCATTTAGATATTCACCAGATTATTTTAGAAAATGAAGTACTTTTATCGATACTGTTGGAATTTTTGTGCGTTCTTGAGTGAGTGAACCCGCTGGATACCAAATCAAAAATAAAACACTTTTCGAAAAAGTGCAGGGAATTGAAGCCAGGCTGCAGTGCTTCCGAGGCGGGAATCATAAACATATGGCCATACCACATTTCATGATGTGAATCAAGTTCGGCGCTTTGCCCGAAGTGTTATGGCATGATCAATTCCAAAGAAAAAGAAAATTCATCATGGTTCGTATAATTTGTGTGTTTGTCTTTGAGTGCGGTGTCCAGGCGTGGGCATGACTACCTGCATGTGCGCCCGTGTGTATACGCACCTGTGGATGCATGTCTGTGGGCCCTTGTGCGTTCATCTGTGTGTGCATTTGTGCACCTGTGCGTGCGTGTGCGTGTGTGTAGGTCCCTGTGTCTGTGTCATGTGTGTGTGTGGGGGGGGGGAGTGCACTTTTGTGCGTGCCACCTTTTCATCTGGTACTTGTTCAAGGCCCACCAAGTATATGTAGCCTCGAAGCAGCAAATGCATTAATAAAAACTGGTGCGCTGAACATTTTGTTCCGGTATCATTGCAGCCAGCTCATGTTTCGCCACGAATTTTATGGTTGGTTATGTGGCAGAAATTAACTTTCCTTAGGCTGTGCATGGTGTTTTATATATATAGTTTGGACGCAATACTGGTAAGCCCCATTTATTTCCTACAATTTACTACGTTGCCAATGATTGGAAACTAAATAACAACGAGCGGAAAGACTGTAATTGAAAAAGGTTGCAGCAGGAAACAAAAATGCAGTGTAAGAAGTCTCTTTTCTAAAATTGCCGCTGGTTTGTGTTCGAGGTTTCTTTTCTTTTGCTTCGCTTACCTATAGGTTTGATTTGTGCTTTTCTTAGCGTCCATAAAGTAATAAAAAAAACTCCACTAGGCTATCAATGTTTTAAAGATGTTGCAAAAAGTACGACAATTCAGAATCCTCATCGTTTTCCTTTAAATTGCCGTTTGTAAATGTTAAGGTTCTTTTTCTGTATTTATAATCCGTTCTTTCTACTGGCGTAAAGTTATTAATTTCTTTAACGTAATCACAAACAACGCAGAAATGTTTCTGCACAAAAAACAAGGTTTGGAGACTTGTTTCTTTGATGGACCCGAAGAGACTTATTGCTTACATTGCCTAACGTTCTCTTTCGTTTAATTTTATGCTTATGTAATAAGCAGTGCCCCAGGAATTTTTTAATCACGGGCGGCAAAAGTACGTATTGTCTTCTATTTTTAAGTCGTGCGTGTATCAGAATGCTGGCATCTTAGCTTCTTCCCCCCATTCCGAGCCGAGGCGGCTTCGGCATGACAGGCAAGTATTCTACAAAAGAGCGTAAATTACAACCTTTTCGCCTTCCACTCCAAATCTTTCCGATGGGCGTCGATCTTGAAGAAGCGGCTGCCGTCTTCTCCCCGTGTGGTACCGTCACTCAGTTGGAGGGCTTCTGTTGAAAGACAGAGAACCGGTTCGGTGAAGATCGAATCTTGTGGTTATTCTAATACACACCAGTTTCACATCACCTCGGGTGGTCCCAGGAATCCTAGATTTGTGGATATGTTTTGCTTCGTTGTTTTTTTTAATACACGAGGAGTGCTCCTGCGTCTTCCGTTTTCCTTTCTCTTTTTTTTTTTTTTTTTTTTTTTGAGCGTGAGATTGGTTCCTTTCCTCGGAGTTCCCCTTCAACTGCCCGAACGTGGGAAACATGTGCGCATGTTTAGAATTTACATTGAATTCTCAGCTTTGGTTGTTTCTTCCTTGCGTGTATATGCAGAGTATTCAGTAACTCCAGTTTTTTATCCGCAACACAATTGCATAGCCATGGCTGGAAGTCACTGATTTAAAGAAAATTGTTAACAATACCTCAGTGCCTATTTTTTTTTTCACTTCGTGCTCAGCCTCACTGATGAGGATAGGCGTTCCCATTGTTAATTACTGACTTTTGTACGATATCTTTTATAACCACGTCTTCCTGCCTATTTAAAAAGCGCCCCCTCATTTCCTCAATAGAAACTGTCGCTTCACGATTTTTGGTTCATAGATCGGACGCTGGCAATGGATCCCTGATTTTATTAGGTCGCCTTTTTAAGCTACCCTGACGATAGTAAAGAGCCATGTTCATGACATAGTCAAGTCCATGAGACGTTTTCTTTTGTTCTAGTCGCGGCAGACGCTAAAACGATTTCACCAAGCACTTTCATTGCTTTTATGATTCCTGAGGAGCAAAATTGCTAGGTCGTCCAGATATTGCTGCGATCAATTAAAATGGTCGGCGGTATTTCGAACGTTCCGCTGTCCCCGCGAGGGGGCGGCCTTTAATCGCAATCTGCTTCCGCCATATCTAGTGCTGCTGTGGTTTAGGAAATAGAGGATCCTGCTAGTTGGTTTGCAATTTGTACGTATGCAAACAGTGCGACCAATGAAACAAAGGCAATGACAACCACACCAAGCGCTGCGTGACTTGTTGTCAACCCTTGCTGGCTCGCTCTGCGCGCTATTTGCATATATATAGGTACTCAGTTTCTGAGGCCCTAGGGCTTGTAATCTCGCCAATTTAGTACGGCCTTATTTGTTACCTAGAATAGAAAATACAGAAAGCATCCTCCGGGGCTTCAAAATC
Organism: Haemaphysalis longicornis; assembly: GCF_048455015.1. Lineage (NCBI taxonomy): Eukaryota > Metazoa > Arthropoda > Arachnida > Ixodida > Ixodidae > Haemaphysalis > Haemaphysalis longicornis. Next base: position 72,064,559 of record NW_027526361.1, on the reverse strand, counting down.
AAAGAATTTTTTTTGTGAATGTGAAGCATTTTTATGTTTGCCCCTGCACCATCGTCTAAAATGTCTTCCACACTCCGCTCCTGATCAGGTCAGTAAAGATGTGTGGTACCCTGTTGGCCATGTTCTTTGCATAGTGCAGTGATCTCTACCATTTTTCCCGTTTACTTTTGCGTTCTTCGTAAACGTTTAATGTAGGAAACTGACGCAGAAATTGCCACGCTTACTTCGTTTGATGTGTGTTTACACAGAGACTTTCGCGATTTGACGATCGGGGATTAAACAACACGTTTATTCCCACTTTCTCTTCGTTTTCACTCGCTGCGATTTCCCTACTCACCCTGCAGGTCTAACATTCTCCCTCTTTCATTTACCCTTGTCTCATTTTCACTTCCTCACATAGTGGCTACAGTTGGTGTCGATAACTGCCAAATGAGCAAGGCATGCAGCATGGTGTGAATGTAGTCTGGTTCGTTCACGACGTCGTTCACACAAGACGGCTCGTGTTGTATGCTACGTCCCTCGTCCTTGTTATTTGCGCTGTTGTAAACGCTCAAGCATTTAAATGTGGACTCAGCGGTGAAATGCGTCTGCCCTTCTGTAACACTTGCGGTGCTACACTCTCTCCGCATACGAAAAGATCAATATTGAAAGGCGCTAGGGCCTTCATATTTTAATGTCAGTCTTTATACTGCCCCTGAATAGACGGTTTCTGAGCAATGCATTTGTGTATGGTAGTGAAGTTGGCTTTATTGGCCCCGGAGTGTGGTGCTCTTAGGGGAGGCATGGGCTTGCATTGAGGTCTTTTAAAGGTTTTATAGATGTTTTAAGTGTTGTGTAAATGTTTTTTAGATGTTGTTTAACGTTCCATATGGGCTCATAAAAGGCCTTAGGGCTTCACATGTTTTATGAAAAACAACCTATACATCGCCTTAAAATGTTTTCCCATCAAAACGGTTGTGTATCAAAGTGAAGTCAACTTTCAAAAGACTTGATAGGTAATAGCGCTTCAGTGGTGTACATGGGATATTATCGAGACATTAATTAAAAGGCCAATATTATGGAGACATTAATTAAAGGGCCTTTCTACTTAGGTATAAACCTCCTTATATGGCGCCTGAAAAAGCTGCTTCCCCATAGTTCATGTGTGCGTAGTATAGACACCGATATTAAAGGAGCTCGGCGAATACTAGAATGGGCATTTATTAGCCAATCCCCACCACGAGGTTTCTGCAAATTCATTTTTCCAAGCAACACTTTATGATGACCGCGGAATCGTCTGTCGAGTGTTGGGAGAAAGGGGCAATGCACCGTTCATTCGAACTCCCGGGATTCAAGAGGTGCTTTCATTAAACGTTTCCAGCGCCGCTTCTGCCTTATTTACGCTCAGAGCAGACACAAAAAATACAAAAAACACAAACTTAAAACAGTGCAAAGACACATTATAGAGCAGGATGAGCTGTTGCTACGACGTGACATTTTAGCTTCTAGAGTTCAATGTTCCCTGAAAAGGAACAGACAAGGGGTTTGTTTGAGTTTCACTTATGTATCAGTTAGTTGAGTCTCATTAAACCTATCAAGAAATCCTTTTTTTTTTAATTCTGCCCTCAACCGCGCAGGTTTTAGTTACTTAGTGTTCTCGCGCAAGCCATAATAAGTTATCCTCGAAAGAGATAATGTACCGGGAAGGAGAGTAATCTAGTTATAATGCGTCGCGTCGTTTCGCTTGCTTTAAATTTACATAAAAGCAGTTTTTTTAATATCACTTTTTAGCAGGCACACTCTATGAACCGACGATTTCTTCGGCACAGTTCGGTTTGTTCAATGTTCAACACAAGCGGGAAAATGTTAATCTAAATATAAGCGTCACAGTATGGGTAATACATTCCTTTGTTAATGCGTTTATACACATTCTGTAAAAACAGTCTATCAATGTGTCCTTAGGCGATCAGAGGTCTGGCGAACGCAAACAAAAAATTAAAAGTACAGAATTGGCACCACAGGAGGCCACAGGCAACGAAGAAAAGGAAAAGCGTCCGTGTTTATACAGTACAGCCGCCTCAGGTTCTCCCTGGAACAAACATCTCGGCCGCCACCCGCCGCCGGGCTCCTTCGCTTGTCTCCGGTATCACCTTCGGTGCGTTGTTCACATGTGCGTCAAAGGCGTCGGGAGTTCGCAGGAAAAGCCGACGGTACAAAGGCCCCGCCGTGGCTGCACAGCCACTTTGCCGTCGTCGATCTGCGCTCGGCTTCCCCCGGCACGCCATCAGCGGCATCACTTGAGGCGGCGAGACGGCGAAACTGCGCTGCCTTCTTTCTGCGGGTCCCCGGCACCGTCCCTGTCTTTTTTCTCTCTTGATAGCATCGCTGCCGGCTCGCCCTCTCCTCCGAGACCACAGACCATCCATCCCTGTTCGACCACGTGCGCTGTTTCGGTGTTTCTTTCACTTCGTTTTCCAACCTTCCTTTTCTTTTTGCCCTGTGAGGGAAAGAAAGAAGATAGCATGGAGAAAAAAAGGCAGTCAATCAACATAATGAGACAGGGGGAGGAGTCAGCTGTCTGGCTTTTATCAGAGGGGGCAATGAGCACCCAGAGCCGGCCACGATTGGCCTCGTCCTTATCAGTTCCCCTCTCACTCCTTAGAGATAGGAAGGACTTGGGTCGTTTTTGAATGCATAATAGAGCCAATTACTGAGGTTTGCTGGATTTGTAATTGGCGGTGTCGCGACGCGCCTGCGCTCTCGGCAGCAGCGCCGCTGGAAAAGTAGCGGCGCTTCGGGGAAACTCAGCTTATCGGCATGTGTGTCGGTGTGTGGCCGAAGAGTCGTGCTGTTGAGCGACGGAGCACGGCATTTTAACGTTGCGCACCTTTCGTGCAGCATCCCGTAATTCGTTAGCTCAAGGCAAATGATTTTTTTATACATAGTAGTGTATACGGCAGCTTACGGGAGGACTAATTTTGGCCTGAGTACATATCTTCTGCATGCAGGTGAACAATACCCACAGGAAAAGCTTTGGGAGTAACGCCTTGGGCGTAACGCCACGTCAAGGTGTAAAGCTGTTTCCTGCTACCAGCATTGTTATTGGTAGTTGGCACATTTTAACAGCATATTTTTTTTTATATATTGAAGTTGTATAACCACGTGTACAACTTAAAGTTTGGAAAGAATTTAATATACCGCGCACAAATTTTTGGGTCATTTCCGGAAACAATAAGCGGTAACAAAATATTAGTATTGTCGCCTACTGGTGATGTTAATAAAAGCAATACATATGCTTCAAGGTTACACCCCGATATGTTTGTGCCTTCACAAAGTGAAAGAATATTTACAACTTTGATATGCATCTAGAATCTCTTTACCGGTATTATTGGTCAGCTACCTCGTGAGAATGGAATGGAAAACTAAGAGATCTAAACATTCGCCGAGTAACCAAATCTTAAGAGGAATATTTTTGAAGTGTGTGTCAAACAGAGAAAGTTCTGGTTATATTGAACAGTTACGCATTACAGCTGAGTGCTATTGCAAACTTTTCTTAGAAGTGCCGGAAATTCAAATGACTAATATAGCCCGCAAGGGCTTCAGCTTAGCTTTTGTTCTGTTGTCCATTCATTCAATGAAGCAAGCACATACAACATAGACACTTCAAGTTGCGAATCTCATCAATGCTGGAGAGGCAAATACATAAGGGTACGTGATTCATCATTCTAATTTGTTACTAATTTGCGGTATGTAGTCATTTAATTATACTTAATTAGTTTACCAGTAATACCAAGAATACATACTGATGCACGTCTAATTATTATTTTTCCAGTAAAATATAAATATAGCTTGTATTTCAAGGCTGGAAAGCTTTTACATGTTTTGTATACTCAATGTTTTCCTCTCAGTGGTGTCGTAGACATTAAAAAAGCACTGCCCCAACCCCCAGACTAATGTCAAAATTCTACTCTACTAAATATCAACTGCGGAGAGAGGGGCTATATTATATACGTTATATTTCTACTTATGAACCCTCCAAATAGCTACTTTGTAAGCTAATTAATAATTGTCGCACTCACAAAGAAGAATTTTGTACTTACGCGTAAACAGCAGGCTTTTCTTTGTTGTGGGGCATTGGCAGTGAGGCGGCACAGGCTGCAATTGGGTTCTTCGTTCCAGAGTGGCATCCTGAACCGACCAATAATAAATAAAGAAAGAAAACGAGCAACTGTTAACCAGAGCCATCTCAGAATGGAAAGAACAGCCATGACGCGCTCATGCTGTGCAGGCATGGATGCATTTTTTGTCATACTGGGAGCATTACATTGAAGATTCGCTGGAGTATTTGCATCACCTTTTTGTATAACACTTCCGTGTAGGAGAGATCACTTAAAATGAACGTGAATGTTCGTGTAAAAATTTCACTCGTGTAAAAAGCACACTTATTGAATGCACGTGATGGAGGAGCTTGGTCATACCCTGACTTAATCCAAATATTTTGATAAGAAGCACGAATGCCTTCTTAGCCTTAAAGCTGCTCCGAGATTAGTTTTAGGATCTTTATCGTTGCTTCTGCGCCGTCGATGTGACTCTGCCTGCTTTAATAAGGTGAGTTCAACTAAAGCCTCTTTCTTGACATAAAAAAGCAAAATTATTAACACAAGCAAGAAGGTCAGTAGTGACTAAAGCATCCCGGTATTCGAGGGCAAGTAACCAGCGAGAAGAAAAAAAAAACTTCGCTATGGTAGCAAACAATTTCACGGTAAATAGCCCTCCGTGTGAAGTTATTTTAATATTTTCTATAAGAAATTTAGCGCTCATAAATTATCCTCGGTTGGATCCTTAGTATAAAGACCATAGATGTACCCCGTAGATTTTGGCTTTCGGCTTTGTTCGGCAGCCAACTCACTGAAATGCCACCGATAATTATCCGTGTCCTGCTAAAGAGCTCAGTGCTAATTGAAGCGTTTTGTTTACAAACTGGCATGAACTGTTACAAAATATAAAGCATATGGCCTCTTGGTTCAGTGTGCATTTGGTGCATGTTAAAAAAATTGATGCAATGAATGGGAGAAACATCCGTTTTGAAGCGGGGACTATGTAGATGTCATTTTAGGTGGCCCCAAATCCTCTCGTAAATATACTGTCGTAACAGTAGTCGCAATCTACCTGCCGCTCAAATCTCTCGCTAATTGAGTTCCTTAGCTTAGGTTTCTTAATTTTATTTGGTTCAAATGGAGCAACGCATAGCGAGAAACTCGTTCAGGCTACTGCGTAAGGCAGCATACGTTCGCATTACGAATTTTACGGCTTGCACTTGACACGCTGCGAGATGAAATCATTAGATCAAACGTGAAACAGGGCGGTATTAGTGCGCTAGCGTGCTGACACAATAACGCCCGCACCAAAGTTTGCCCTCAGGATTGAAATCTGATATAACGCGCAGAAGCCAGCCAGCGCCCGAACGAATTCAGCAGATGAAGTTTATGCATGCAGCGTGTCCCTTGCGCATATATCCCAACTGTCAAAGGGAGTATCGTGAAGGATCGAGAGTGCGAGTCTCAAGAAAACCTTTCAAGGTGAATAGCACCTGGTGTCATTTCCAGGGTGAGCAATGGCAAGCCGTACACCGACTTGATCGCGTTGGGAAATCTCTCCTCCGGGGTGCTATCGGTCTCCTGGCGTAAGACGGCTGCTTGTTAAGCGCGACGCGCCATAAAGTATTTGTCTTTGCGACAGAGATTTAAAAATGTCCGAGCGCAGAACTGCAGGAGGGAAAAGGCGTGTTATGAGAAAAAATCGAGCGCCCTGCAGAGGACGACTATTTTTCTCCAAGTCTTCTCATTTATCATGGATGTTTTTTTGAGAGGCTGTTTCTCAGGACTGCTCCCCCCCCCCCCCCCTTTTCGCAGCCTCGGGTGCGATGCTCGGTAAAATTGACATCAAAGTACTGAGCGCAAATACAAATTTACACAAAATAAATACCCCCCTCCCCAGGCAAAAGAGGAATAAACGTGAAACCGAGGTTACATTACAAAACCTGCCACTCCGCAAGTAGTGGCAAGGGCTCCACTTCCTCCACCAGTTTGTTACCTTTATCACGGCCTCTGGAGATACAGAAGGATGGCTGTCACCACATAGATAAGGGCAGCAAAAAGATGTCCACCGTCAAAGAACTGTCGGGCAACCATGGGCGAGAGCTTTGCCCTATTGAAACCGACACGGAACAGGCAAAGCCCAGACGGACCCCGTGGTTGCAGACGCACTGGCTCACGATTGCGCGGTATGAGAGAACTGTGCCAGCCAGGCAAAACGCGTCGAACGCAACAGCAAATAAGTCGCTTGAGGTGGGTCGCAGGGCGACCGAACTATAGCAAAACCGTCCCTGACCCTAGCTCTTCCTCCTCTCTCTTAGTCCTCCCTCCTGGAACTTGGCTACACCGGACGCCTAGCGGTGACGTCTTCCCAACTCATCCGCTAAGAAAGGTCAACGACGGTGCCGCAGCATCGATGTGCAACGGTGCGTCCGCGCTTCAGCAAGCAGAGCGGCCTGCTCTGCTTGCGTGCTCACCGATTTCAATTACGTTCACGTCACCCGGAGAAGTATTTATGGGACCCATTGTTTCTCCTATAGATAGAAGAAGCCCAGTAGCACGCCTTTTCGATAGTGCGGCGCCTCGGTGGGGCTGCTGCTTAGTCTTCCCCCGGCTCATTCTGGCGCGGTTCGCTTTTTTCCCCGGTTTGCTTCCCCTTGCGCGATACATGTCCGCTGTCTCTGCGGCCAGTTGCTGGTGCAACCGCCTGCTCGTATCTCCTGGAGGTCTTCTACGCCCAGCAGGGCTTTCCATCTTCAGTCTCCAAAGAGCTTCATTAGTCCCCTGTTCTCTTCTGTTTTTTTTTTAAGTGTTTCCAAAGAACCCGGCCTCCTGCGCCTTTATTTTTATTTCTACGCACGCAAGCCACTGGCCACCATGCCTTCCTTTTTGTTACGGCTTTGATTCTTAGTCTATGTTTCTCTCTGCCTACGAACTTGCTATATTGCGCGGTTTTTGTCTTGCTACTCGGCTTATACAAATAGTTTCTAGAAATATTATTCCCTTTTTCGTGTTATGTGTTGAGTTGTCTCGTCTTTATTGTTTCACCACTGGAGGATACCAATTCTTTTATTTTATTAATTTTGATCAACTCTGCGCGTTGATTTTAGGTGCCAGATTGAGCAACGGTATACATCATTCCCGAGCTCCTTGTTTAAAAATGCGGGCTTAATGCGTCATGTGCAGCTGCACTTGGGGGTAAGCAATAATGGCTATCTCTCCCGTGAAAGCTTCCATCTCTCTGAGGCCAATAAGAGTCGTACGTCAAAGGGAGAAAAAAATGCGTAGGGGAGGCACATGGAAGATAAAATATAAGTACCAGTTTTAGAAGCAAAACCCACACCGCGAGTACAATTCAAAGCTGAAGGACTAAGACGGATGAGGTAAAAGGATTCAGGAGGCTAAGAATGGTTTATGTTTATTTGGATTGTTGAAGCTTACAATCATACGGTGCATCGCGCAAGAGCGTGATCAGACGAGATAAAACATACTTAACCACAGCTTCAATTGCATCTCATGTCCTCGATTATTTCTCAAAGACAACTACCATTTTTTTTAAGCGCTATCGTTTTTTGTTCTCTCAAATGGGCCGAACGGGTGCCATCTTTTATAAACTACGCATTTGTTTAATCAATCAATGGATCAAATATGAAGAAACAGTTTTTATGTCTGTTACTCAAGATTAGAACTGGAGAAGGGTCACTTGTCCTGCAGAACATAAGGACCCAAAAACATAAAATAAACTAACCTCTAAGCGCATACAGTTACTGCACCTGCTAACTCCAGTTCATGGGAACATACATTTTTTGTGCAGTACTTTACTACGACTATACCAGTTTTCAAATAAAAAAGTAAGGAAAAGCCGTGGTATTATACCGTGTGTACATAGCCCTGGTTACCGGTGTTGTACTAGTTACCACGCACCCATGTCCCAACACTCTCCTCCCCGGAGAAATAGTATAACAAAATATTTAAATATCCCCATATCGTTATTTTCAGGAATATACATAGAGTTCATATTTCTAGTTCCTGTAAGCCCGAGCGATATGCCTTTTCCAAGTAGTTGTCTTCAATTTACAACACGGACCAGTTTTGTTAGATTAACTATTTCTTGCTGTCAGGAGATCGCAAGCTGTATAATAAGCCAGCTATTCTAGAACATAGAACTGCAGAGCAGATTCTTAAGGTGTTTTTATTCATCATTTGGTAACTCCGCAAGTTGTTTCCCCCCAACTGCAAGCTCTTCAAAAAATTGCAATTTAGCTCTAAGGCGCATTGAAGGATTCATGTCAGCTTCTTTTTCACCTTAACCACGTAGCAATAAGTTTTCTTGGCTTCAAAAACTTTTTTTTTTGTTTCTCTGCGACGTTGAAAGAAATTGCCTTAACGTCGAGTGGCACGTTTTCGTGCCCACCCGTATCCTATTTTTCTAATGTGCCCGACGTCCAATTATTAGAAATGCAACTATACGCAAATGCTCTGAAAAAGGTACTCAGAGCAGTCCTCCTGTATACTAGCATCGTGTTCATACGACTGTGAATTGTTTGCTTATTTCGGCTTGAAGAAAAGATTCCTTGTGCAAATCTTTCTACACATGGCATCATGCTACATTGCAGCGCACGTTCTGCACACGGCGCACACATGTTTGCCCCTCCCCAAAGTTGAAGGCAACGCTGAGCACGCCATCAGGATGACTCAGGCATCTTGCGTGCTTCGCGTCAAAAAGGTTCGCATGCAGAAGCTAAACAGGCCTTCAAACCCGAAAGCGAACCCGGATGTCCTGCTTTCTGAAGAGCATCAATCGATGAACGCAGCCCCCTCGCCGGCCCCCTCCTTCCTCATCGGGCCAACAAAAGCCGGGGAAAGGAGGGAATACTGAACGCTGTGCCGTCATAAACTTGCCATTCGTGGCCGCAGGCACATATATTGCGTGCATGGCTGCACGCACGAACGCACTGATATTGAGAGAAAAACGCGTCTTCGACGCCTTGTATGCACACCGTCGAGCCTTTTTGTATGAGATATGCGCATGCACTGCATGCGCTATCCAGACGCTTCGCGGCTGAGAGGCTGAACGCGGTGTCCGCAGTTCTTGTCCAGTTTTGTATGCACCGTACCAATGATGTAATCAGAGAGATGGAACCACTGCAGGGGGGCAGGAAAGTCGAGATCTGAAGGCCCGCGAATATTCGTTTCCGTAATATAAGACGACTGCAGATCAGACGCCTTGTTAGGCGATAAAACACGCGCCCAAGAAAACGGGCTATCATAATGTCTACACGAAGCCGTAAATCACCTCCCGCTGAGTAACCGGAGTCATCGGTGTCCGTCCCGGCTGGCGGACCCCTTATTACGGTTTTCGGGCCCAAGTAGGGCTGGCGCAGCGCTCTACTGGGAGCCCGTAATTGAGACGTGGAAGTGACCTCAGTGACAAATAAAATTGTTCGAATGAAACCTGGGAAAGAATACAGAGGCTGACCAGGGTGTAATTTTGAGGAGGAGCTGCGTTGGTCCCTCAACCAAGAGCTTTCTGAACTAACACAGCTAAGCCTGCATTGTACGTGCCACCCCGCTCTCTTATAGTGGTGTCCTATGGATGCGGCCTCTGCCTCCTGCTCTTCTTAATTTTCCCACTCAACCAAACGACTGTAGTAGGCAAGGAAAGCATCAATAACTGAACTAGGCAACTAGGCAAGGAGCTATCTTTGTTTTGTCATGAAAATAGCAGGAGTTGCTTTCTTCGTGCAACATTGGAGTTACTTTGTTGGGCCAGAAACAAAAAGCATTAGACTCTTGCCACTGTTTTCTGCTGTCACGTTACGAAATTAGGAAAAATCATAAATTCAGCGCGGGTCTGTGGCCACGTTGACTGCTCTAGTTAGTCACAGAAAAATATTACGAAATTGGGAGATTAAGCTGGCGCCAAAACTTAGCGAATGTATTCAGCTATAGACGTAAACGTAAAACCATTATTCCGCACGGCACTCTGTAAATTGCTCGTTATCTGCGCCTCGTTCTGTTAAATATCGTATATAATTTTTTACAACAAACATATCACATTACCGACAGCCACTGTCGAAAGCTTGCTGTGTGGTACGTCACCACGGGTTTTGTATACCCCATCGGTTCGGTAAATGATTTTTATAATCCTTCCCGCAATCACTTATGCGTGGGTATTAGTGGGATCTGCGTGGATAATAAGCAGTGATTGGAGCATCGGCAGCCATGTCTCTTGCTGCCCTGAACCCAGGATTGAAAGCGTTCTTTTTACTGTACTATGCTATATAGCACGGTGTCACAATGAATGGTACAGCACACTCCCAAATCCGGTATCCTGCCCCGTTTGAACTTGGGGATAAGCGTAATCTTCGTATACATATACGTGTATAGGTGAATGGCTTGAAGCTCAGGGAGTTGCCGCTACAGACAGGAACTTTAATCCTACGTGAAGCGTTTCCCGTATACGTGTGAACCATCGGAAGGACGTACAAAAGGCACAAGGCTTGGCGAACGTGACGTACAACGCCGATAAGTTGCTGGAGCTGTGTAGGCAGGCTTACAGGCTCCGCGGGTCATTTTCTGAGAAAAGTTGGCGGGATCGCTGGTAGGATCGCTAAGAAGGATGTTGCGGCGACGCACACGTGCGAGCATAGTCGTCGAGCGTTCACTTGTGTGACTACCCGCTATTGGCAAGGTCGGCCGCCTCTTGTTCGCGCCGTGCGTTATATGACGCCAACAAATAGGGAAAGAGGATCACCGCGGGAACCTCCTTTTATCATTTTATGGTGATCACTCTCCTCCTGACACGACGCCCGAAAAAAGGGACCACCCGGATTATCGCGAAGCCACCTGGTCTTCGTCCGCGCGTATTTTGGCGTTCTCTTCAGCCGAGCGGTTTATTTTATCTTTGCTCTCATTCTCCGCTATGATAGGCTGCCGAACATCAGTCAGTTTCACTTGGGGGTTGTGCTGCTACAAGAGAGCGCGGCACCGCAAAGGACGGATGTAGCGAGGGAGAGAGAGGCAGGGAGAGGGCGGCCCTGAGTTCGAAAGTCAAGGATGTCGCTCCTCCGCTTTCTAGCGTGGGTTACGCGCTCGCTCGTCTCTCTTGTTTAACCTTTCCGGTTTGTATTCATATTATTTTCCCGCCCGTCCAAAACCCGGTTTTAAGAAGCCAGCGGAGCAAGAAAGAAAGGGGGAGGGGGAGTGTGTCTGCACGCACAAGACTGGTGTACTACTTATGCCTACGGAGAAACCCGAGCACTAAGACCGCTCCAACGGTGGTGGGAAAGCTTACACATGGTGGCGCGAAGGCTCCGTATATACCAGGGAGTGGATGCAGGTTTTAAGCTTACGGCACGTTTTGTCATTGACGCTGCTGGGTGTGCGGAGGAAACGAGAAATCGTGCCGTCCTTTTTTTTTCTTGCAGTACGGGGTCTTTCAAATTTGCAACATAGCGTGCCGCCGATTTTCCAGCGTGCATGCGCATTTCAACTTGAAGCTTTTACTAAAGCGTCTGCCAGGCTCGTACCTCTACTGTTACTTTAGCTGTTAGTAAAATATTAGTACAGCTAGTTACAAGGTGAATGCAAATTGGAGAGGGATGATATGTGGGAGAAGAGCAAGGCGGTAGAGTAATAAGTCGTCGTGACCTAAGGGACTGACGTGAATCATTTCCGAGTATTTGGCTGCGTCTGGACCTGCAATCTGGGTCGGCCATTCTTTACATCACTCAGCTGTTCCATTAAATCTACGCTCTGCAAAGAAATGTGTTGCTGATTATGGCAGCATACTTCGCGAACCTCGACGTGTCCTACGCGTAGGGTTAAAGCGCACCATCGTGGAAACATATGCCATAAAGTTATCCCAAGATCGATCGAAATGTGTGATCTTGTCCGATAGAAGGCGTATAACTGCGTTTCTATATCGACTGCCACGGGCACGAATCGAGTCTAGCCATAGCTCCTCCATTACCTAATCGCGATGCCATTCCTCTGGCAGGCCGTACGCAGCGCCTACGTCGGCAGGACAGGCCGCTGGTCGGCGTTTCCAAAAGAACTTTGCACTCTGCGGGAATACCGAAGAGTGCGCGTAGGCCTGATAAATGAGGTGGCCACGATGGCGCGGCTGCCACCGAGGGGTCATCTGGCAGCGCAGGTTCTTTCCGTACCGACGCTTGGAAATGCCGGAATGTTCGGAAGGGCCACAGATATCGGAGGGGGCCAGGGCGCGGCACATGCAGCTGCCTGTTTTCCTGCCTGCCTACCATCATTCCGACGACCATACGTCACATGATCGGCTTGTTGTTATTTTTTAGCCTCGCCACGTCCCCCATAGAGGGCGTGCCGCTGCACGCCGTATCTAAGCTCCTGCCCATGCTTCTGTACGCCGCGCGGTCCCCGGGGAGTGCGGCTGTCCCGTGTGTAGGCTGCGGCTGCGGGGTCACTGTCTCGACTGGAATGGTGCCCGCTGAGAGAGAAGCGAGAGCGAAAGTTCACCTCTCGTTTTTCCCTTAGCATATTTTGTTTTTCTTGCGTGGGCATGAATGAAACAAGCGAAAAAAGGTCAAGGTAAAGCAGCGGGTGTTGCTAGAAAAAAGTATTATTCAGACACCGTTAAGGGATAGCTCGGCGATTTTAAGGGTGGAGGAGGACCAATATCGACATCTTTCATGTATAAGGCATCGATAGTATAATTGTTGTCGGATAATAAATAGAAGGTCAATATAAGCAACGAACAACAGAAACGTGTGATCATTTGTTAATTGAAGACGCATAGCATACAACCATGCATCAAGCTATGCGTTGCAGATGTAGATCTCCGGTACCTCTTGATACACTGTGGATGTGCAACGAAAGAAAAAGAGTTCTAAAGCATATTGACAGCTCATGTTTTTTTTTGTTTTTTTTTTCGAAATGGCGCTTAAGACAGCGGTTTAGATTGGAACAGGCTTTGACAATGAAACGCTGGGGAAAACATAAGTACCGCAGACATATCACAATGATAAATACTACACAGCATAACACGTTAGAAGAAAGAAAACGGGTTGCCCAAGAGTTTTTAGTCACCACTTTTCGAATGCCTGAAAATTCCATAATATGCAATATCCCGCATTTTCCTCTCACGTTCTGCCTCGTATTCCTCCCCTTCACCAGCATTCGCGCCTCAGTCCCTCTATATCTTTCATAATTCTGGAACGTTCGCGGTTTTTACGGTGACCCTGTTAGCCGACACGTCCTGCTTGAAGAAAGAAAACGTAAGGTTAAAATACAATGTAAAAAAACACCGCAAGTGTCTCCGGGATGCTCTCTAGAGCCACATTTTAGACGTGCGGCATGCCATTCGACGCTTATCTGTAAGGGCCTGTGAATTATTGATCCTGGTGTTGTTATTCTGGCTCCAGTGTACAGTACTCCATATGCAGCACGTGCGTAATGGCCATCTAGATATGCAGGACTGAACGCCCGTTATAGTTCCAAGCCATCGACGCCATCGACTATCGACCTACCAGGACAAGTGTTCGCAGGCGCGACGAGTCGTGAAACCGTTTACCATAAACTGCGACCACGATACAACATTTACGCATGCACATCCCGTTTTCAGTCTTCGCTCTGCCCGTGTTTCTTTCTCATTATTATTCTAAGTCGCTCTGTTTTGCTTTTCTCTGCACCAATCTATGCATGCATGCCTGCCCCATTTCATCGATGTGCCCGTAAATCTCCTGTGAACCGTCACAGCAAAGTTGTAAAAACAAATTTTTTGGAATTCTTTCCATAGCGGGTAAACTAGAGCTTGTAGCATATGCGCATATGTTTGTGTTTTGTTATTCATTCTCAGTGTTGAAAAAACAACAGAATGCATGTATTTCAGTCTGCATAATTTACAACTGATGAATCGGCGTGATGTTGTGATTTTGTGGCTTTTGGCAACGCTTTCGCTACGCCTCTGCTTTTTCCTTTCTTAAGCTTGTTTGCGCCGAACCTCTTCAGCCAATTTTGTCACCACGTTTTGTGATTCGCAGCACACTAGCCTCAATATTCTGTTTTTACAAACCCCGCAGAAATAGTCCAGCCTTCGCGATCAACTTTTTACCCGAAAGCACCTGTCTTTCTTTATGCGGATACATTGAAATGATGCAAAGTATTTAGCAGCAGTTGCGCCTGCTTCCCATATTGAACTACGCCTGATGAGTCAGTGACCTCTGCTAGTCAGATTTGCCTTTTCAGCGAACTAAGCAGCATCTGGAAGGTCATGCTCGCAGTTCGAACCACTCTGATTTCTCTCACTTAGTTACACCACATTGAAGCGGGCTAGGAAATGTTTAGCGTCATCCAATAAATCATAAGCGCTCATTAGTGCTCTGCTTTCCATTAAATAACCCTACATGCGAATCCGGAAACTATTAGTCACAATATTCCCCCAAATACACTGCCTTCTGAAAATGATTTAAAGGGGAGCTGTGGAAATTCGCATAGTCCCCATACCAGCAAATTGGACATATTTTTAATGCATGCAGGCATAAAATGCGGCACTCGTATAACATATAGCACAAGTGTATTATATGCGCGGCTTGCACTTAAAGGCAATTTTAGGTGAAAGAAGTTCAAGCTGTGGAAAAGCCAGATTGAAAGAAACGGAAGACGCATTCTCAAAGCTTTCCGTGACTCCTCATCGCGAACTTATGCGCGTTCGCAGAAAATACGATGGTAAAAGTAAAAGCTATGAAAGAAATTCTTCCCCTTTCGTATAGCCATACAAACGAGAAATACGGAGGTAATTTTAATGTCGCTTTTTAAATCGATGGTCCCCAACTGATCATCAACATTGACGAAGCCTTAGTACCGTGATGAACAACACAATGTAGATTAACAGAAGGGTGGAAATGACTTTTATGTTGAGAATAGGCGAAAACTTCAGATACTCAAAACAGAGGGCAAGGCATTCGTTGACTCGTAAGTCCAGAATAATTGAAATAGTTATAAAAAAGAAACATTTATTCGACATAACTTGCGTTTGCGGTCATCAAATTCAACTCTTTAAACTTAGTTCTCGGAGCAAAGAACAGCCCTAATATTCGTTTTCCCCCCGCAGTTGCTACCAGAGCATCCACCTATGGCGCCCTACTCGGTAGAAGCAGCTCGGGCTCGGGCACCCACAGCGGCTGCCTCATTCGTCGGCAACGCCACTGGGTGAGTCGCGGGGCTCTGCTCCGTGGCGGGTCCCCCTCTTTGCTGGCCGCGCATTACACTTTGTACTTGTGCCGGGGCTGCGGCACCCAATGGCGACGTGCCCATCGATCGCGGGGGCTCCGCCATCGCTGCGTGGTAACCATGGCAACCGACGTGGAGACGCACACCGGAGAGCTGCCACTTCGGTTGAGGGAGAGTGAGGGAGACGGGGAAGGAGAAGCGCGATAGGGGCGAAGAGAAAATCGGCTTGCTGGGAGCGGTGCATGCAAGGGAAGCCGGCTTTCGGCTGCCCAAAATGGCTGCTCGGCATTCTCCGAGAGACGCACCCGCCCAAGCAAGAGCTGATTTCGCCGTCGAGACGACGGAAGGAAAACAACGGGGGTTCGTCGACCTCACGACGCTGGTCTTACCGTTGTGCGAGCGAGCGAGCGAGCTTTGTTTCCGAGGCCCTTACAGTTGTTTTTCTATTCTTCTATTCTTACGGACGAGATTACTATTTTTGGAGGCAAGCTGCGGAAGCAGTGTTGGTGTAAAGCTGGTAGAGTTAGGTCACATAGTCCCACAAAGTTCGTATACGAGGAATGCACCACTTCTCTTGTTCGAACCTGACACATAAAACTCTTCTCTCCTTCTCTCTCCTTTCTCTCTCTCTCTTTCTCTCTATTTCCCTCTCTCTTTTTATATCAATGGTTTCGATTGTGTCTCGGCTTCACGCTGCCTTTTGATATTGCAATACTGTCTGCGGGAAATTTTGAATACTTTCATCGCTAGTAGTTTCGCAACATAGTTTCATGTGGTTTTTCGGTATATAGCTGTTTAGGCTTTCAGGTAACAAATGTCAAATGTTTACACATTGAATGGCCTCGATGTAGAATAATTGTGAATCCGGCTTTCCGTAGAGTGAGAGGCAACCTTTATTTCTGCAGACAAAAGAGTTGCATCTTTCTGTCGTGGTTTATTAGATGCAATCATATACAGGCTGACGCGAGGGAAAGAGCAAAGCAAGAGACAAACTCGATTGGTAGAAGTAAAATGACTGACTCATCGTTTATGATTGATAAATCTTCGGTAAAGTGTCCAAGCCAGCCTCCATCAAATGGTCTCTATTGTTCGATAAACAGGGCTCCTTAACTTCCTGCAAATCGGGCACCAAAGTTTCCCTCTTGAAGAATATAGAATAAAATTCTCATTGTTACCCCCATGAGTATCATGCGGCAATATTTTATGCTTGTACTTTTCCCGCCGTTCGCTTCTTTAAACACTAAGAGCTATAGGGGAATTCTATAGGGGGGAAGTGCATAAGGGGAAGCATTCGTTTTACAATGAGGGATTCTAATGTTTTATTCGTGTCCCCACAGGACCGAGCGCCCGGAACGAAGCCTTGCATTGTTTCGTCTATTTGCTTGCTTTTGTGTGTATTTATTTATTTATTTATTTATTTATTTATTTATTTATTTATTTATTTATTTATTTATTTATTTATTTATTTATTTATTTATTTATTTATTTATTTATTTATTTATTTATTTATTTATTTATTTATTTATTTATTTATTTATTTATTTATTTATTTATTTTACCGTTAACCTTTAAGACTGTCATAGAGTCGCACCTGAACAGCAATGTTAGGCAAAGTGGCATTTGAATCACTGTTCAAAAGTTCGGGATTATACATAACCTCTATGGGTGGTTGATGCTTGTTTCATGTAACAAGGCACCATAAAAGAAACATATAGCTTTGACACCGCCGGAAATCTAGAATGGAAGAAAAAATAAAATTGTTTTTTTTTTTAGGACAACCCGTAAAAATCAAGGCTAATTCTTATCCGGTCCCGGAGCCTGTGACAGAATATAATGTGCTGTCTTCTGACGCATCTATATTCAAGCACGCACTCACGCACGCAAACAGACACATACGCACACACGGTCTCGCACTCGCGCCCAAACCCACTAAAACACACAGACGCACGCACACAGATCCACACACCCGCACAGGCACACGCGCACGCTCGCACCAACCTTCCTTTTCATACGGCCCACATAACTGAATCCACACATTGCTCGTGTTGATGCGCTTCCATAAAACTACGTGAATATTGGTGTTTGTCTATTCCCGGGTGCGTGTTGATAGCTCCCGTGATAACTTCCGCGATTTTCGTCATGCGCATGGCGTAATACTTGTCCATCAGGAGTTTTCCGCGCCGGAGCTTCAACTTTTCTATGAGGTCCGATGTGGTGGAGGGGTATACAGATACACTTTGCCACGTGAGTATCTCTAATATATGCCGAAATCTCGACACAGGGGTGCTTTCATTTTGCAAAGAATACATACACCACTACGTAAATTATATACTCCCTATTGTTTTAAATATTTATTAGACGATTGAAAAGTTATTCTTAATTTTGTGATAAAGAAATGGCTAAGAAGAAACTATGAAGTTCAGCAAAGGATAACATTTTTAGAATCTGAAAAATCGAGCATTTATATTTGAGATACCGGGCATACGAACAGTAAGTCTTTCCTTTGAAGGTACTGGAGCCAATCTGAGTCAGTTTTATTGCCTAATACCCATACTAAATGGGAATACACAAGGTGTTCATGAATGAGGGGAAAATACAATTGTTTCCTCAAGATCTGTCTGAGTCGGTGCATCAGACCTTGTGACCTAGATATTTTTTAAGTAGACATGATTGAAAAGTAGGAAACAAGAAAATAATACCGTAGGCAGCAAAAGTAGGCTACATTGTAAATTGATCAGTAGCTACGTAACGAATGGTTTAGTTAAAGAGATTTCATAACAGTTACCAGTGGCAGCTCCTGATTGCTGCTTACTAAATCTTCAATGAAAACTTATCATCTGAACATTTCATTGATTTTCCGAATCCGTTCCGGGGTTCACATGCATTAGACGCTCCTACATGCATACACCACACTAACATAACCCGTGAAGGTCGCGCGTCACTTTAGGCCTGCCGGTGAGTCGATTCAATTAATTACGCCTACAGGCATTTCACCGTATTCTGCTGTCATGTCAGACCGATGAGTACAGATGTGTGGCACGTTTGCAATAAACAAAATCGAGCATAATCGAAATGAACTTTTAAACGCTAATTTTTTTTATTTTCGCAAAAATATGTTGAGCTTCCCTTTTTAGAATCTTGACGTTTCGGCTTCCGTGCTGGAAGCCGAAACGTCAAGAACGATTTTCTGACTGGTCGGCGTCTCGTGTGTTTGAAGTGTGTTTGAAATTAGTAACTTTTTGATCGCACGCACATTTTTACCCATTTTAAGCCTATAAAACATGCAATATCGTAGAAAGTGGACCACGACCAAGTCATATGTTGTCAGTCATATGTACATCAACCTGCTGTTATATTGCGAATTCGCAATACGATTGTTTGCAATGCACAGGTGTAACGAATCTCACTTATGGACTGTGATGAGATAGAGCTTCAGAGCAATTGTTGCAGGACGTTCAATTCCTTACAGTCTATAGATGTTCATCTCACACTTGCCGTGAACCTCTTTGCGAGGTGTAGGTTTACTTTGGTGAGGTACATGTCTGTATTCATGCGTTATCTAACAAGTGGCCCAAACGGTAGGCATGCCAACTTGACGCTGGTCGAGGAATAACTAAAGATTGAGGACACTATAGCATTATCCCTTGATACAGTTGGTTTGTATTTGTTATGAATGATTCTTTCGGTTCGAGTCAAAGCTCATCTTTAGATGAAATTTACCAGAAGCGTTCAGCTACTTGAAATTTCGTTCCTGGCAAGCTCAAACCAGGATTAAAGGTTGATGCCATCCCGCCTGCGAAAGTGGATGCCCAGCGCAGCTGTTGTAAATCACTACGCATGCTGATGGAGGAGGGTATGAAATGTTCCTAGTTGTTTCGGCGGGCTTTTCGCTTGCACTCGGCTTCTCTGGCGGCATATGCTGGGCCATGACGCGTGCGCTCTGCGTCTTGGGCGAGGACTGTAGGTCCTGCCTACCCCGACGCATGCGATAGCCCTAGAATGACGTCAAGGCCTCTCCCCTTTCGAGAGCAGCTGCAAACCTAATATTGACCAGAATACAGGGGAGCTGGTTCCGATTTTTCACCGGCTTCTTATCATCCATCATGCGGCTTCGATGCATGTATGTTGTGGTTTTTGTCTTTACGCGAATACTGAGCTCTATGCTGCACGCCTGATTACCCTGACGCATGCGCTCGGCTTCTTGGGCGACAACTGCTGGGCCCTGCCTGTTCTTTTCTTTGTTTGTTTACGACAGGAAATTTTCCGACCAACGTGAGGCTAACATCTTCGCTCTAAAGAATGGAGCCTTATGCTTTCGTTTAGTGCGATAGAAATTTGAAGCATTCATTGGCATGTGGTGGAGTCATTGAGGACGCGTGCCAAAACATAAATTGCACCGCGTGTGCGCATTGTCATGGGATGTAGCACCTTCATTAAATTTTTGCGAGATGGGGCTTTCTTAGAGAAGACCTAAGAGTCCTCGCTAGGCTTTCCTAATGACTTGCCTAATGGTTACATATGTTCTCTGGCATTGTTATGGCAGCGTTGGGGGTGTGAATTATAGAATTATGGGCTTCACAAGCGCAGTCAGTTAGCCGGGACTATCTTTTAAGCATTCATCAATAACAATGTAATGATTTAGAATTATTGACTTCTTTCAAATCTTGTACAATGTGGCTTTATATATAGTAAAATTTATTTCCTTTTGTCTGTATGTGCTAAAACGCTTTTCCGGTGCCTTTGTACAAGTGTGGTTGTTAAAACGAAGCTTTGTATACCTCCCTGCGCGTGACCAAGCCATTACGAAAGCGCACTGCAGGAATGCACTTCACAAAACAATGATGATGATAAGCGAAGGCACATCATGCGTCTCAAGAATAAAAACGCTTTCCGTGGTCGGAACCGAACCTGGGTCCCTCGCGTTATGAAGCCGAGTGAAAGGGGGGATGTAGACAACACAGCAAATATTTGAAGTATATGGGAAACACCTTGTCGTGCTTCGACATCGGCTGCGTAATGACGATAATTATGACGATGATGACGTTGACGAGGTGTTGTGAACAGGCCCACAACATGTCTTCAAACTGCACCGGTTTCTGCCTACCTTCAAGGACGTGCACAACATATTACATCAGAGTGAGCTGCGCTAGTCAGTCCCATTCAGCTATAATCAGGCTTCGTACTTACAAACGACCGTAGACGTTCAAGTTATGTGCGCCCTCGTTGAATGAGTGGATGTTTGGAAGGGATGCTTTAATTGCGCTGTTCCTAGAGTTTCCTGCACCTGACGGCCTTCAAGTTTGGCCCGGTGCACAAATATGGCAACTATACGGATCCCCCGCTCCGCTCCTTCCTTCACGCTGGAATCCCTGCCGGCCGGCACCACTCTCGGCGGCGGCGAAGCTAGAAGCCTTGCTGCAGCGTCGCAGACCAGGGAGTGGCGTCCGCGACGCGACACAGAGAAAGGGGAGCAGTGCGGGGAGAGGAGAAGAGAAGCGCTTGCCGCAGATATGAACGCGGGGCTCGGGTGCGCACGCTTGCAGGCATAATCGAAGGGGCTTATGCCTGCAGGCTAGAGGCCCGCGCACAGCGCCAGGGGGTCTCCCCGCTTGTCCCAGCTAGCCAGCCTGCCTCCTCGAGGAGGGTGAATGCGCCTCCTTTCTGCGGCGGCCAACTCCAATATGTGCGCGCGGGTGCGGAAGTAAAAGAGAGAGAGAGAGGGGGAGAGGGGCTGCCATGCCTCCCTTCGGTCTCTTCGCTCTCCCTGCTTTCTGAACTCACGCAGGTCCCGGGGAGAGCCAGCCGCGTCCGTCGTAAATTCTTCACGTCCCAGTGACAGACCCGAACTAAGGCCCTGCTCTTTCCTCTGCCACCAAGAACTGGGGGTTTTCTGCGAACGCCTTTTCCTCGTCTGCTCCGGTGTACTGCGCCTGATGACGGCTCGCCTTTTTTGTTCTTTCTGCTACGCACCTTTGCGCGCTCGTCCTAAATTGGTCTTCCCGCTCTGCACCAGGCGCTCGTTTGTCCTTCAAGGCAGACGAGGCTGGGCCCTGGCGGACAAGTGGATGCTACAGTGACGGCTGGAGCTTGTGTTCGGTATCAGAAAGCGTCCGACAGAGAAAAAGAAAACTATCGGCAGCTAGGAGCGGAGGGAGAGCGCCTAAATAAGAAGCGACAGCGGCCGAATCTTTGTTTGGTGAAATATGTGGTGCATGGAAATAAGCCTGCTGCGGCGACGACGCGTCGAAGCGCCGGGGCGCGGAGGGATCGCTTGCGGTGTTGACAGCTCTGACAAGGGCCGATCATTGGCATGCGAGCCGCGTTTTCAGAAGGCCCGCCCGATGTAACTGTTTTCCGCTGGATTTTGCACTCTGTCTCTTTCATAATAGCATTCATGAGGGTGAGAGTGAGTATGTCTCGCCTTCATCTTTCAAGCGACGTTCTGTCTCTGCCGCCGTGGAGCTGCCGGCCCAAGCTGTCAGCGCGAATGACACACAACATGCTGGGTGCCTCTCGCATCTGTTGCATAACTCACGTTTGCGTTTCTGGCTAATTGAGCTAGCGGCAGTTAGTTTTGAGCTCCTCTGAAATCAGGCCATTTGAATCTTCCCTGTGAACATCGCTGTAATTTATAGCTGAGGAAGTCTATTCATTCAAGACAATGTCCTCGTACCTAAAAAATGGCCCGTGGAAAATCAAGAAATAGGAGTCACGAATGACACACAACATGCTGGGTGCCTCTCGTATATGTTGCATAACTCACCTTCTCGTTTGCGGCTAATTGAGTTAGCGACAGTTTGTTTTGAGCTCCTCTGAAATCAACCCATTTGAATCTTCACTGTGAACATCGCTGTAATTTATAGCTGAGGAAGTCTATTCATTCAATACTAATGTCCTCGTACCTAGCTAAAAAATGGCCCGTTGCAAGTCAAGAAAAAGGAGTACAAAGAACAGATGCGGAGAAATATAGGAACGACTACGACCACGCGGTCGGTACAGGCCGCTATAAAATGTGTGGCCTAAAATTTGCTGCATGCAGCTATCAGTATGTGCGACTCATGCAAGCGCTGGAAAGGCTTGTTTCTTCAGCAGCTGGGAAGGATTGTTTCTTCAGCTGCACCTACACTATTCTGTACTCCGAAGCTTAGTTCAGTATTAGCTATAACAGACGGAAACGGCCAACGTTGAACACGTGCGAGCGCCGAAAACAACAAAAAAAATTATTCTGATATGTTCTGCCCGGTATTTTGGACGATGTGTGTAAAACGAGAAAGAGACGAAAGACACATAAATCCTACGCATTATTACGATCTCTCAAAATTAGTACGCAATATTCTGATAAATGTGCAGTTACCTCATTGAATACACCTCAAAATAATGGCCAAGAAAAATTGGCTCTTCATCTGATCGCATTGTGAGGCAGCTTTAAAAGCCGAACCATGTAAATTGGAGATCCTTTGGTTGCGCATGCGTTCTTTCATGTCTTTTAACATACCTGAAATAATCTGAGATTCATTTCAACATGCGTAATATTATTGCAACTAAGCGTTTAGGCTGCATTAAAGGAAGTTGCATTCTGCATCCCCGGAATGTCGGTGTTTCGGAATAGTTTCGATGCCGCCCAAGAAATTAATTTATTCTTTTAAGCTGGAAAACTGTGTGGTGTAAAGTGACCCTTGCGTGGGACTTCTTACATTCCAGCTGCTTACATCAGGCATCATTTTGTTTCCCGGCACGGAATCGTCGGATGCGGAAAAGCCTCCTCACTGGAATGGAGCCAACTGAAACACGCTTATACATGAACAACCGGTCGCATATGCCGTCAGGTAAGCGTATATTTATTTGCTTTGCCAATTTGATTTGCTTAGCCTTGTTTTCCCAGAACAGCTCTTTACAAAAAGCACTGCGGCACAGCAGCAACTTACAGATGCCGTCAAAAGTAATTGGAACACGGTCTGGTAGATTTACAGGAATTTCTTCTTCCGGAAACTGCGAGGCTGCATTGGTGTGCGTTTGAAGGAGCCCTCCATAATAGAGAAACCCTCCTGTCAACAACTAATGGCTGTCGTATAGCCGGTAAGGCACGTATCTTGTGATATTCGCAGATCCTTGTTCCATTTACTTATGACGGCACCTGTACAATAGAACAGGCAAGCTTACTCATGCAGTCTAAATAATAACAAGGCATCAAGCAGCAGTTATCCACACGTCTATAACAGGATCACTGCTGACATAAGAACTTTAACACTGCATAACAGGCGCAAAATATTCGCCCAAATCATCGAATGGTGGTGCATCCTATGAACGTAAACAATCATAGAATCGCCCACCAAGATGGGGCACCCTGCACAATTCCTGAAGTGGCTACGCCCCGTGCCTTGTATGCACCCATGCGTGAAAAACTACGAGGAGCAGGATACTTTTAACTAGGGGACGAGATTTCATTCACACTTGGCAAGCACATAAAGGAAATCGGACCACTACAGAGTTTGTACCGGTCCATCTCGACCTCCACAGTAATAAAGTTAAACGCGCCCTCCCTCCTTCATTCTAAAGGTTCCCGGTTTCGAAGTGCTCGACAGCACCACGCGCATCAATAGTACTTACAGTGACCTGTGTACCTAAGCGCTCAAGTGCTGCGATTATGCGGCGCAGTGTTCTTCTCTAGAAAAATGCTGTATTTTTGTTTTAGATGCTATACTTTATGCGGCGAAGTATTCTTCTCTAGAAAAATGCTGTATTTTTGTTAAAGATGCTATACTTTACGGATATTGGAGGAAGAACGTGAGTGTAATAAGTGCCAGGCATTTCCTGTTCCTGCCCCCGTCCGGTTACATCTGTGGCACCATGCCACAGATGCGCTGGTAGGATTTTTTTTTAAGGGAGGGCCAAAAACATCACTTGCGGAGAGGGCAAATGGTATGGGGAAGAGTTAAAACGTGCCATGGTAGCATGTCGATTTGCGTTGTCGTTCAGGACCAGCACGATAGAATGAAATGGCTTCGAATTTATGTAGTTGAGCGCCGTCGTACATTAAAGTGGCGCTATTTTTGCTCCTTCAAGTCCAATCTATCATATAAAAATGAAGTAACGGTAGCTTGTTTCACAGATATTATACTTGTACTGGTGCGGCCGTAATTAGAAAAGCTAATGAATATTTGTTTCGTGTAGAACTGGGGACACAGCTTTCAGCAAGGAAAGTAACCCAATGACAGCAATAGTCTCTTGTACATTTCGCCGGTACTGTATAATAAGGTTCCGATGCGCGTTTGAGTGGACCGATAGCAACTTTGATAAGAAGATATAGAGTCCAGCATCTCTCGAAAGAAAACTTAGAGACGCAAAAAAGCTTAATAGAGCTTCAGCAGCCTTCCCATGGGAAATAGGCGCCTTCTAAATTTCGCAGGCGCCGTAGTTCCGATTTAGTAGTGTGTGTGTCATATATGTTCTACTGCTGCACAGCGCGTTTATCAATTTTTTTTGCAACAAAAGATTTTACAATAGACAAAATAGGTGTTGTCGTGAATCGCATGTTTCATACACATCCCCAATTGCGGAAACAAAATACTGCCCACGAATTCCGACTAGGCGAGATTAATGAGACCTCTTGCAGCTATGTCTCATAAAAGGCGTGTTTAATTTGACCAGATGGGGTGTGAAAATAGGCTGACCGAAACCACTCCGCATCGAGCCTAATCCACCCTGAAGACGGCGTGCCAAGTTGGTACAAGCAGCGTTCTTTAGCTGCATCGTTCATTTAAACGAGCTGCTGCTCAGTTAAATGCAAACAATAATGATAACTCAAAGTAGCGAAACAGAGATTTCACAAGAGCCTTTCTTCTTCTTAACCCCAACTTTACGCTTCTTTAGTCTCGGTTTCCTTCATAAGTACAAAAATCCCAGACAAGTAGTCAGAACTGTGTCGCAGTCATTTTAGAATTGAAAAGTACGTACCCGTACTGTACACATAGCCTATTAGGGGCAGCTTGATGAGAGCAACTATGGCAAAGAGTTATACACGAAGAAAAAACCCGCGTTTATTGCGGTCGGATTTACTATTTTTCGTCTATATATGATTTTATACACGCTCAACGCTTCGTTTTTTTTTTTTTTTTCAGTATGCAAAATAGGAAAAGATAATTTTATTTATGAAGAAATGACACGCCGGAAGTGCCACACGTCACCGCAATATTCTATATATCACACTCGCGTAAATATGAACACACACGTACTACATTTTCTAGAACACAACAGTTGTAGCTTTTTTAGACGCGATGGTATTCAAACACAAACTAAAGACGGGAAGCCGCATAACATTTCGGCGTAACGTGTGGTAAGGAACAGGACTGAAAATTCTCTTGGCGAGTTTTGGGTTGAATGCAGTCGAGGCCGATATAGTGGGGTTCAAGAGAAGTCCGAGGTCACCGTCCCCGCTTTATCTACTAGAACATTAATATGTACTATTGCCAAACCCTTAGGTCGGAAGGAAAATATTGTAGGTAACTTCGCCCTAAGCGTTGTGGTGAAATTTCGAATATTTCCACTTGGGTAATCTTTGCTTGCATTCAGTTGTACACAAAATATGTATGTTTCGGCCAGAAATTGCCAAAATATGATTATTTTATCCAACAACAGTAACATATTAATATGCGGGCTTGCCAATCTCACGCAATGTTTAAGGGCCTGTCGAGGATTCAATTCAGGCCGCTGTGGAGTTTGAACGACGGAACACTATTTATTTATTTATTTATTTATTTATTTATTTATTTATTTATTTATTTATTTATTCAAAGTACTTCACAGGCCCACCAGGGCATTGAGTAAGGGGGGCTTGTGGAGGAAATCACACCAAAATAACGAACAAAAGTTATACAATAATTAGTCATGTCATATACAGATATCAACAAGTCAAGTAAGCAGTAAAAAAAAAAAAGAACTTCATCACATCATCATCACAACGGCAAGAGAATTGTACAAAAAATAAGAACATCAGCAAGTAAAACACAATGCGAAACTAAGAAAAAAACCGATGCGAACGAAATCATTCCTGTTCAATCTGAAAAATGGATCTGCAAGTGATGACGGAATATTTCCGGGTTAGTCAGCGACGCGATGGTATCAGGAAGATCATTCCACAAGCGGATAGCACGTGGAAGAGCGGATAAATTAAATGCGTTGGTGGTGACGCGTACATGCGTGCTAAGCTACGTTGGTTAAATAATCTGTGTGATGTGGAAACAGGGGTTATAATGCGCAAAGGGGAATATCTGGTGCTATGAATGTATTTGTGAAAAATGCACAGGAGAGCGATTTGCCGGCGCAGATGCAGTGTTTCTAGTGAAAGATCGTGTTTTATTTTTGTTATGCTTGAGCTGAAGTTGTATGACTTGGTTATAAACCGTGCAGCCCGATTCTGCACTGCTTCTATTTTTTTCAATTAAGTAATTTTGGTAAGGGGACCAAACGGAAGAAGCGAACTCTAACTGTGCATTGCATTTATGGCTATTGATTGTTGTTGAACCTTTATTTTTGTCTCGTGTGGCGTGCTTCATCATAAGCAACAATAGAAAGATATTTGATAGGGCTGACGTTAAACCTTGCACACGTTACGGCGGAATGGGAAGTACGTTATTTACTGCGACGCATATATCACATCGAAAATTAAAAAAGAATGTACAATATCATCTGAATAAAAAGAAGCACGGCGCGTTGAAGTACCAAAAGCCTTAGGCAGACGTTTTGGAACGCAGGGTTACCACATATCAAGCGCAAACGATTGTGCTGTGTTTTGCAAGAAATTGAGTCAGTGTATTAAATTTATAGAGATGAAAGCCACTCGTTTTCTGATTTCCACTGACGCCTTTCGGTACATAATTTTTCCCGTTTCGTTAATGTTATTTGTATTTCTGGTTTTTATTTGATGAAATGTTATTACTGGAGTACATGTTAAACAAGCCAAGGAAAACGCTTGTCATAGCAAATATTTTACACAATTCTACAGTATTATTACTTATTGCATCGCCGATTTTAATTACTACAGATTGAGGATTTTGGGGGATTTCTCGCTATTTTTGAAAAGTCAGTTGGATCTCAAATATGATTCATGATGCATTGATGCTCTATGCGTGAAGTGATGCCAAAGAACATTGTGTTTATATATATTACTGAAGTTACGGATGGTATGAAATGAAATTCGTGCTTCAAATTTTTGGCTGTTTTTATAAGTTCTGTTAAAAGGGGATTTAGCGAAAATTATAAAATTAGTTTTGCTTGAAATTTGAGAAGAAAAGTAAGAACAAAATGCTTGAAGGCGCATGCACGCGTTTCGCCTAAACAAATCAGGTACTATATACTAAATCTTATCATGTTTTCCGAGAAGAAGAGTAGCGTGTCACGAGATTACACGCATAACAGCAAAGGTAGGCCTAAGTGCAAGCTCTATAGCCCGGTTAAAATAGCTATAGCATATATCACCGCCAAACATATATGATCTGGGGTGATTGTAGAGGATTTGTTGGTCATAACAAAATAATGCGATATTCCTGTGGAGAGCATGCTACGGTTTTAGTGGCCAAATATCAGAAGGAAGTGATGAAATCGAAGTAAAGCACAAGTGGGCACCCGTATTTATTGGAGTTTGGAATTGAGGTTTGTGCTCTGTGCCTTTGAAAATTGAGTTTGCAGACAGATCTATAGTCATTCCTTTCTTTTGTAAAAGATATAAAATCAGACCTGAAGCAGATATCACTTGGAGAGCACTAGCTTGAGGGGGCACACCGTGCCCTGACAAACAAACGGGGTAACGTCTATGCATTGAAACAGCCGCATGCAGGCAACCAACAATATTAAGAATTCCACTCCCGCCGCCCCCCGCCTTTCACTGAATTGTTGAGGCCTAGCGATGGAAAAATGACAATGTGTTTGAATAAGTTGCTCGTTTCCATCAAAACAATAACAGACGCAAAACAACAGTTTTAGATGTTTATTTTATACCAACGCTGGTCTGCGAAGTCGGCGCTAAGAACACGCTGTTTCGGCAGTCACACCTTCGCGTTTATAGTGCACGTGTTGACCAAACTTCAAAATTATTCTTAAAAGACCAAACCAAGGAAAGCAGGGTTGAAGATCATTGCAAATGCAAAAAAAAAAAAACTAAATTTTTGCAGTTTGGATAAATCCTCGCAAAATGATTCGACATATTGTGCCTAGTTCATGTCTCCAGAGGAAAGTAACCATCAAGGCACTCATTACAATTTCCCTCTTTCTCTCCCCCCTCTCTCTCTCTCCAAAGAACAGAGAGTCAACAAAACTTGTTGTTGAGCTATAGTTGGTACATACTTAAAGAACGAAGAAAACAAGGTAAGACATATACAAGCGCCTGTATATGTCTTACCTTGTTTTCTTCGCCCACGTCTAGCTTGCGCCCCATTTTCTTTTTCTACAGAGAAGTAATTGAACAGTAAACAGTGGAGTTCCTTTTCGGCTAGAGAAAAATTAGGCTCTTGAAAAACTTTCAGATTTTCTTCGCCGTCGAAAATCGAACTGGCGATTACGCCCAACGAGCCCGCACTTCAAAACCAAGAACTGATGACAAGCAGCAAAAGCACCACACAAACGCGTCAGGCGCTGTCCAGGCTATCGGCAGCTCCAAGTTATAATGATCAACCGTGCGCCACTTTAGTGGCACTCGGCATCCGGGGATGGCATTTCAGGTCGTGAGTTACGGGAGCCGCGACGTCGGATAAGGCACATCTCTGCCGCGAGTGGACGAGCGTGCGCGGTAGGAGCGTTGTCGATGGGCCCGTGTATATATATATACCACCGGCGTCGATTATCGCTGCCGACCAAAGAAGCGGCCGGCACGATCGAAGCCACTTCAGACACACGACGCGGCTTCTGGACTTCGCTTTTATTTTGCGCGTCTCACCGCTGTCGCACCATTACTCTTCCTGCCGAAAATTGGAATGCGTAGAAAATTGCAGAGGGCGAGAAAGTGAGCAAGAGAGAGAGAGAGAGAGAGAGAGAGAGAGAAGGAGAAAAAGATGAGCCTTCACCTCAGAGCAGCGCAACGCGCGGAGATAAGGCACATGTATCGACCTATAAATCTCTTCCCGGTGGCATATCTTCCGATGCTCCTCGACGTCCCTCGTGAGCGCGAGTCTCGGCGCGATTGCAGCTAGGCGCAATCTGCAATGGTAATTGCGCGTTCTCGACGTCGACCGCTGAACAACGATCCCTGCGTCCGTCGCTCGACTGAGAAGCTGATCCCGAGCGGGTGGAGGGGCGTGGCCGAGCGACTGCCCGCCGCTTCGCACGGGATTGGACAGCGCTCTCGGTGACGCCCTCTAACTCCTCTCTCCACGAGCGGAGAGGGGCTCTCGCTTCGTCGGTGTTGTGACGTAGCCGTGACTGACATCTACGAGGGCGGGGTATCTGCGGGATTTTACTTTGTTTTCCTGCTACGTATATCGCTGTTTTTGAATTATGGATTTATCAAAAGAAAAAAGTGAACCTTAGCTTTTCACCGAGCCATCCGGCATCCACGCAAGCGAATCGTAATTGATTGCCCTGTTATGTCTCATTAAAAAGGCACCTCCTTAAGCGATTTTTTTTTCTTGTTGTCTGTACAAGTGACGTGCGTGCGTCTTGCACCCCCCGCAAGGTGGCGCGATGATCAATCAGAAATCAGGGCATTGTTCTGTTGCCCGATTGAAAGGAGGCGTGACGAACAGCGTATCATTACGTTTGCAGAACACAAATACCCGGTATGAACTCTGCTCCTTCTTTTAATTGGCTGGATCCTCGTTCGGCTTTGAATAAAGACACTTGAGTTCTACAAGCAATACTAAAGAAAGCGAAAAGTTAGCGCCGCAAAAGAAAAAAATAGCCTTAATGGCGCCATGTCCACAAGCTTTCTTGTGACATGGCTGGCTTTTTTTCTAACGCCCGATTTTTGTAGTTGGGTCCTGTTTAACAATTCGGTATTGAAAAAACGCACATTGGTATTATCCTTACAGCTTCATTTCAGAACTACCTGCAAGTAAAAATTATGCCTATTTACACACACTGGTATTATCCTTACAGCTTCATGTGAGAACTACCTGCAGGTAAAAATTATGCCTATTTACGCACACTGGTATTATCCTTACAGCTTCATTTGAGAACTACGTGCAGGTAAAAAGTATGCCTATTTACGCACACTGGTATTGTCCTTACAAAATTATGCCTATTCCACCCCAAGGAGATCATCTTTTTCACGATTTGGTTTGCACAAGAGAATGCAATATAAGTTCGCTTTTATTTCCTATTCTTTCCATCCTTTCATCCTGTCCTCCCTCCCTTCATTTATTAGATCTTCCATTTGTTCCCTCCCAACGAGCTTCCGTTGGACCCTTGGTTACATACTCTCTGCAACTCTCGTATTTCTATGCTAGGCAAGCGTGCGCGCAGTGACCTTTCAAGCGTGCTTCAAATACGAACAGGGTGACAACTTAACGGCAAAAACCTCTGGTATAGAAGGAGACGGTAAAAGCGTACAAACTTGGATGCAATCACTTCCAAAATAATTAGTAATGTTCATCGAAACGGTTCCTACAAATCGAGCAAGGGAGCACACCTTTGGCGTACGTAGGATTTAGTTTCGGTTTGGGCGGATAAGTGGGTTGAATGAAGAGAAACAGATAAAAGATACAGGATTAGATGAAAGCAAATAACGTTAAAAAAGTATTAACAACGAATTAAAATTTTGAATTTCTCGAGAAGCAGTTAGCATAGTTCCATTTCAAAGTACAATACTGAGAAATCTGTCGCTGCAGTCGCGTGCCATCATGGCACGGCTTGGAAGTGACCTACACTAACTTTGCCTGGCTTCCGAGATGGCTTCTGATGGCTTACGACGGACGGTTTTTTCTCATTCATTTTTATCCACCGTGAGTGCGGCTCATATGCTGTTATAAATGCGCTGCTTCGTCGCGAAACAACAATTTACTTCTTATCTGGTACGTTGCTGTTTCCGGCCTTGTATTTAACTGCGCAAGACGGTTACGAGTGTGGAAAAAAGAATTAATCGGAACGGCTGTGATTGTAATAGCTCCACGATCCAGGCGGAAGCCACGGCATTTTCAAAGCAATAAGCGAGAACAGACGAAGTTATACACGACAAAAACACAAGAGCAGCATTTTGCCTTTTTTTTTTTTCGTGGTGCATGAAGATTTCAGAAATTTCTTAAGAAGCAAGTTCTTGTTAAGTAAATTGATATGGTAGTGAAACGAAAGCAAATTATGTTTTAAGAAAATTACGGTTTCTGCAGCAACAGGCAGCACTGTAGTGTGTAACTTACGCCGCGCTTGTCGAAGCGTGGTAACTATGTTTCAAATTGAGACACTATGAATATTGCAGCAATTTAGATAACCTTCGGTTTTTTTTTTTTTTTTGCCTCGTTTTGCGCGTGCGCGAGTGTGCCTAGAGGCATCGCAACATGTCCGATCGCCGCCGTGTTTGATGATAATGTATAGCTAGCCTTCACTTTATGGTATGCGGAGTTAAAGGCGTCATCCCCTCTCCCCCGAAACCGAAAACAAATGTCGTGCACGCATTTCTGAACACACACGTCTATATAGGAGCTTACGCTTTTGTTGTCTCCTTTTTTGTAGCCATTAAATAACTAAACGTACATGCACATCAGGATCAACTGCACACATCCTGATCAAGGCATAAATAAGATAAAGGCAATAAAAACGATTAAATTACCCAACAAGGAGCTGCGGATTTATCGTTCAACACGACATCTCGGGAATATATAGTTGTAGTATCTCTGCTCACGGCAACCACGAAAATTTATTGTATGAGGTTTTTCTCTAACCCTCACTCATTTTTTCTTTCTCAGTTCGTTGAGCTCTAGGAGCACTGAATATTGAGGAACGAATACGCCTGAAATTCTTAGTTCGGTTGAGGAAAACTCCGCCACAAGCAGATGAGAGTTTTTATGGAATTCTATAAGCATCACGCCATGCAACGCACCCGTGTTTTGAGCGGTGCAATAC
The DNA here is from genome assembly GCF_048455015.1 of Haemaphysalis longicornis. Taxonomy (NCBI): domain Eukaryota; kingdom Metazoa; phylum Arthropoda; class Arachnida; order Ixodida; family Ixodidae; genus Haemaphysalis; species Haemaphysalis longicornis. The sequence goes on along the minus strand of NW_027526361.1, from coordinate 72,032,232 downwards.
CTTAGAAGAAGCACGCAAGCAGGTGAAACAGGCTTTAATAACCATGGCTGAGGACAACGTCGAGTGGCTAAGACAGCAAGTGCGTAGCGATACTCGTTTGATTTCTAGAACCATCGCAAGAGAGCTGGACATAATTGACTGAAGGCAATGAATGAATGAATGAATGAATGAATGAATGAATTTACTATAGATAAGGACGGCGCTGAGACATCAGAGGAAAGGGGCTGTGAAACTAAGAGGGTCCGCATTTTTATTTGTTTTTCTTACGAATCGGTGTGTTTCCTTGGCGAAGGCCTACGTCGTGAGCAGAGAAAATTTTCACAATTATCAGGTAAGATTTATGGATGCTAATATTTTGCGAGGAATAAGTTTCGAAACTGCTGATTCATGGTTACAAGGAATGCTGAGCGCGGGCGTGTCAGGACATCATCTACCGTCTTCAAAGTGAACTGCGCTTGATTTGTAGGGGCGTCGCTTCCGGTTAGATCTATATTTTCGATTCTACACGTAAACCAAAGCGCCAGAGCTGTCAGTGGAAGTTTACGTCGTGACTGAGACTTCAGAAAGAGAAACCGTCGGGATGAATAGTCTGTCAGCCCAATAACATTATTCGATTTTAGAGGCATCGTTCGTAACAAGGTCTTGCTGCAGGGCGAGGCCATAAAATTAGGAGCCATTCCAGTCTATCAAGGTGGAACACCAACGAGGCTTTTCAGCACACGACGAAGAGGCGAAACATAATATAGCCGAAAAGTACGCGCAAATTTTATTCCTCTCTAGCGTGGATGGCAGTCGTTTATATATAGCAAGAATGTTGTGTCTCGGGCAGGGGATACATACATGCAACCGTAGACATAAATTTTGCCGTGCTTTAGCTCGCTGAAGCCATTACTATCGAGCGAAAGCTCGGTTTTTTGGCTATAACGAGCAGTGCAAGCGCACACAGTTTCTCGGCAAGAGAAAACACAGACTCTGCTCGGTGCAATGCAGCTGCATAATGAAGCTGATAAGGCTAAAAAACACGTGGTTAATATTCAGAAATTAGTAAATAGGCAAAGAAGAAGATCAGTGCACACATCGCTGCAGCCTGTTTCACAGCGCATGTCTCCGAAATTAAAAAAAAAAAAGAGTACCCTTTCTTTCTGTAAAGAAGGATGACCAGAGAAGATTGACGCAGTCTGAGGAGGAAAAAAACAAACAAAACACCTCGCTTGAAATTTGCGACTGATTTGTAATTTGCAATTTGCAAATTGGAAAATAGTTAACCCGTTCCAAACGCCGTCAAAGGAAAAGCTTCTCATCTGTTTTTGTCACGGAATCTAAAGTACCACAATTACAAAGCAGCCACTGCATAATCGCGTAAAGCATTCATGGCGCAAGAAGACGGTCCACAAAGATGGGCTCCGAGCGACAGGGCACATGCGCTGCGCAGGCAAATCATGTTCACAACCTTCGAATAGTAATTTCACTGGTTGTGCGGTCGTGTTATTTTTCCGGCCAGGTAATTTCGTTTCGTCAGTAACCGTCATAAATATAATTCAGAAAGATCATATTGCGTTGCAATGTCAACAGCGTGGCAATCGCCCTGTCGAAATCACCAGCGCGGGCCAGCGTGTCCCACAGGATTGCGCGCTCCGCATTCGACGTCCGCGCTTCCGGGGACATGACTAATCAGTGAACATAACACTCATGGTTGCATTTAAAATATGCATTTACTCCCCGTTATCGATGTTTATGTCAGTCGGCGTAATACCGGTAGCGTTCGCATTGCGGAACTGCGGAGCGTCACCGGCACCACCACCACCACTGCTACTGCTGCTCGCAACTCTGGCAGCAAATTAGGACGTAAAATACGTCCACGGGTGGTGAAAACATAACAGAACACACACGCACACATGCACTGCAACCGATAACTTAACGCCAAACCTCTAAGGATCACTCGGTAATGCACGGGCACCTACGCACAGAAAGAACGGAGCACTTAACAGCCCAGCGCGGCGGTTTCAGCGTTCGCTTCATAGACGGCGCTAGCGTCTGGTCAGAAAAAGTATATGGCGGCGCCCACCTCTACAAAGGAAAATGGTGTATAGGAGTGCTGGTTTTATACTAGGCTTTTAACCTGTAGGAGGCTTTTTGTGCAAAATGTTCGCAATTGGGCTCGTTACCAATAAGGTGCATGGTTGGTTCAAGCTCGGAGGCTATGCATACAGGGCATGGTGCCTTAACTGCTTCATCCAGAAAGTAATCGTAGTTTCAGCCTCGTCTGATATTTGTAGGTGTAAACCGAATCATAGAGACTTCGGAATGACACACCCATTCTTCATTACTGCTTTTCTGCCCTTATAAAGAGCCAGTTGGGTGTGTAAAAAGACAGTACGGAGAGGAGCTATAGTGATAGTCGGTTAACATCATTTCTTTAGGTGCGCTGCCGTAAGAGGTTCCCGCCATATCACGTACGAACGCTGACACCCACACACACGCACACGAATGCAAGCATGCTATTTACGCATACGGTAAAAAACAGTAAAACTGTGTTTGTACAGGCCTGGAGGGATATTTACGGTACATTTCACGGAGCTATCACCAGCCTATCTACGCCCACTGCAGGGCAAAAGCCTCTCCAATTATTCTCCAATTACCCCGGTCCTGCGCTAACTGCGACCAATTTATCCCCGCAAACTTCTTGATATCATCGGCCCATCTAACTTTCTGCCTCCCCCTGCAACGCTTGCCTTCTCTAGGGATCCACTCTGTTGCCCTTAATGGCCAACGGTTATCTTGCCTTCGCATTACCTGCCTTGCTCACGTCCATTCCTTCTTCTTAATTTCTACTAATATGTCCTTTACAAGCGTTTGTTCCCTGACCCACTCCGTTCTCTTCTTGTACCTTAATGTTACACCTATCATCTTCCGTTCCATTGCCCGCTGAGTAGTCCTAAATTTAAGCTGTGGTGTTCCAGGTGCATGTTACGGGGTAATGGTCGGACTTTTCCACATGGTTGGTGAATGCCCCTCCCACCCTCTCCCCAAGCCGAATCCGTATAACTCTCCCGAGCTCTGGAGGCGCGCCCTGTCCAGCTCATGCCTGTCCGACCAGCTTCGACTGGTGGAGCGGGCTGTAGCGGCTGGCAAAGCATATGGGGTCCACTCCACCTCCTGAAGACGCCACACAAATTTACTACACAATAAAGATGTTTATTCCCCTCCTCCTCCTAAATTTAAGCTGAACCCTCTTAGTGAGCCCCCGAGTTCCTGCCCTGTAGGTGAGTGCCGGTAAGATGCAGCTGTCATACACTTTCTTCTTCAGGGACAATGGTAGGCTGCCATTCATTATCTGAGAATGTCTGCCGTATGCACTCCACCCCATTCTTATCCTTCTAATTATCTCTGCCTCATGGTTGGGATCTGGGGTCACAACATGGCCTAAGTAGATATATTCGCTTACCCCTTTCACTGCCTCGCCACATATCTCAAACCGCTGTGCTGTCCCGAGGTTATTGATCATTACTTTGGTTTTCTTCATATTATTCTCAGGCCCACGGTTCTACTCTGTTTGTCCTATCTGCAAAGCATGCTTTTCAGTTCGTCTTCCGAGTTACTTATCCACGCAACGACAACAGCAAATCTGAGGTTACTCAGGTATTCTCCATTAACCCTCACTCCCACCTGTTCCTAATCCAATGTTCTGAATACTTCTTGTAAACATGCTGTGAATAACATTGGGGAGATTGTGTCTCCTTGTCTGACGCCCTTCCTGAAATGTATTTTACTGCTCTCCTTATGGAGGATGATGGTAGCTGTGGACCCATTGCAGATATCCTCTAGTATTCTTACATAATGCTCATCTACACCCTTGTTCCGTAATGCCTGATGAGGTTTCGACCGAGTCAAATGCTTTCTCATAATCTATGAAGGCTGTATATTGGCGGTGAGCGCGACCACGGGCGGCGCTGCGAAACGCGCCTCAGTGACGTCGGCTTAGGGATTCTCGCAATTGTCGTCTGCTTCCCTCGGGCTCGCTCTCCCTGCTGTTTCTTTGCGCTTGGTTGACATCTGATGCTTGTGCACACCAGATTTGGCGTGTGCGTAACTTTTTATCATAATAATAGACCTAAAATCGCATACACTAGCTCAAGGCGTGAGTTAAAGTATAGTTTTGGATACCGCCACGGAAGAAACATGGCCGGCGTCGTCCCCTTCCCTGCGAAGCCAGTCCTGTGCGGAGCGCGAAGAGTCGGAGATAGGCATAAGCTTTTGTATTAAGCAATCTTTCGAACAAAGGGAACAACCAGTTGATAGTAACCGACAACAGCGAAAATACTAGACCAAAACTAATTCCGGGCCTTCGGGGCTCTCGGCTTCGGCAGAAAGCATTATGATTCCCGGTAATCATATGTAAGGTAAAACAGCTTTTTTCAATCTTGCCGAACGCTCGAAAGTATTGTATAACATCACTTTACGTTGTCATGGCATGAAAGTAGGCCGGCATGCACTATGGGCTGCAAAAAACTGTAGGCTGAGTTCCAAATAACCCAATGTGTATAGGCGCGTGCTGGTTTCATACCAGGCTTCTAATCAGTATGGAGGTTTATTGGGCAAAACGAGTCACGTCTACGGTAAGGATACAGTACCAGTATTTTTGTTTAGACCTGGCGGGATATTTCGGTACATATCCCCCATCCATATCTTTCCGATATTCAGATATGCGCTATATATAAGAAAACTGCACTCTAGAGGAGGAGGAGGAGGAGGAGGAGGAGGAGGAGGAGAAAACTTTATAGTAAAATGGAGCTGATTAGTAGGCCGGGACAAAAGAGCAGGAGTAATTTTCTTCAGTTCACAGAACACCATCCCGAGTAGACCAGGATTTCTTCTTTACGCCTGGAAGGGTTGGAAAACAATAAAGAGCTGCTTGGCAATAATCATCGGTTGCGATTCTAGTAATACATGCACCCACACTATTTAGTGCGTTCTTTAGAGAGTATACCAAGCCTTCAACACCGTAATCATGTCGTTCGGGTTGAGAGTCAGTCCGCTTTGATAACGATGGTTACGATAGAAATTCGGAGCCCAAAAGCCGCCTCCGAGTACTCTGGACAACAATGTCTGCGGCGCGATCGCGGTGGCGTAGCACAAACCTTCTCATTATATTTGCATGTGAATAAACAACGCACGCGGCAGATATGCACTTTCTTGCATGCAGCCATAACGAACGCCAATTTGTGAAAAAGGGAATGTATGCCATGCAGCCTGAAGAAAATATCCACACGATCTTTGTGAGCCTCCCAAACATCCCCAAACCTACTAATAAGACGTTTGTGACTGTGCAGAAAAATTAATGCGTTGGGCACAAAAAAAAAAATTCATCTGGGACAAGTCAACAAAAACGAAAGAAATTGAAGACAGCCGCATTATTTCCTCCTGTGAGATGAGCGTGTTGGGGCCCGCTGCTTGGTATACGTAATATGAGACTGTTGAGTCTTCATAAGAGCAACTGAAAAAATACTGTAAAGAAGCCTACGCATTTTGAATGCTTATCTAGGAGCTCAGAGCGCTGAAACTCGCGAATAAGCTATAAAGGCCGAGTTACACAGGATCTTCTGACCGATGCTCTGAAGAAAGTTGGTTTCTCTCTTCTGGTGTGTTGCAAACTTGCGGGGGATACAGCTTGAAACTATTCAGATGTGTCAGAAGCTGGCAAAAACAACTGAATTACTGGGAATACGTTTTTTTAATGCGCTAAAGCACCAAAGCGGGCGATTTCTAGCACAGGCACCGCTGCCCCTCACAAGCGGAGTGTAGCAGACGACAGCGGCGCGAGTCCCTAAACTGACGTCAGAGCCAGGGGGCGCCACTCAAACATCTCACCGCCAATAGGGGTTCAGTATATTGAGCGCACTTCTCTATCACCTGATTGATCGTGTGAATATGGTCCATTGTTGAATAGCCCTTACGGAACCCTGCTTGTTCTTTAGGTTTACTGAAATATAAGGTTGCAAAAATTATGTTAACGATTACCTTGGTAAGCACCCTGTTGACGACTGACAGTAAGCTGATCGGTCTGTAATTTTTCAAGTCCTTCATGTCCCCTTTCTTATGGATTAGGAAGATGTTCGCTTTCTCCCAAGAATCCGGTACACTTGCGGTCATTAGGCATTGCGTATACAGGTTTGCCAGTTTTTCAAGTACAATTTCTCCGACATCCTTCAAGAGGTCTGCAGTTATCTGATCCCCACCAGGTGCTTTGCCCCCTTTCATTTCTTTCAAAGCCTTCCTTACTTCTTCGGTCGTTACTGGTGGGATGTCTATCTCCTCTGAACTGCTTCCTCGTTCGGCATTATCCTGTATGTCCCGGCTGCTGTACAGCTCCCTATGGAACTCCTCGGCTACTGTGACTATTTTATCCCTATTTGTGATGACATTGCCTTGCTTGTCTTTAGGTGCATTCATCTGATTTTTCCCCACGCAAAGACGGCTCTTCACTGCTTTCAGGCTACCTCCGTTCTTTACGGCGTATTCGAACCTCTCCATATTATACTTCCGTATGTCAGCTGTCTTACGCTTATTGATTAACTTCGAAAGCTCCGCTAGTTCTATTCTGTCAGCTGGGGTGGAGATTCTCATGGTTTGCCGTTTCCTAATTAGATCTTTCGTCTCCTGAGAGGGTTTACTAGTATCCTGTCTAGCCATCATGCCCCCGACTTGTACGGCACACTCCGTGATAATGCATGTAAGATTGTAGCTGGCTTCCTGTATCGTAAGCTCTGCTTCCTCGGTAAGAGCTGAATATCGGTTCTGCAGCGCGATCCTTAATTCTCCTACTTTACGTCTTGCTGTTAGCTCATTATTCGGCTTCTTTCGTACTAGCCTCTTTCGGACCCACCTCAAATCTAGCCTAATTCGAGATTTTACCATACGGTGGTCACTACACCTTACCCTTCTGAGCACTTCCACATCCTGCACGACGCCAGGGCTATCGCATAATATTAGGTCTATTTCATTTTTATCCTCCCCATTCGGGCTTCTCCACGTCCACTTCCGGCTTTCCCGTCTGCAGAGGAAGGTATTCGTGATGCGTAGCTTATTCCGTTCTGCGAGCCCGACTAGTAGGTCCCCCCTGCTATTTCTACAGCCCAGACCATAGTTCCCAACTGCCTTGTCTCCAGCCGGATTCTTGCCTACTTTAGCATTGAAGTCCCCCATAACTACGTTATACTGTGTTTTCACTTTCGCCATTGTCGATTCAACATCTTCATAGAGGCGCTTCCACAACCTGGTCGTCGTGGCTAGATGTGGGCGCGTAGCCCTGCACCACCCGGAGTTTGCGCCCTTTCGTTAATGTTGTAGTGGTCTTCTATGTTGCCAGCTATGCTTTAATTGACTACAAATCCCACTCCCAGTTTTCTTCTGTCCGCTACACCACAGTAACATAGGACGTGTCCATTTTTCAGCACCGTAAAGGCTTCGCCTGTCCTCCTAACCTCACTAAGCCCTATGACATCCCATTTAATGCCCTTTAATGCCTCGAACACCTCTAGACTCACTTCGCTAGATAAGGCTCTCGTGTTAAACGTTGCCAGGTTCAGATTCCAATGGCGGGCTGTACGGGTCCGGGTATTCTTAGCAACCCCTGCTCCGTCCCAGGTCTGATCGCCACCGTGGTCAGTTGCTTCGCAGCCACTGGAGACTGAGGGCCGTGGGTTAATTGGCGTATTCATGGGAGGTTGTGGCCGTTACTACACCAGGGTGGCCAATCCTGCTCTGGTGAGGTAGTGCGTTACCGGCAATGGTCGCCGGGGTCAGGCCGCACCCCAGGCCCCATTCTGCAATTCCATCAATACGCGGATTTTTTTGTAAAATCCGGTGGGAATTGTCCGGAGCCGGGATTCGAACCACGGTCCTTTTGCACGTGAGGCGGATGCTCTACTTCTACGCCACCGCTGCTCCATGATCCCAATATTCAGCTATTCGCTATAGTGAAACTGCACTCAAGAGGAGGAGGAGGTGAAAACTTTATTTAACAGTAAAATAGTTAGTTGGCGGCGTCCTCCGTCAAGGACAAAAAAGCCATCCCGGGTAAATAGCTGCTTGAACATATTCATCGGTTTCGATTCCTGTTATACTGGAAATCGGCACGAATACTATTTATGGCGTCCGTTAGCGAGTACATCAAACCTTCAATTCCGTAATCATGTCATAACCGTTCTTGTTGAGAGACAGTTCGTTGTGATAACGATGGTTGCGATAGAAATTCGGGGCAGAAAACCTGCCTTTGAACAACCCGGACAACATTGCCTGCGCCGTTCTGCGGTGGCTTAGCACAAACGTTCTCATTGTATTTGCGTGTGAGTAAACAACCCACGCTGCGGATATGCACCTTGCACGCAGCCATAACCAAAGCCAATTTGTGAAGAAGGGCATGTATCACTTACAGCCGAAAGAAAATATCACACAAACCTTGTGAGCCTCCCAACATCCCAAACCTCCTGATAAGACGTTGGAGATTGTCCAGAAAAATTAAAGCATTGCGCACAAAAAAAACATTCATCTGATACAACAAAAGAAATAGAACACAGCCGTTTGATTTCCTGCTGTGCACGGCCTGTGTTGGGACCCGCTGCTTGGGGCGTAGCATTAAAGACTGTTGAGTTTTCATAACAGAATCTCAAAAATATTTTGAGAAAGACTACACATTTCGAATACTAATATAAGAGCTGTGAGCACTGAACGTCGCAAATAAGCTAGAAAGGACGGGTTGCGATTTTCTGACCGATGCTGTGAAGGAGGTTTTTCTCCCTCTCCTCCTGTGTTGCAAACTTGTGCGGGATACAGCTTGAGATTATTCAGAGGGTCAGAAGCTGGCAAAATAACTAAATTACTCACACTAAAAACAGCGCAGGGACGAGGACGGAAGAAAAGGCAAACTGAAGTACGATTTATTACACGACATTAAATACATGAAAAAACCAGTGGCTGCAAGCCTGCGCCCGTTCAAGGATGAGATATCACTCCAAGTATGCAGTAGAAGCTTACATCAAGGATAAAATAATCAGGCTTGGTGGCAAGCACGCCATTAATTGCCGTTTTGGAAAGAGAGCTGGCATATCTAGCCAGCTGAACCTCACTTGTACCAGATAGCAAGCTCAATTATTGAATTATGTTCAATAATTCATAAAATTTTATTATACACAAAATAAATATTCCACACCATTTCAACAGCCACCAAGAAGGGCTTTCATTATTTCAATACCCTTTTCCCACAAGAGTGTAATGCTACAAATTAGGGGGTTGGAAGCAAAGCAAAAGGATGTGAAAGTACGCCAACTAAGAAAAAGGGTGTAAAATACCTCTAAATTTGTAGGCATATTACCCGTTTACACGGGTGGAGTGAACATTTTCTACAAGCGGGTGGATGTTTTGTACCTCACGAGGTTTAAAACAATAAGAATTGGCATAATGTAGTACCAGTGGAGCTGTTTAAGGTTGAGCTAGGTTCGGTGGCGTTAGCACAAAAATAGCAAGAAAAAGAACTGCGCCGCCTGTAAAGGGTGCACCACCGCAAATAGGTTATTATAACAGTGAAACCGGCTTTCGGGCCTCTTAGAGTGTGAGCAGAAGGGGCGCATGCTTAAGCGCGCTGCTTACTATACCATTTTAAATGTACTAGCCTTCTTGGGATACTAAAAGTAAAAAAAATGGCGCACCTTGCACTAGTGGTGCAAGGCTGGAGAAACAGCGGAGCTGGGGTCGACCTAGCCTGTTTCCCCTTTGGATCCGCGGTCAGTCTTGGGGACACACGGGAACAGCATTGTAAAATCCGGCTAACCTTGGCCTCACCCGTCAGCTCTTAGTCTAACATATAGCAAGAACATCGCAAGGCCTGACAGAACTTAGGAAAGCCTAGCCAAACCTAGCAAAACTTACCAGCGCCGAAAGAAGCGAGATTGACCCCAGCTCCACTGTGTTTTTTGTTTTTCAAGTGTACATCTATTTTACACCCTTTCAACACCCTACTGAAAACCAAGGGTGTTGCAGTCGCTCAACACCCTTAAGGACTTTCCAACACACTTATTACACTTATTCTAGACCTTTTTAAGCCAATAAGGGAGCTAAAAGTTTAGCGTGTATATATTGTATTTTCTTTTTAATTTTAAAAATTCAAATTTAAATTTCACGTGCCGGAGATAAACTTGGTCCATGAGTCGCATCGTATATGCAAACGAGCGATTAGAGCAGACGAGAATTTTTTTTAATTCTTATGACGATGGGAGGAGGGTATGTCTTGTACTTTGTTATGTCTTGTATGTCTTGTGCTGTTAATAAATTATGCGAATTCGTATTTTCTCTAACAGCGTGGGATATAAAAAATCGCGGTTGTTTAGCTTCGGTTAACCCTATTTGATAGCAAAAGCTTCACTGTGCTGGCTAGACCCATTGTCGAGGTGTGGTCGAAGTGTGGTTTCGCATTGATATGCAGACATGTTTACAATTAATACACTGCTTATTCATCATCTTTTTTCGCCTCACGGTGTTTTTTAAGCCTCGCCGCTGTACGAGTGACCACAGCTGGATGTTCGTATTCCTCCATCGCATACGGCTTTGCGCCGCCCGTGGCCTCCTGGCCTTCCGTTGTGGCTCGCGCTTATCACTTAGGTGGCGGCCTCCTTGCTTCCTCTGCCATGTGGCTATACGGGTCCCGCGCACGTCTCCATTCCCTCCTCGCCTTCCTCTCGCCAGAAGGGTTGCAAGCTGGGTTAGCTGGAAAGACATATTCTTGGACAAAACCAGCGCGAAACCAGACAAAGGAAGTGGAACACAAGCTGTATCAACGTGCGTTTGAGACAGCATGAATTGTCATTAAAGGGCCTCCCCATCATCCCATCTTCTTCTCATTGTACTAAGTGCCGCTGATGTAAACCTAATTTTGCTGCCATTGACTCATTTTCGTTAGGCACCGTGAACAAACGCCCCACGAAATTATGGAAACGTTCCACATAGCAGAAAGAGTAGACAAGTGTGTCAGCCAAGCAAGCGTGTGTCTTCACCCCAAAAAGATTGAGTCTGCGTGGGCCTTGACTGCAGCTGGTATCTATCTAGTTGGCTTATCACCATGGCTTTTGCAAACTTTCTTTGCTCATGCGCAGTGTCTTTTTCGAGGTTTTGTGTTAAGTGCTTATATTCAACCTTCTTGATATTAAACTTCAGTTTTTAGACCAGCGGCTGTCATTGCGTTCCTTGTTCCTTTGTCCTTGTTTGAGTTCGCGCTGGTTTCATCTAAGTATAAGCCTATCTTTCTCCTGCCGCCTATCTCTCCCCGCCATCGGGCCGCTGCTCCGTGCCGGGAGCTTGCGAAAAGGGGTGGGGTTTGACCTCTAGCTCTCAAGGTCAAAACTAGTCACCCGCGAAGAGCGTCCGAGGTAGCGTAGTGCAGCTTTCGCTACAAAACATCCCCCCGCTCGTCGAAGATGTTAAGTCCACCCTTGGAAATACGTAGAAAAGACATCCACATTTTGAGACCTCTTACACCTTTTTCTTAGGTTCCAACATCATAATTTGTAGCTTTGCACCCATGGAGCAAAAATGGTGTTGAAATAAAGATTACCCTTCTTGGAGTGTCTTCATTATTTTACACTTTCATAACTAGGTGAGTGTAAAATAATGAACACCCTCCAAGAGCTCAATAATTGATTGATTTTAGGGTTTAACGCTCCGACGCAACGCAGGCAATGAGGGGATATATAGACATAAATAAGGTCCAGCAGTCAAGAACGCCAAGAAAGGCAAAGGGGAGAAAGTGGTAAGTCATTTATTGTTCTTGAAAATACTACATCTTTTTCAAGAAAAATAAATGACCACCTTTTCGCCAAAAAATAACGCAAATGCGTGATGTTGCGGTGAGTACTGTTACGAATCGACTCGCGCCGCCGTACTTTCCCGCATCACTCCTCGGCTGTGCGGCGAAGCCACTGCGTGCGCCTTTCAGCAGTCAGGCGCCAACATGTCGGTGACTCATGATTCACGTCAGGACAAGCTTGGGCCAGACGCTTCACTTCGGCACGGTTTCAAACTTCGACGGTTGCCGGCCCAGCGAGGCACGTAGCAACCCGTTCAAGGACACAGACGCCCCGCAATCGCAGCGTAGTCCTCCTCTCTCCCCTCTCTCGGACTCAACGTGCGCCGACGCTACAGACTGCTTACAAACTCTGGAAAGAGCGTTGTGTGTGTCTGTGAAGTGCACTACGTGCGCAAAATGTAGAGGGAAGGCTATTTTGACCGTTACCGCTTTTGGGTATAAATAGAAGCCCCGCAAGCGCTATAACCCATTCCTGTTTGAGCAGCGAATCCATGCTGTCACTCTGCTCGGGTCCTGTATTGTAACCTCGCAGTCGGGGCATTTGTTATTTGGCTTCGGCTCACCTCTCGCTGTGAAGTAAACAGTTACGTTAGCCTACGGCTTCTGGACTTCTTCACGGCTGCAACAGCGGCTGGCCGCTCGCTTCACCACGCTACCACGTATGCCGGAGGCTACGGAGCTCGGTACGGCTCGGCCCACCCGGTCGCAACAACTGGTGTCAGCGCTGGGATGGCACGGTTGCAATAGTACACTACTTCAAAGGGAACTTCTAAATGTCACTTCGCTAAACGGGTGGCATGAGGAAAGGGGCGTGCATTCGACGGCCGACAGAGCATATGCCCCTTAGTAATGCAATGATTATACGCATTTCTGAGGAGGAATTATTGTCAAGGCATTATTGATAGGCATTATCGACAAAACGCGCGCTGGAAAAATCAGAACACGTAAGGCATCTTGCAGCTAGTGCTGATAGAAATTTTGTTTACTATTTAAACTTAATGTGAGTTAGCTGGAACATGTGGCGGTGCATGATAAACAAACCGTGTATGCGCTCCGTAGGCATGATGGGAAATGCTAGATCATCTTCGCCCTCTCCCACCATAATTATTTTTTTTGCGGTGTGTTATATAGCTTGCATCGAGGCCAACTGAGGCTGCCTATCATGTATATAACTTCTCCGTGTTTTGAACATCAAAAAATATTGTTCATTGAAATTGTTTCATTACACCACTTATGTTTTTATATTTCTGTCAGCACCGTCTTCCCCCCCTCCCTCCCGCCCCCCTCCCCCCCCCCCAAAAAAAAACACGTAAAGAAATTCAGTGTGCGCCACTGGAACATACTCATTACAAAGATGTTCGCTCGTATAGGCGCCCTGGAAGTTTTGAAAACTGTCTCGATAGAAGTGGTGGGGAAATAATATTTGGCACCATTCGATAAAAACAACCAGCTTGTGATAACGACGATGTTCGCCCAAACACTATGTGCAATTTTGAAGGCTCCAGAAAGTGCTAGCGCGCAAGTCTACGGCGCACGAAGTTCCGGTGACTTTCCTGGCGAACGGGAAAGCGTGTTACTTGCCATTGGCGTGAATGTCGTTACAGTGCAAAACAAATTAAAAATACGGTTTTGTAACCTGTTTCTTGTTCGCTTCGTAATTACCGGTAATTCTCAAATAACATCCCCAAAAAGGCCTCATTCGCCAGCTGTATAAAGGTTACCAGACGCACGAGCGGCGATTTCTCTGCGAAGCAGACGACGTTCCCGTAGCGCTGGACCAAATCTGGCAACAACACCCCAATGTTGCCCGCGCGCCCACCGCTGATGGCGGTACTTGCACGTGACTTTATCGCATTAAATCCTGGACACACAGGTGGATGCCGTTATGAAGGCGCAATTTTTAGGTCATCAGAAGGTATGCAATGCGGCAAAGGCACATAGGATGCATTTCACTAAATAAATGCACCAGGTTTCCACGTACACATAGGCGAATAAAGGCAGTGAACACTGAACTGTCTCATTTCTGTAGGAAGAAGAGTTTGCACGACAGTATGACGGAAGTAAATGCAGTGCAGCCAATGTCCACCATCTTCGATTATTATTGTCTTGTTTTCTATCCGACTTTTTGTAGACTTAGCCTCACGTCAATAAAATACCCGGTGTGGACATTGTATATTAATACACATTGTAGATAAACAAAGGCATTGCGTTTGCATCGCCATCCCAGTGGTATTCATGAGCGGCGCGCGCTGAATAAAATGAATGGGTGTAACACTAAAACAGACCCGAAATAAAACCGGAAAGGTATTTTTTAAAATATGCGGCCTTCTAACAGTTATAGATGAATTTGTATCGCACTTACACCAGTTCAAATTACGAGCGCAAGATCATCCACCAGCTCAATATATGACTGCAAATCTTAAAATCAAACCTAGCACTGGAGCCGCTCTAGCGTAGAAATAGAGGCAAGATAAAATTTAGGATTAAATTCACACTTGCATGGAACGCTATAACCCAAATATACTGAAATAACAGCCTACATGATATAACCCAAATTCTCTGAGTTATCTGAACACAACTGTGGTTAGAGTACAGGAATCAACACAGAAAAACGTAGCCCATGTATAGAAGTAATAGTACATGGACCCCCAAATTGGTACCCCTAAAGGCTTGCGCATGTAGGAGCATTAATGGTTCCTTAAATACACCACGCCAGTATGTCGAGTTATATCTCATCCATCAATGTATGCATCACCAGTTTCCACCACTTGGCCACTGCTGAAAGTGACAGTAAGTACCCACACGTACCAACGGATACGTGTTTATGCGGATACGTGTCCACTTAAAAAATTGTTTATAAAACAGAAAATAGTAGAGACAATAGAAAATTGCCCAGTTTGTACGGCCTATAAAAAAATAATAAAATAATACTTTCTCGGACAAAAACAATCTGATGTGGACGGGTGAGGTACTGGACATCATAAAAAATATAAAAAGAAGGTTTATTTGGGACGCAAGGCCAGTGTATTGCGCCAGGTTACAGAGAGCACAGTTAATCGGAAGGTCATACATACAAGCCCAGTGTATCCCGAAGTTAGAATAGACCTCTTGTTTTTTGTCCTTGCTATGTACTTCCCTCTTGCTTTCGAAAAAAAAAATAAACACGGCCAACCATTATGTTGCAACTATTCGTTTGGAATTAAGTGCACTACTGCCAACTCTGTGTATATGAAATGTGTATCACTAATGCAAGAAAGTTTGGAACTGCAGATACCCGCATAACACCTGCCATTTATAGCTACACGAACAATAAGTAAATTAACCACAATTTTAGCGTGCACAAAACAACAAAATTCTACTTCTTCAAATGAGTGTTTTTAAGCCGTAGCGCTTGAAATAAAAGAATTGCGAAATTGCAAATTTTTTAACAAAATATATCAACATTGTGTCTTCCGTGGGCCCGATAATTATTAGTCCTTCCTGTTGCTAAAATTAAAGTCCTTAGTTGTTTTGTCTTGTTTCTGAATAGTTAACAGGCTGACATCGCGATTTCCACCATGCACACAAAAGTAATCTGCAAATGACCTCAAGGCCCTGTTTATATATGACTGCCAGAAGTCTTCAATCTGCAAAGCACGGTGGCTTTGCTTTGCATGAAGCGTTGAATGCCGTACAGCCGGCGAGCGGCTTAATGACGTGGAATCACACCAAACACCCCCATACTTGCATGACGGTAATGGTTGAACGAAGTCTTATCCCGCAGACCTAGTTTTCATTTTCAGCTGACCGGGCCCAGCATTGCTGTGCACCGCGTATACAATGACGAGTTTATGCAAATATTCAAAAGCCAAGGTGCCACAATCATGCCGAGGCTATTTTTATGCAGCACAAAAACACACGGCACCAAAGAATAGCAAAAAAATAAGTGCAAACATTGTGAATAGCAAGACCAAACCGGCCGCGCAGTATCTCCAATGCTTCAGCACGCGTAGCATGAAACTCGCTGAATTGCTTAGTACACTTTGAGATGCATGTACTTTGAGCTATACACTTTGCTTAGTACACTTTGAATACAAATTTTAAAATTGCTCTATTCATATAATTAAACTCTTCTTACTAGTGCTTATTGCTTACCAATATTCAGCAAGCCATGATAACTGCATATCTTCCGCATAGAATCAGTGTGCATGCAGTGATGTTGATCAATACGAACTTTTAAATGACGAAACAGGCTAAGCGACGTGGGGTTATAAAGAATAGTCACACAATTCGCATTCAGGGGTTTTTAAAGGACCAGACTGATAGATAAACCCTACGTGAGTAAAGAATATGGGAATTGAGATTATAGGCGTAGCATACATATAAAGTATGGGCATCCAAAACAGCCTTGACCAAAAAGAAGTAACGCAAAATCAGATAATACAAATGTCACTAGTGCAATACAAATCTCACTTAGCCACTATAATCGCTACTGCAACCAACTGTTGTTCACCATTGCAAGCGACACATCGGTAAGTATGCATATACATCGACAAATACTCTTTAAAGGTACTTGCCTTTGCAGTAACATCGGTATTTAATGGCTGTGTGCGCATATACACAGCCGTTATCAGGGTGAAATCAGCGCGTGAATAGGGAACAGTGCTGCTGGCATGTCAACTGTAAGTACCTTTAAAGGTTCGTTTTTAGTGCTAACACAAACAGTGAACTCCTCAGCCCACCTACGAAGTTTAGACCGTGGAAGCGAGACACCACTTCACAGCCTTTCCTAAAACCTCCCAAATACCATCCTTAAAGAACTCACCTGTAAATAGAGTATCCATTAGTAGAACTGCTTCACTGCGATTTTATTATCCGGAAACTCGATAGATGCACTGACAATGCCTAACACGTGACACACACACACGCGCAAGAACGGAGTAGGCATGGACAGGTCACCACCTGCAAATAGACAAAACAGAAACTTTTGATGTTTGCTGAAGTGCAAGATACTCTTTGGTAGCATTTTTGAAACAAACCTTGCAGACTTCAAAGAAAACTAAAAATGTGTAATTGTGCCAATCACAGTCATGTGGACTGCCGTTCCAACAAAAACGGCAACCTAAACCCAGGGCCGGGATTGAAATGTGGAAAGTTACCATTCCGTCTCGTGAAAACGGTTTTCTACTTTTCGAGAGGAAATCCAGTTCTTTTGCGAAATATTGTGCAGATGCCGCCACCTGTTTCCATATTGAATGGCAATACGAAGCATTTTATTGCGTTTTCCTTTTTGTATTCTTTACAGGGAGATGCTGGGAAGCCGACAAGGACTAAAAACCGGTTCCTGATGCAACCTGCCCCAGAAACCGCAACACCGTTTTATCTAAGGGTACGACCGCTTTTGATGTACAAGTTTGTTTACCTGTTAAAAGGACTGAGTAAAATCCCGCATTCTACCTATATTTCTAATAATTGATATTACTTGTTTTCAATCGGTTGGCCCAGAATAAATAATGGCGTGTCGAATGCTGTTCTTGTAGATTTTATTTGGCGAGCAGCCGACAACTGTGCTTGCAGATATTTTTAACAACATTATGAAGTCTATAACTCATAACTCGGAGGAATGAACAATAATTTTGCATCGTTTAGACATAAGGCAAGGTTAATAAAGAACTTTCGTAAGTAAAAAACGATCAAAATGAGACACTTTTCTATAGTGGGCATAGCGAAAAAACATAAAATGAATTACCTACGAGGCCCACTGTGTACTTTTACTTGTTGCGCACACACCATCAGGTCGGTGCAGTCCATTAAGAACCAAATAACAAACCTACGGGGCAGAATATTCACTTACGGGGCAGAAACTTAGGGGCTCACTAAGTGGGTTCAACTTAAATAGGGAACGACTTAGCGGGCAATGAAATGGAAGATGATAGGTGTAACATTGAGGGACAAGAAGATAGTGGACTGGGTCAGGGAACAAACGCGTGTTACGGACATATTAGTAGAAATTAAGAAGAAGAAATGGACGTGGGCAGGGCATGTAAGGCGAAGGCAAGATAACCGTTGGTCATTAAGGGTTAAGCGCTGGACACATGTACGATTTGTACACGCGATTCGCATGCGACTCATCGTTACGACTGTCACCACGACTAGTCGTACGCGTGAATTTGAGACACATGACCCGATGCGTGCATGCGATGCGTCGTCGGCGTCGCTCCGCCCACCGTTTTTGCTCCATGGTCAACTACGACTATCGCTGAGCTGATTTGTAGATTCCGCGCGTTTAATCGCAAAAAATGGATAAAGCAGGCAATCTTGAAGCGTTTCCTGCCTTCGGAAACAGTTCGCGCACACGCCGGCCGCGCCTGCCAGCTCGGACACTCAGCGGCTCGAACCGGCGCAGACCACGGTAGCAACCGCTTGTCGCTGCTCTTCTGAATCAATCTGATCGTAAAAATGAAGTTCCACATGCGAGAAAGTAGGTGTTAGTGTGGTGAAAAATTGTGCTTGGGATTGTTATCAGGGCTTATTTTAAAAGCGGCGATCAGATATCTGCCGCGATGCAAGCGTATACGCTGACCGGCCCCCGCGGCGCGCGGCGGGCGGTGCGCCGACCGGTCGAGAGATGGCAATACCTGCGCGGAAGCATCGAAACAGGCTACGCAGATGTTCAACTACGACGATCGCTGAGCTGAATTTGTAGATTCCGCGCGTTTGTTCCCAAGAAAGCAGGCAATCGCGAAGTGTTTTCTGCCTTCGGAAACAGTCCGCGCACACGCCGGTCGCGCCTGCCAGCTCGGCACACAGCGGCTCGAACCGGTGCAGACCACGGTAGCAACCGCGCTTGTCGCTGCTCTTCTGAATCAATCTGATCGCTAAAAAGAAGTAGCTTGTGCGAGAAAAGGGATGATGGTGTGGTGAAAAGTTGTGTTACGGATTGTCATTCGCAGTTACACAGATAGCGGCAATCAAATATCCGCCAGGATGCTAAGCCTAGAGTTTCCAACACCCCAGCCGACCCGAGCAACGCACGCCGGTTGCGGGGTGTTGGGGCTCAGCGGGCTCTCATTGGCTGTGGCCTCACGACGATTGCAACGATGGCACGACTGCATCTGGCTTGCCAGACGCACGTCGTGAGCCTCCTCCGACCAGCGATCGACGCCAAAACGGGTCCTAACGATCAATCGTAACGATCAGTCGCATGCGAATCGCGTGTACCAGTCGTACATGTGTCCAGCGCTTAACAGAGTGAATCCCTAGAGAAGGCAAGCGTTGCAGGGGGCGACAGAAAGTTAGATGGGCAGATGAGATCAAGAAGTTAGCGGGGATAAATTGGTCGCAGTTAGCATAGGACCGGGATAATTGGAAATTAATGGGAGAGACCTTTGCCGTGCAGTGGGCGTAGATAGGCTGGTGATGATGATGAACAAAGGAGCAGTTCGAATAACGAATGAGGGTAGCTTAGAGAATGTGAAATTTACATATTCCTCATTTTCATCCTTTAAAATGGAATTTAAAGTCAGTAGCCCTTTTAGCTGCTTGCTTTTAAAACTAAAATGAGCATTTATTTTCGGCGGTACCTTAGGGCAAATAACAATGCGTTCGTGTGCCTTGAGAACGTATCCCTGTTGTCCTCACGCTCTGAACGAAGCGACGTGTTTAACTGCGTACGGCCGCTCCATTCGTGTTCGCACGCGCGGTTCAGGCCGCTACCGCCAGGAGCGCTGCTGTATAACTTCCCTTCCTCTCGATCCCTTTCCTGGCGCAGTTCGTCGTTTCTCCGCTGCCCTCTCCTGGCGCTTCAATAGCGCTGCTCTCCAGGTGGCCAGGCGTCTCACGGATCCGTCAACGCGGGAAATACAAGCATTCGGTGTCGTGGAGGTGGCTGAACAGACCTGCTATCGGGCGCCCGCCCTTCCAAGTAAAGTATGCCGCTTGTTTTATTGCGTAGTTAAAAAGTGAATAGAGTTTTTACCTGGTTAAACGTTGATATTTCAAAAGGCAGGCTAATTTCACGGAAGCGGAGTAAAAATAGAGGATCTGTAAAAACCTTTCAACGCTGTACTCCTTCCAGTGAAGATGATGGCACACTAAACATAGGCGCCTGTACCAAACAAATTTGACTTTATTGTAAACAATTACCATGGAGTGTACGGATGACTGAAACGTGCTGGCCAGAGTGGAAGCGACCAGTCGATGAGATGAGATAAGAATTCCTTGTAAGCAATGCAGCCGAGTGACTTCCCACTCGTTTTTAAACTATACCGATGATGGCACCGCTACTTCTGCAGAAGAGACGCATGTGGCGGCATGAAAAGACTTGACAACTGTACGAGGAATTGAGGATACTAAATTCTTGTTCCCTCAAGGAATACATTTGCTCAGCTACATTTGCACCAGGAAGACCAACATTACCCTTTATAAATGCTTACGGAATACGATGGTGAGAAACCCCAACAATGGTTTTAGTTTTAACAATCTGTTGCAAGGTGGCTTTTTTTAACAAGGTGACTTTTTGCGATCAGTGTCATGAAATATTTTCGTCGCTATCTCGTTCTCTCAATTTTCAATGGTTGGGCGAAATTTCAACCCACTCGTGCGCAGCGGCACCGCAAAAGAAGCCAAACCCCTACCTCGGTAGAGAGGCGTGTATCGACGCGTTTTTAATGAAAATTTTGCCTTGTTGAAGGTTAGCCTAAATGAGAACCAATAAAGTTAATTCCCGCTTTATTATTCTCGTGTCATCTGCGTGTGAACAAAAATGTCCAAATAGTCCTATAAAACAAAAAATAACGTAGAATGTAACATGTTGTTTTTGAGCTTCTGTTTGGTATAACATAATTTTCCAAGTATATATTTGACGAGCATTTATTTGATTTATAAAGATGAGCTTTTTCGCGACCGAACACAATTGAGCAATGAGGCACGGATCGGGAAGTACATTTCCGTGTGGACAATTTCATAAACGATCCTATAGAGTAACCAAATGTCGTTCTTAAAGTATTGAAAGATAACGTTTATTTGCAACGGTTTGTTTTAAACTTCTGCTTCATTCGTATTTATAAATTTGAAATACCACTACCCCTAGAACATGCGAAATAAGTTTATGCATATTGCACCTTCGTTGCCGGAGGCTGGTACCATTTCAAGGGACTGCCTGTTTGACAGCTTTCAGCTAACAGTAAAGCAGCGCTGAGGAGCGGAATATTAAAAAATCACTAGGTATAACAGAAAAAGCATGAACCGACCGTCACAGAAATCCATAAAGGCTACTGGGACAGGGTTATCAAGGCACACGCTGTAGCTTACTTCTGTGGCCGGTACACTTTATTTGAAATCTTTGCATGTGTTCGAAATCTACGCTGTCGGAAATAAGCATGAAATCATTTTGTCTGGGCTATTTCTCTACTCGTTGCTGCATTCTTTGGAGCAGATTAATATTAAATAAGGTAGAAGCGACAACCGGTACAACATTGGTTTTAGGCATTGCTTTTTTTCCTATGAGCTAGTTGTCTTACTCCAAGCAATGTCAGAGTATATGGCAGATGTCTCCACGAGTGTGGAAATGACAACGTAGCCCTTGCTTAAATTCATTTCTGGTTGGGTTCACTCTATAGAGTTAAAAATTCGAGCTAGCCTTTTACGCAGTGTTGCGCACGGATGGGGAATGTTGGCAGGCTCTAATTTCAGAGTAAAACAACTTCCCGTTACCAACCGCTGCGAGGTGTCATATTGTATATTCCACTTAAAAAATGAACACGTAGGGGACTCCTTTCGGGGATTTGGTGGTACAGAGCTCTGTTTTAAAGGAAGTGAAGTCTGGTCTCGTAATTGTATTCCGCCATACGATAAATTCAATCGTGGTAGAGAACACTTGTCAAAAAGGCATCTGATTTCTGGTAGGCGATGGCTAAACGAAGGGAGCCGTTTTCTTTCTTGGAACCGTTTTCTTTCTTGGAAACACTACTTATCCTTGTTGTAAATAACCCATGGTAAGAGAGATGAACGTTATGAACTGCTCCCCGATGAACATTTAACATTCACCTGCTGGCTGATACTGTGTACACAGTTGTGTGAAGGCCATAGGCTATTTCCTAAAGCAATGACTCCAAAAGTATCCTTCAATATTATATTGTCAGGACTCCTTTACCGGGAAGCTGGTGGCGTTAACTCGACACAACTCTCTAGTGCCCTTCATCAACACACAAATATGCGCAGAATTCTTGCAAACTCCGCAGTAATTCAGAGAAAGCGAGAGCTGCCCGGCCAGCATTGGCAACCTTCAGTTTCAATGTTATGAATACCTTGAGCAAGTCTCGTGTTTTTCACTGGGTTGTTGTGTTTATGCAGTCAGTTGCGCTAGCTCTGCATAAATTCCGCAAGTTGCCAGTCTCCCGTCTTCTGCTGGAAATTCTTTGGGGGATTTCTGCGCTGACCCATTTTATTCAGTCGCGAATTACTCGCTACTGTGACGACAATGGTTGGAAATCCTAGAGAGCCGTCACAACCATCGCGCCGTTTTCACGGTGACAAGCAAGCAGCTTTTACGTTGTTAATCTGCTGGCACGGTGCATTCAACCAGATGTGTGGTGGCCATGGGGGACGCTGGTATACGTATCCTTATGAAAAGGCTACCCATGCCTATACACACCGCTGTCCCAAAAAATGATTTTGCATGGTATGCGGCTGTTTCTGGCTAGAACGGATACAAGCATTTCGTTAATCCTTACCACATTTTGTTCACTTTTCTTATGGTTCTCTGCAATATACAATGGCAAGAGTATAGAAGTTAGGTTGCTGAACCCTATATTCTCGAGCAATTTTGGAAGTAAAAACGATACTTATTTCGTCATTTTCACATTATTTCGATAAATTGTTTTAAAGTATAACGAAACTCATTTAAACCCACTTTAAAATTACCAAAGCTGTATCGACGGTAGTTCACCTGACCAGGCATCAGTGAGCACCATTTTTCAATACATACTCAATCATTAAGTCATAGTTGAATGAGCTGAAAGGGATGAAAAGGTTCACAGCAGTGCTTGTAGGGCCAGGTTAATGGTCCATGTAAATATTAATTAGAGCATGGAAGCTGCAGAATTGTGTTATATTTTGTATCTCCTATTTTCATTATTTTGAATGTGAAATAGTACAAAAAGTCGCTCTATTTCTGTTACAGGCGCTTTGGAACGCCCAGTGAATGGCCTTGGCCTTGACTTGGAAAAACCCAACATGTCACCACAGGTACACTGGCAGGACAATCGGCAACCTTCCATCATCTGTCCGACGGTGCTGCTTGACTGCATTAATAGGCCGTAAGGGTAGATCTTGGAATTTGGTCACCCCGATTTTGTAACAGTTCTTTACGTGTCGTACGAAAAAGGGGCCCTCTAAGTTCTTCGTTTTAGCTACTTCACGATCAGATGAGACGTGCTGGTTAGGTTCTAAATGTTATTGTATCATCTACACTGCGTACGGCTCAAGGTATAGCTAATACGGTTCTAATAGCACGCAGGTAATAATTTCATACATATATTATTCGGTGCAGCTGCAATACGCCTAAATTATAAAGCAGGGTGCTCTCAAGTAGGGGAACCAAACAGGTCAAAACAAAGAATATGCACTAATATGTGATCAAAGTTTTTATGTCTTCTATTTTTGATCCAGTCTTCTCCACAGTAAATTAACAACTCTGGCACAGATTTGCCTAAGATGCTTTTGCACGATTGGGACAGAAAACAATACATTCCTAAAGTATGCGGCAGTTTTGAACCCGTCTAATTAATCCAGCATCCGCGCCCCGAGCTCAGTACAAGCCCATTTCTTCGTGCGCCACCCATTAGACAGATCTCGGTCATCGCCTAGACAAGTGAATGCAAAAAAACACAACAAATGTTACATACAAATAAAAATGAGGGAAACAAATTAATGACCTGAAAGTATCAAGGATGGAAAGTATTACGAAATGAAACGAAACATCTGCTCCGTAACAGAAGATGGAACGAAGGTTGTGGATGAGTGTTCAGTTTCAAAACTAGCACATACAGCGTAGACAACAAAAACAGAACAGTGGCAACTTAGGCGCTGTATACGCTGTCGTAATGGCAGACTATCTGGGTTTTAAACAGGAGTATTGGGCCTGAAAACATAAGACTGCTACAATATATAAACATAGCGTCTTAGCTGCATTAAATCAAATCAAGGGCAAATAAAACAGCCGAAGGTGAACACTTATCTCAAATAATAATTTTCAGTGCGGCACGTGTCCTACTCCAACCAGTGCCGCCCCCTTTGATACCGCCTGGGGATCTCGTGACGCTTCCTTACTTAAACATTCTTTTTGCGCTTCCTTTTTTCTGAGTCCCACTGTATTTCGAGCTTTCTTTCGCATGCAACATTCGGGTTCTTTGTTCAATTGCTTCTTTTTAACACGTACCCATGAATTCGCCTTTTTTTTCCAAGTTCTTCACTTTTGGCACCTACCCAACGAGCAGGGGTTGACCGTATACATTTGTGCAAAGAAAGGGAATTGGCCGCTTGTGTGGTCCAACATATAGCGTGC
This sequence comes from Haemaphysalis longicornis, assembly GCF_048455015.1. Classification (NCBI taxonomy): domain Eukaryota; kingdom Metazoa; phylum Arthropoda; class Arachnida; order Ixodida; family Ixodidae; genus Haemaphysalis; species Haemaphysalis longicornis. The sequence continues at coordinate 72,007,834 of NW_027526361.1, read as the reverse complement.
TCGTTTGAAGATCAAACCTAACCCAACTCCATCCAAGTAATAAGGCGCTCACTGCTGGTATGCTGGGCGTCACTGCAACTACAGCGTCCACAACAACTCCTTACGTGCCGACATCACCTAACAAAAGATGTCACAGCAGTGGCACGCCCCTTTAACCTAAATGATTTTAAATTACGCCCTCATGCTTAAGCGTACAGTTCGTATGAGGCATACACAGCGACTCACGACACACAGCTGTCACCTCCAACTCTTGCGTGAAAAAAGCATCCATGGCCGAGCGGATATATCCTCTCGCTTGAAAGGTGCTTGATTCGAAACCACGCAGGGGCCGCGAATACTTTTTTGTCGGGGTCATCAACCACTAGTAGACGAGCGGCCGCTTACCGCATACTTTGAAATTGCTGAGGGGGAAGCCCAGGAACGTGTGCTGCTAATGTTGACTTGTGTTTCCGTACATATCATGAACGAAAGGAAGAATTTCCGTCGAGGTTTTGGTATTTCGGCCTGAAAGGCGCTGTGGGTACAAGAGTAAATAAATAAAAATAGCAAAGAGTCATTTTACAACCTGCGAAAACAGCGTAATTGCAGCACGCGGAGCGCCTTAAACCCCTGCATATTCCTTTATTTTATTCTGAGGTATATTTATGTGTTTCTATGCATGACCAAGCAAAGGCATGCATACCAATATTTTAATCACATCTGGAAACGAAATAGCCGAAATAAAACAGGTTAAAAAGAACTGCTTTCTTGGCATTGAAATCAAAAGGTTATCTGCTAATTTATCACACACTTATTTTACGCAGAACTGCAGTTCACATGCAAGGCCACTCATTAGACTTTCCTATTTGTTATGGGAAAAATATACATTTGAAGAACAGCAGGTTCACTTGATAACCATTGTTCCCTTACCTGTACCATAGATATTTTTCTGAGTAATGTCAAGATATCTGAGAATTTAATTTGGAGCTTCTTCAAGACTGCAAACTAACACCAATTAGGCTGACATTGTAATTTGCTTTGAAGGCGTTAAGGCGGAATGTTTTATTTGATATACAAAACTTGCCTGAACAGGGGTCAACATTTGGCTGTGTGCACCGGCTAAACACAAGGAAACAGGAAAACTGTTTGACTCCACTTTAATCAGCTTCGTTCAATTTTTACTTGCATATGAATGTAACATGTGTGGTGCCATGGTATACTAGTGGATCTGCAAATACAGGTACTCAATAAAAAACAGAAAATTTCGCGTTAGTGGTATCTCACTATAGGTGGCAATTAATTCAAAGTAAGCCAGTTATGACATGACAAAGCACGTTATGTTGTTCTTGTTCACTTCTATTGACTCCATGCCTCATATCATGCCTGCATATTGCGTGATGGGCATAAGTATAAAACAGGTTTAGAGAAGAGTTTTGGCCATACATTTAATGGTTGAACGAAATAAAGATTCTGAATAAAAAAAAATGCATGTAATTTTTTAGTGTTTAAGAATATAGGGTCCACCAGCCTAACGTCTAATATCTTGTTATTGTCTATTCCAGGTAAGCAAAAAAATGCACACGTGAGGAGCAGCTCGAACCATGAGCAAGCCAGTCAAGCAGGATCTGTTGACCAGCTGGTATGTGTTTACTTTTCAGTAGGTGTCCATTAGGAGAAAATTTCATAAACGGCATACTTCTAGGTAAATAAGTTTTCATTAAAGAATGGCATGCGCCATGTTCAAGCCTCTATACAGGTCAGGAGCAGTGATCTCTGTTTTCATTTAGCCGTTACTTAAAACTCAAGATGGGTATGTATGCGCTTACGTTTACTGCAACAAATAGAAAGTCGCGTAACTAGTTTCCCTTCGTTGCTGTACCTCAAGGGCGATTGTTACAGCACCGCACTTGTGTTTATCTAAAGGATCTTACCTCACTTTCGCTATGAACACTCCCATATAATTGCTGTTTTTCGAACACTATGAAAGAGGTTTGATAAAACTGAAACGTCTAGGCGCTTCTTTGAAATGACAAAGAATCACACAGTGAAGTATTCTGCTCGGTAACTATATAGAGCGGCAAGAGGTGCCTCGAAATTAACTTTATTGTCCCCATATGAAGGACGATTCTATGTGCATCTTCAATAAAAGAGGCCACATGCCAGAAAGCATGTTTAATTTTCACTAGGACCGAATCCAAGTTATCTCTGTCATTTCCAACTTAGGAGATGTGCACTGGACGGCGTATCAGTATGGTAATAAATGTGAACCCGCTTTTTTTTATTCGATGTATATAAAGATGGTGACTGGGCATGATGTCTTAATTTGGCTGCCATGAAAGAAAGAAAAACATGATCCATTTTTTTTTTCACTCATCGCATTAAACTGTTTTGTGGACTTCTTCCAACAGTTATAAATGTATTAAACTTAGGGGTGGCGAGACAAGAAGTGGCGAACACTGTATTTTTGCCACCCTCATTTCCCCGTGAAACGGAAATTGAGGTTGACTGAAATCCAAATGTAGCCGGCGGGAAGCAGCCCACCATTTTTATGGACAAATTTGCAGCCTTTACACCTGTCCGAAGTAGCTAGAAACTACGGTAAAAACTAGTGCATGCGGCTTAAGATGTTCCTGCAGCTTTTGATAAGACGAGTCTATATCGACCAGAGGCAATTTCTGCAAACAAAACCTGTGTGGTTAATTGTAGCGTTGGTGCCCGTGGCTATACTGAAACTAAAATAAAACATTTCTGGATAGTGACTTCACACGGAGGCTAACGAATTTTCTTCAGCTGAAAGCTATTTTCTTCTCGCCAGGAGGAGTTAATACTGAAGTTTCTGTACGATATAACAGCCTACAGAAGAGCATAACTACCCTGGACGGGTCTTCACGGCTGATCCAAACTGCGAGAATAAAATCCGGTGCAGAATAGTTATGGGCAGTGGTGCACTTGGAAAGCGCTCCCAAATAATGGAAAGTGAGCTACCTCTGCCACTGAAAAAACCAATGCGTGCTGCTGGTGGTGATGAGATATGGAGTGAAAACCTGGCGCCTTACTAAACAACTGGAAAGAAAACTTAGGTCTGCACTAACCAAGGAATGAAGGATGATAAAAGCAACGCTCAGAGACAGGAAGCGAGCTTCATAGATCAGGGAACAGCCTCGAATAGAAGATATCATAGACCGAATAAAAAAAGGACTTGGGCTGGCCATGTAGTCAGACGAAATGACAACTGGTGTACCAACAGGGTAAAAGAATGCCTACCTAGAGACGGGTCTAGAACAAGGGAAAGGACGTTAACTCTATGGAGGGACGCAATGATAAAATTTGGAGGCAAAGAATGGACTCGGGTGGCGCTGCATACGATTGGTTGCAGTTCAATAGGAAGGGCGTTTGTTCCATAGTGTACCTAAATATGCCGAAAATGGTGATGACGATAAAAATGATGTTGTAAAGGGTGGTACAACGATAACTGGAACAATTAAAAAAATCCTGAGTGAACTGCTGCTCGCTTCCCGCTCAAACTTCAAACGAAGGTTGAATTTTGTGGTCTATTTTGTTTGACGCAGGGAGCAATGACCGTGCTTACCTGCTTATTCTTAAAAAAATAAAAAAAAAACACTTTCGCCTATCAGGAACTGGCGGTTGATTTGAACGTGCGAGCCAGTGCAAGCTGATCCTGGAACGGTGGTGCCACCTGGGGTATACAGAGTGAAACGGACGATGGGGATTCATGGCAGGAAGGAGCCAAATGAGGTAGCAGACGATGAGAAAATCTCTTGTCCCTAGTTTACGATGATCACAACTAGTTGCATAACAGATGATACCAATGACAATAAAATATTCCCACGGTTCATTGTCGCCAATAATTTGTTTCCTCACCTGCTTTTACACTGCCTGCCGAGTTCTTCGAAGTAACTCTTCAAAATAAGATTTTCTGATGGTCTGCTATCCCATTTGGCTGCTTCCTGCCGGGGAAGGAGCGTGAATCCCATCGTCCGTTTCGCTCGCCTACCACAGGTGGCGCCGTCGTTCCAAGATCAGCTTGCACTGTCTCGCACGTCCAAATCGGCCTCCATTTTCCCATAGGCGACAATCGTTTTTATTTATATTCTGAATAAAAAGGTAAGTACCGTCGTTGTTCCCGGTGTCTAACAAAATAGACCACAGAATGCGACCTTCCTGTGAAGTTTTAGCGCGAACAGAGCTTCGGTTCGCTCAGGAAAGACATTTAAAGCGTTCCAATTACCCTTCCCCACTCTGTATATGATAGGGCTGCTGCTGATGATGATATAATAAACCAACAGAAACAGCAGAACACTCTTGAAACATCTTTATTACATGGCGAAGCGGTGAGATCACAAAACATTTAGACCCTTATTGTGTGTATAAATAACTAACTTCTAACTCTACTAAAGACTGGGATTTGCTAATTGTTGTCGAAATGATTTGTGTAGACAGTTCTCTTTTTTTGAGACTATTTTGTCGATTATGAGTTCACTTCTAGTGTTGCATAGGAACCACTTCCACCGGTTCGTTGCTGTCCTGCCACGTTTTCTTTCAGTTAACAAAGTAATTAAACTGGATTTGTTAGTTTAACATTGCCTAAGTTTTTGTGAAGATAACAAGTTGAGATTTACCTGTAGATGAATCTTTCAAGCAGAGGATCAGAGTGCAGTAATTTATTTAGGAAAAAAAAAATTGAGCTTGCCCTTAAAAACTTGATGCTGCTCAGCTTGGTGACACCCCTGCCGAGTAGCACAATTTTCATAAACCATCTAAGCAACTTGCCCTTCAGCCATTTTTGGGGCCGGGCTTCAATGCTAACACCTTTAGCAGAACGTTTAAATTCAAACAGAGCATTACTGACGAAAAATTTCAAGCTACACCATCCGTAATGACATGAATTAAAAACTGACAGCGACCATGAATGTTTATCAAAACCAAAAAGATGTTTCGGCTCCTGTACAGGAGCCTTCTTCACAACGAGCTGACCTTGTTAACAATGAGCGTGCTAACAATGATTTTGTTAACAACGAACTAATTGAATGAGCTCACTACTCTGTAAAGAAACTAAGTACCGATGTTTTTATTTTACCTTAGGGCAGACTGCAAGACAAAATTTTAACGTATCGCCATGAATTGTTGTGTAGAATCATATATTCAAAGCTCAATGCCAGCAAATTCTTTACATAATTTTTAGAAACCTAATTTGCGATGCATACAGCTCAATACATATTAAGAACTCCTTATATATTGCAATTTTAACAATTTCAGACCTCATGACCATTTCACGGGTTGGTTCACCGAAGGCCACGCCATGAATATTGCAACTACAGTAGTCAGCATGCCAAGGAGACAAATCTTGTGGTTGTAAGTGTCACTTTATTCTTCTTAGGGGTTCACAAGGTCCAAAGATACCATTATTTCTTACTGACGTAAGTATATTTGGTACATATGTCGTGAAACGTTAAGTATTGGTGAGGTTATAGTTGTCATGTCTATTTGAAACACAAATGACTGGAGGGAATGTTTTTGAGGCACAAAACAAGCATATTTCTGGCGGTGCTGAATAATGTAAGTGCGACGATATCAAAATTTTATGTGGAGTAAAATACATACAAAATTACCACGTTGCCAACTTAGTGCCCCAAAAGTTCTACCCTGGTCCATAGTTACATGTCGCTTAGATGCCATCTCACGGCGCAACATGGAACGCGGCATAGCTTCGTCGATCCTGCGTACCCCGCTTTCCTTCTTTGATGAACTAAAGATGTTACATTGACATGAGGAGAAACATTACTTGTTTCCTTCCCCAATAAAAGTACAAGATATCTGTATTCTCGTCTCTCCGGGCAAAACATCAAATGTATATGTGTATATCCTGGATCCCCACACACGAATTATACTTACGCGCTGGCCCCTGCACTAACCGGTTAAAATCTTCCCAATCCAACAGAAACGGTCTCTATCATGTGACTAACTCTACATGATGGTAGCCAGTGCACTAGACGAAATGAAGAAAAACTTCAGTGATGTTTGTCAACAATACATCTCAAAACAAATTTCAGGATCCCATGTTTCCATTTTTGCTCTGTCATCAAGCAAAAGAGATGGAAGATGGGGTAGGGGGTAAATGAAAGCGCAAACCTACGCATCGCGGGTAGGGGGGCCCGGGAGAGGAAGCAGTTAGCCCCTACCAAAATATTTTCGCGGGGTTAGGAGAGAGGGAGGCTGGATGAAGGCAGCTGCTCTGCTTATCATCAAATAATGGTTAGTATTTGTTTGTCACAAGCTACACATCAACCTTTCGCGCCTTCCATATCTGCTATAACAACTCCGGTCAGTCCTTGTGCATACCTGTGAGGAAATACCTGTGTTTGGGCTTTTACGTTTTTTCCCTTGTTTTCAGCTGTTGTTTGCACTGTTTTTTCATGTTCTCCCTCTGTATTTTTTCTATTCCCCCTTCCCCACATGTAGCCAAATGATATCGTGGGTACGCCACTGCTTGAAACGTGTTCTAGAGGGCTCTGAAATTGTTTAGAGCATATAAACAAGTCGCTTCGCCATGCAACGAGTTCGAGTTGAAACTGAGGGCTGAAGTCTTCGTGGAACCACGACAACACGCCGCAGCTGTAAAATTGCAACATGCCCCCAAAATTGTTTTTTCCCGAGAACAATGGAGGACAACGATATAAACAGATGAATAGACTTGAGGGCATCCCAAATTATTAAGGCGAAGCATTATAAACGCCTAACCTGCAATCAGTTGGTAAGATTTTTGCGCGGAAATCGATGTGTACATTTTCTACAACACTAACCTCGCCCCAATCTTCGGATAACAAACCAGACGCATAAATTCTTATTAGCACCTGCTCATCGAAAGATGAAACAACATATCGAAATTGCATGCATCATTTCTGGCTTTCTATATAATTGTGGGGGATTTTATAAAGCATTCGAAAACACGCGCAATTTTTAAAGCGAAGCTTACTATGTCTCACTCGGGCCGGTGTCAGAAAAAGCGCACTGCGGGAGAGCCACCATTACTGCTGGGAAGCCAACTTCACACAACGTGTTTTTACAAAGGGCACATCAAGCACACACCAGAAACAGTGGGATGTGTTTACATGTATAACGGATTATATTGTGGTACCGTCATAGGGATGAGGGATGATGAGGAAGAAAGCATTCTGCAACCGGCACACATAATGCACGTTGGTTACGCCACACGCTTCACCAATGGGAAGCTCAAAGCAACGATAACCGTACAGCTAACCGAATCAGCACATCGGATGACCCAATCACCAACTAATAGACACAAAATCATAACATCACATTTTCTTTGGTCAGCGTTGTCGTAGATTTGTACTTTGGTGGATTGGATTGCGCACGTTCCACTTGCATCGGAGAAAGCTTCGTGTTTCAACCATCTTTATTCTAGAAAGGGGCGATTGATTTTTCTGATTTAGTTTGAATAATGTTTCGGATTCTAAAGGCGTTCATGCGATCAGCCCTGCTCTACGCTCCTCTACGCCAACTAATGTCGGATACACGAGAATACTTCCACTATGCGGCCATACATGGTCATGACGTTGTATTCCAGTGTATGCCAAGTCACTGTGGAGTCATCGGTAGCAGTTTGGCTGATGAAGCTGCTCGGAAAAGCCACGACAGGGAATGGCCCATGTTGCATCCCCTATCAAAGACCGGCTCTGCGACGGCGCTTCGTTTTTGTGCAACAATGACTACCATGGAATAATAAAGTGCAGCGAATTGCGCGGATCCGTGCCTCCACGTCCAGGACCCTCTACTAGAGCAGTCTTTTGCGTGGGCTGTTTTTGATCTCAGTCACCTCTACTTTGTCGACTGAGGTTGTGAGTTGACTTCACAAAAGTCGGCTGCGCCCTCACCTGGATTTCAAGAAGGGCTAGGGGCATTGCTGGCGCCAGCATTAATACACATGATACTACGAAAATATTTATTTATTTATTTATTTATTTATTTATTTATTTATTTATTTATTTATTTATTTATTTTGTTGGTTGATTGATTGATTGATTGATTGGTTGATTGATTGATTGATTGATTGATTGATTGATTGATTGATTGATTGATTGATTGATTGATTGATTGATTGATTGATTGATTGATTGATTGATTGATTGACGTGCCGAAGCTACAGTGTCGCTATGAGGCACGCCGTAGTGGAGGGCTCCGGATTAATTTTGACCACCTGAGGATCTTTAATGTGCCCCTAAATCTCGACACACAGGCGTTTTCGCTTTTCGCCTCCACCAGAAAAGCAGCCACCACGACTGGGTTCGAACCCGTGACCTTGGGCTCAGCAGTACGACGCCTTAGCCGCTTAGCCACCGCAGAGGGGTTTAAAAATGTGATGACGCTTAATCATAAATTTCTAAAACCAACAACAGCATCGTCTGTTTATTGCGTGTAAAAATAATGAACAAATACTTACGAGTTATACTGCCGCATTCTTTACAAAAAATAAAATACTGACTGACTCATTTAATTGCACGTTAAACAAGAATTGGATAACGGTATTTGGTTTCCGTTAAAAATACCGCCTGGTAAATAAGTATGACAAAAGATATACACGGCATGCATGCCAAGATATATATGCAACCTCGGAGAAGGTAGAGGAACTTTGATAGCATCTCGCCATTGATATTAATGATACCAACGTTTTGCGGCATACCATGGAGCACAAGCGTCGACTAACGCCAGCTGAGAATGTGTTTCTGTGTGAAAAGAGAAAACATCAAACTGATTTTTGCGCCATATTTAAACAGCTATTGGGAACTTGTTGTTTGTTAATTGTTTTGAAGTGTTCTGCCCCCCCCCCCCTCCACCCTTTTACCGCCACATTCCTGACCTTTGACGAATATTGTCTGTGTACGCAGGTGCGATGTCAAAGCTGTTTAATGCGTACAGCAAGATTTATGGGGCAAAGTCAGCGTAACAGCACACTCTTTGAAAGAGTGCTGGAACAAGCATTTGATTTCCAAAACTTGTTATGATTCGTTTCCAGATGCCAAGGTTCATCCGTGAAATTATGGACGTCACGCCTTGGTTGGAAAAAAAATTCAAATTCGATATTATTGCTGCAGTTTCGAGAGGCCGGGTACAGCTCGTACGGTCGCTCTGTGACGTCACCTGGGCCGACGGCAGTATCGACAGAGGGGCGTGATGTCGGTCAAGCTTAGATTCGGGCAAAGTAGAAAGTGTCCCGTTTTCCCTCTCAGAAACATGGACTTTAGTCGGGAACGAAGCCGAAGCCGGTGCTCACAAGAAATAACTACCCTAGATATTTTTTTTTTATTGATGCCATCTTTTGCCTCCCTTCACCCAATTATCTCCATCTTTCCACCTTTGTGCAGTTTCAAACCATGCTGCATGCGGCCGGCCTTATCAGTCATTTGGGCCGAGCGGTTAAGCGGGCTATATGGGGTTATAAAAGTTGACCTTCGGTGCGTTTCAAGCCAAAGTCACGTCTGCTGTCTTACTTGGACAAAAACAGCACCGTTCAATAGGCCCTAGAACCGCCCACACCTGCTACCGGTCTTTTAGCGGCCGAAGCCAGAAATCATGACGTTAATGGCGCTGTGGTTTAACATTGGCTACATGCTAGCCAATCCTAATTCGTTCGTTATAGCTTTCAGGCTCATAATAATAAAAACCAATGAACATGATTTTGATGTCAATAGTTCTTGAACTTCAACGCTTGCAGAAGGAAAAAAATGTTAGCTGACAATGTTAGAGTAAATACCCGATTATAGCACTGAAGCAAAGGGACAATAAGTGAAGGAAAATGCAAACGTTGGCTGTATTGTACACATGAATTCATCATGCGTCTGGTGTATTTTCCCTCTGTGAGGCAGCAACTCGTTCAGTTCAAAGGCCCACAGGTAGCTAACCGTTCGTGTCACTGCAGCGTGTTACGGGCTACAGCTCAACAGTTGAAGTACAGGACGCTGTTTCTAATGAATGCCTCTTTATTAGGCTAATGTACGTGAAATAATGTTTTCGGTGTTTTTTAGGAAGCTTTTTTTTTGCTCACGCTATATTTTTATTTTGAAGGCATATGGCCTTTGTTCCATAACGTGTACATTTAACTTGAACTGCATAATCTCAGCCTGAAAGTTTCTTTCCAAGAAAAATCGCTGGCAAGTGCTTGGAGTTGGGCACTTACTTGATTTTATTGCTGATGAATATTTTTGTGCGAACGTAACCCAACTGCTTCACAGACGTCCAAACGTGCGAACGGTTATGACCTATTAATTTCCATCTTAAGATATTCACCACTCTTTTTTCGCAAATTGGTCGCTTAAAAACAATTTATAAGACTGTAAAGTATGTAAAAAATAGCATTGATAATATAATGACATTCCACGTGGGATATACTAGCGATCATCAGCTAAAGTGAGGCGAATGCCCTTCTATGATCGTACAGGTTGATTAAAATTTTCACTTGCGTTGTTCTTCTATTCTCAATAACTAAAAACTAGCAGTCAAGAAAAGGTGTGACGGGCAATTCCAAGTCACCAGTCACACAGACACACAGTAAATTGAAATTCTAATTGGATATAACAAGTATGTGGGCACGACCTCCGACGAACTTATATCAAACTGATGGGAAAACAACACAGGTTAACGAACGAATGATTCAAAAGGAAGGCATTTCGCTCTACTGCAAGCTCCTAGCTTAAGCTTGATAAAGGACGCTGAACAACTGTTACCCACGCGATTTCAGTGTATCCCTTGTTTTGTCTGCAACAGCGAAACATCAAAGCCTAAAAATTACTTGGGAATACCTATTTTCTTTGTCAAACGTTACAGAAATTAGTGTTTGTTTGTATGAAAGTATGTATGCTTACCACTGTTGAGTGTTACTAGGACCAGCAGCTGAGCCCCCGAGTGCACTCCAGCCTCAGAAGTACCCAACATTTTGTCTTTGCCCCTGCGCCGAGTATATAGAAATGCGTAACCTTCAGCTTGCAGATCTTCACGTAAGGGGCGTAGGGACGTCCCGTGCGTTACAGGGGAGCATCCCAATAGTTTCCACTTCTCGTATGACAGAAAATCATGTAGACAAGTGGCAACAAAATGTCGGGGCTGCTAAACTCGACCTTGTTTCTGATCTCAAAAACATTATCTTATAGCATTAAAAGTGCCGTTGCCAACACAACGATTCCCTGATATTCGTCTTGCATCTTCCACAGCGTCAAGAAGAGTGTCGATCAGAAGGCTCTTACGCACGTGTGCAAGAGCTTCGGTGAAAATGGCGTATTAATTAAAAAAGGTCGTAAACATTATGTCACACTTGTCATGTGCAGTCAGCAGCAAATCCAATGTACAGACGAATATGTGCGTCCAAACAAAGGTGCCGCAAAGTATTCGTTTATGGACACACGACAGTTGTCACATCAAGGTCGATCTAAGAAGTACTATGAATGCTGTTCTTTAAAACAACACAAAGGTGTTCAACAAAAGGTTGGCCTTTTCCTTTCTTAGTTTCCTTTCTTAGGGAATTTTTTGCGTTATAAATGCACCTATTACGTAGAATTATTATATTATCTGTTAAAACAAAAAAGAATATTAAAACAAAAAAGAAAACACGTAATGTTCAAAACAATGGGACAGCTTTGAATTTCAGAGGAATTATTAAAAATATAAATGCATCCTGATAGTCTGCTACGTTCCCGTATTGTTGGGGACTGTTTTTGTTGCTGTACAAACAAAATATCTTGTGGATTTTTTCTGGTAAAATTTGCTTTAGACTTAGATTTACGGAAAGGCTGCAGACAGGTCGATCAAGAGCTATGTCGGCATGACCACGTGAAGGTCGCGTATATGCTTCTTGAAGGAAGAATGAGATACAAAAATTGCAAGCCAAAGAAATACCAAAGCAATCCCAACGTATGCCACTGCATATCCAATAAGTACTCAAAACAATGTATTGCTTCGGAGCGGATCTATAACAGTGCGCAGAAATATCACGTCATCGTAAAATATCAAAATCGCTGTTACATTATGGTCATGCGGAAAAGGTGATCAAGAAGAAACACCCAGAACGTTGCGAATGAGTACAAGGGACTTGTACGCTGTCACCGAAAAGGATGGTATCCAACCAATGTGTACATCGTGGAGCAGAAATGGGGAGAACCACTGAACATATTCTAAGAAAACCTACACCAGCGCCATAAGCCATGGAAAAGGTGATAAATATAGTCTAAGGGTATGAAAAGAACATCTCGATTAGGGAACCAGCTTGGATTGAAGACGCCCAAGCAAATTGAGAGCAAGAAATTGGTGATTGCAGGTAATACAGTGCTCAAAACTGACAGCAGATGAAGCATCCGGGTTGCAAAATGGCGACCGAAAGACGGGGATAGAAGTAAAGTGACCTAAATAGGGGCAGACAGATAACTCGACCGAGGGATGACATAACAAAAATCAGGGCAAAGAAATGATTCTGATAATGGTTGTCAGGAGTGGTGGGAAGTACATGGAAGAAGTTTGCTTTTCAACATGGAATGAACATGCTTCCACCTATGCTCTCGACTGGGCCTTGCAAAACAAGCCATCATTATGTGCATGCAGCACATTGCAAACCTTGTGCAACAAACAAATGTGACCGTTTCCAATGCTTAAGCATTTCTACGCGGACTCAGCAGGGAAGCGTGACTGTAACGGTTGGTGCGTCACTCTTTCGCTGCGCAAGAAAATACCAACAATGCACCGCTCTAGGGCACTGGCATTTTTTTTTTTTGAGACAGTTTATGTTTCGCCTAAATGACTTCTTCCTTGCAACGTATATCAGGGAAGTGGTGAAATCGACTTTCAAGCGGCTCGGTGTATGGCATTTCTAATTGATACATGCAGCCATGTAGAAGTATGTAATAAACTGCCTACTGCCTTCATATATTGGTATCAGACTACCTATATTTTTCTTAAAAATGTCTTGCTGGTAATGCATATGTGCATGGTAGGGAAGTCAACTTTACAGGGCCCTAGTGTATAGCATTTTCCATGGATACACGGAATCTCGAGGAAGTATTTATTGAAGGACGCTATAGCCTACATACTTTGTTATCGGAATTATCCTATTCTTCCTTAAAATGTTTTCCAAGAAGTGCATTTATGCTTAATCGTGCAGAAAACTTTAAAATGTCTCCTTGTATAGCAGTCAACAGGGTTCCTGGAGTCTCACGGAGATATTTACTAAAAGATCCTAAAGCCTTCCTACTTCGATACCAGACTGCTTATAGTACGTAAAACATCATCCAGCAGTACATTCGTGTATAATTGTGAAGCCTACCTCAAAGGTGCTCGGTATACAGCAGAGTGACTTAAGTAGCCCAAGAAAGACTATCGTCTTTAAAATTGCAACTGGACATTGCCGGATAGACTCTTAAACGCATAAATGTTGGCCTGTCTGTATGTTTGTCTGTGACTAGATTCAGCCACCCGGCCAAAGTGAAGCAGGAGGTGCGCAATAGCCTATACCCACAGCCAAACCTACATGTCCAAGTCCGCTTTCAATATTCATACTTGTCAACACTGTTGAAAGATCAAGACATTACGCGTATATGAGGGAGAAAATCTACACATAAGTGATACTTGCAGTGTTCCTTTCTTAAAAAATTCGTGGATGCTTGATTTTTGCTATAACAAATGAAATACTGCATCAACTGCAGAAAATTGTCGCCTGCTGTTGCCAGCGCTACTATAGCTGCTAGCGGCATTTAAGAAATCAAACGCCAAACGTAACGAAAGGTTCCACTAGATAGGCTCCACGTTCCGCTTGGCACGCTCGCAGAATACGGCCACGGGGTTCTTAAACGTTGCAGTAGGGTCACCCGAATCACGCGCGTCTCCCCCGTACGGCAGCGCTGGCATCGGGGCACCCAATTCGGAGAAGTGGAACGCGGTAAATTCAAATTGACTTGAGCAAACCTCTAGTGTGTTATCTCGGGTGTAACGAGACGGGAGAGGAACGGCATGAAAGCTGATAGGGAAAGAGAAGGGAGGCATTTACTTGGCAAAGGCGCCAGTTGGCTATCGCCTCTCTTTGCAAAGTTTGCAAAGAGAGGAGCAGATACGCGGCCTTTTTTTTTTTCATAATAGCCTTCATATGGGAATGTAATGTAGACCAGTACACATTCTGGCTTTCTGCGTTATGGATGTGTTTCCGCATATCTACATGTCCACCGCTCGTACCAGGTGTGAGTCAAGCTCAAAAATGCACCTCAGAATAAACGCGCACTCCATCGCTCAACCTACTCTCGATGTCACGGGCTCCAAATTAACTTGTACATCATCATTGTCCGCTTAACGATAAATCAAAATATAAACGTACTGTGAAGTGCAGCAAAACTCGTTCAATTACCAGCATAACTCATGACAGCTTCGCAGCCAAAGAAAAGAAAATGGCCCTGGTTCCGTGCTTGGGCACAAGTTAACTGCCTACTCTGCTAGTCGCTATGCGAATTGAGCTACGCTGAACACCAACCATTGATGGCTCAATAGCGATATATGATAAGAAAAAGACTTGCTTAAATACGAAAGAAGCTGGGCGCAGTCACTCTATCCTACGTTGATATTTTGTTTGTGCGTGATTGCCCTTACATGCTTGAAATTTCCCTGGTATTTTTACGCCTTTGAACGCATTTCTCATTTGAGCTGAAGGTTGACTCTGATTAGCTCAACCATAGGAGAAACTAATCGGGGCTTCATTCTTTCGTTGCCAAGGCAAAGGAAGTCAGGTACGCTTCTGTGTTTTGTTTGGCTGAGATCACGTCCACATCAATCTCCATAGGGAGGTGCAAGCACATTTAACCCATTCTTTCTGCAGTTTCAGACGCGGCTGAATGTTCTCCACCACATTCTGCCAGTTACCTATAGGTGGTTCATTACCTTCCTCTCCGCAATTTTCACCTATCCAGGACATTTCCTCTCGACTGATTCATCTCGAAGCTTAGTGTTGACCTCTGTGCACTGTGGCTACAGAGTTCCGGTGAACACATATCAGGTTACCCGCGTGTGGGTACGAAGTAGCTGATATTCTATGATCAACGCCTTTGCGCGAAAATTTTCAGACGTATCACTTGAGGAACAAGGACAGCCGCTACCTATCCTTGCGCTTCACGGCCAACGTTTGAAATTTCTTGCGCTTCAAAGTGTTGAATATATCAATTCCCCCTCTATGTGATTCTTATTCGCCCCTCCTGCGGAAGAGCCGTTTCCTGAGTGCCGCACATTTTACTCCATAGCCTTTGAGGTAATTGTTAAAGAATGCTTTATCACATGTCAAAAATAGACAGCTAGATCCGTGCCTAAAAAGATGCTTTGGAGCTCAACCAACGTTCTCATTTCAGTTTGTACCCTGGCGCTGGAGACACCAGACGCTTAGTACAAACTCCGGCCGGGCATGTTAAATTCAGTGGAGAGCCGTGCATAACCCGAGTTCTTGCCTGCAAAGTGTCAGGTAAACCCGGCATCATGGAGAAAATGCGACATGCGGCCGCCGTATGAAATCGGTGCATTCAGTAACACGAGCTTTTTTTTCAGAATGAATGTCATTGGCATACTGTTTTTTTTGTGTGTGTGTGGCTTATACTCGCTCCCCGAAGGTCTTGAGGGTGTTTAGTCAAGAACCGTATGGGACACATTCAAACCTGCGCGTCATATCCAGTATTTCAGCAGTCGCACCTGAATCAACCCTGCTCTTCTCAGACGGTGCGTTCGGCAGGAAGATTAACAGCTGATATGCCTAACCTTGGCATGAGAAAGTACTTAACAGGATTTTCAACCATAACAACTGGAAGGGCACCACTACGTGTTCTTACCTATCAAGCTCTCTATTGCTTCTAATCGCATTGTCAGTCTTTATAGGTTTTGTGTAAACGTATCAATGGAGGGAAGCAGTTTTCAGCTGCAAGGAAAAATGGCGTGGGCAAGAAAAAGGTAAATAAAGATAAGAAAACAAGAAAACAAGAAAAAATGACGAAGCAGATCTAAATCTTCTTGGAACCGAAGAAAGCTTTCACAGAGAGAAATACAGCTGTCCCGAAGAACAGCCAGATATTTGTGCGGCCAGCATTTTCAGCAGTATTATTCGTTGTGAAAGTGGCCCTGTTATGCGACCTGGGATGCGCGGTTTGTACCTACGACACAATACCGAAGTGATTCAGGAAGGAGACAACATCGTAATTAGTTACCAAATTATCTCTAACTTTTTTTAATCAGCCGCTGTAAGTGCCAGCCCAACCAAATACCTCGCCGTTTCCCACATCCCGATCCACAACAAACTGGTGCACAAATATTATCTGAAATAGCCGTTTATTCAATTAAAAGTGGTCTAGCACGGGTTGTTTGAACGAACTGGCAAACCTGCACAAACTCAACTTTATTGCGATCCCTATTGCGATCGCCATGAACTGGCCCATTAATTGTATGCTCTACGAACTGGCCCAGTTATTGACTCTAGTGAGAACGACCTGCATTTGTTTATTTTCTCTTACCCTTCCTCCCTATTCCGATCGTCCATCGTGACCAGTGGTCATCCTTTTCTAATAAAGGTTATCTCTCTCTCTCCTTCACCGGAAAGCTGGCTTCTCTTCATTACGCAGCTGCTTGCAGTGAAGCCCCTTTTACAGTACGTTTTTTCTATTGTGCTGTAGGCTGTAAGAAGCAATAGTCCTAACAGCTTCCTTTTGCTGTAATGTTAGGGTTATCGGCACCCCCCTCATTCTCATCTTCTGTTTTTGTCTATTGCAGAAAGAATGCCTCGTCCAAGAGCATCTAATCACCCTTCTATCTTGCACTAACACTTTCCCCCAAGCATTGCTACCTCCCTTAATTAACACGTCGCATACGCTACCAAGCTCCGCTTGCTCTTACGGCCCTACCCACACACCAGTTTATAAGATAACGTAGCGTTACCTAAGTATGGTCGGCTGTCAGAAGATA
The DNA here is from genome assembly GCF_048455015.1 of Haemaphysalis longicornis. Lineage (NCBI taxonomy): Eukaryota > Metazoa > Arthropoda > Arachnida > Ixodida > Ixodidae > Haemaphysalis > Haemaphysalis longicornis. Next base: position 71,990,860 of record NW_027526361.1, on the reverse strand, counting down.
TGATGCACCCTGTTGGTAACGTGTGAGAATTGACGTTTAGGTGCTACATTTAGACCGCGGTAGCGAATATGCGGACGCTTTTTTTGCAGCCCCAGCTGAAAAAGATTCATGGGTGGTGTTAGCATATTTATTCGCAGGTGATGAGTACCTATGTCTGGGACAAGTAGAAGGGACCATACGTAAGTATGTACGCATGTGCATCCAAATATCCCTCCCCCACAATCCCATCTATATTCCGCGGCGTTTCTGTAATAGCTTGTAAGCGATAACTCATTGAAGGATACTACTAAAGGATTGTGCTGCTGTGCAAGTCGGGTGTTCAATTCCCTGCTTCACAAACAACGATAGACATGTGTCTTGCTTGTTATGAGTGCACGTGAACGAGAAAATGAATCTCATACGTGAATGGGTGTCGTACTAAGATAAATCTAGCTGCCGAATAACACTGCTAAATTTTGTCACAAAACAATGTGGTCTGCGCAGGACGTTACCTGATGTAAAACGTCATGTTTGCAGTGTGTGGCGTCACGGCGCAGATGAATTTTTTTTATTACAATTACATGCAGGAGTGATGAATGAACCGACTTTGCTTGTTTGATTTCAGATTGTAAAATGGGTGCTCTGTGTGGAAGCCAACCCTCGGCTACTTATAAGATTTGAAGACCGGTTTTCCTCAATGAAAGAGGTATCATTGCATCACAAAAAACAACAGGGTTGACGCGAGTGAGGATATTTATATCGTGAATTTTCTCAGAAAAAGATTCAGTGACGGCAGTGCCATTGTATTTCAACCCCAGAGCGCATAAGTGTCAATAATGTAGAAGTAAAAGCCTAAATTTCTGGAAATGTTACCAACCCTGTCCTTTTCAGTCAAGATGATTTTTGTCTGTAAAAACTTTTTCGAGCCTTGCTCTTGTGTGCAGCCATCAGACCATGTCTGCTTTTAATTTTTATCGCTCAAGTGTACTTATGTATATCCACGTGTGTACAGCAAGACGTTGCCGCTAAAAAGAAGATGAAATCGCAAGAAAAGACGTGCTTGCTTAACATCAGGTGCATATCGTACATCGTAGCGTTCCAAACTAAAATGCAAAAAAGCACAGGGAAAACCAAAGAGAACGATACACGAATTATGAATTTCTATAGTATTTTAGGAGGTCAGAAATAGTTTTCTAATTGGAACTCCAGCAGCCCGCCCGCAAGTAGCCTTTCATGCTGAGCACGTCACCGGTAACATCCGTGTTAAACTACCATTTCTTATGGCCGTATGCGTGGTTCCGTCTCTGGTTGAGTAACCTGCTAGAAAAAAAAATACTACGCAAAAACATTGTTTATCTTTATTTTGGTACTGCTTCTCCGCCTCGTCATTTTTGGGCTGTAAATTTTGCAATTTTAATAGGAACTTCCTACAACAGTGATTAGTGACATCTTCTTACTCTGCCCTCCTCAGTTATTGCTGAACACGAGGATTCCATTCATGGGCTCTAAAACAAGGAGGTAGCCGCCATTGCCCGTGCTGAGGTTAGTTGCTTGAGTACATTTAGTTCTCCATTTTATATGGGACACAATCGTTGTTAAATTTGAACTTTCTTCTGCCTCAGAAAAAGGCAAGACTCCATGTATACTAAGACTGAACAAGAAAAAGCAGCCTTCCTTATTCATTTACAAAATCCCCAAAGGTGTACAGGTGCCGTCAAAAGTAATTGGTTCACGATCTCGTAAATTTACAGAAATTTTTTCTTCCGGAGGCTGCCTGGCTGAATGGTGCGTTTACAGGAGTCCTCCTTAATATAGAAAGTTCCTGTAAACCTGTAATGGCTGCAATAAAGCGAGTAAGACAAATATTTTGTAATATTCGCAAACCATTGTTACAATTACTTATGACGTCACCCGTACATTATAATGCTTGTCAGGTATGAACATGTGCACTTGTACCGAGAAACGATGGCAGATAATGTTTTCAAACTATGTTCTGCTCTTATCTGCCACACCTTATTTTGTTAATGAGAGGACGTGTCTGAAAACCTTGTTTTTTTTATTTTATTTTTTTGCAAAGTTGTGATTTGTCCCTAGCATTACTGTGATGAAGTGCACAAAAATAGGGACAGACAAAACTATTTCCTGTGCCGCAGCCTGTCACCGCTTACTTAGGCCTCTAACGGGGATGAATGCCTGCACCGAAAAATAATAAACAATTCGTGGTTTACACAGATATTGCTTTCATCTACTTATGGAGCACAGTCGTGTTAAATAGGCACGTGAAATGCAAGAACTTACGCAATCTCCATGGTAGGCTTAAAGATAAGTATAATGAATGTCACAGGGATTTATTTTATTGTTGTAGATAATGATGTTATAGATGAAGTAGGTGCTTACGGCTATCTCGGACAGTTACTCGGCGAAACCCAATCCACAAGAAACAGATTGAACGAGGAAATAACAGTGGCTGCAGTGCCTTCAGGAACAACATCCAAATAATACGAAAAATTTGATGTTATCATTGAAAATAAAAATTCGCAAAAATACATTCTGTGTTCACTCACAGAGTAGAAGTACGGCGTCATAAAAGGCACCTTCAAAGGTGTCTTCGGTGAGTTCAAACCTACAAACATGAAAATAAATATGTGGTACTCTCAAGTAGAAGAACCGCTCACCAGCATTGGAAACAAAATCAATGTGACTAACATTTTTAATGAGCAAAAATTAATGCATTGGGGAGGGCGTGCACAGCGAAAAATGAGCCACAAAAATATTGACTCAATTGATTCAACGACTAATTATATATAGTTTTGTTGCGTAAAAAATCCTGTTTGTATATTCACGTTATTTCCTATTGCAATTCCTTTGAAATACTGAACCGGGGATCTTTTTATAAGAATAACAAATTTGTCACTGAAACAAACATCGTTTCCCTCCATTTCTTGCTATTTTTCCCCCACTAGCAGTACCTACCAACCTTTGAACGGGGTACACAACTGTTGCAAGCAGATTTACTGGCCAGAAAGCATGCGGCCTCGAGAACCAGTGTGCTCATCACTTAATAATTACCTTCGACAGCAAATGGAGCTGTTAATTTCTCCTTAGTAATTACTTTCAGCAGTGAGCGGACCTGAGGCAATTATTTTATGCTCCCTGATCTGTAGTTGAATTTACAATCGAATGACCATTCTTTACTTGGGAATGCAAACGCCACTGGATGTGCCACTGGATGCGAAAGTGCATTATTTCGCGCTGCTCAATTTTAATATAGTGCAATGCGACCACGTTTCAACAGTGTGCGTCCAACAATGACCCACAGGGAAGGATTCCCAGCCGCAACAGTTTTAATCCTACTGAACAATGATGCTTTTTTCCTGCAAAGATTCTGTAGGAAGCCTTCTTTTAATAATGGATTGATTGATGAATGAATGTGTCGGAAATGTCGCAAGGAGGACCAGCTTTTCCTAGCTTGCGGACAATTCGGCTTGTGTTTTTTTTTTGTCTGTACTTGTATCCATGTACTGATCACAGTTGGATATGCATGCCTGTAATGTTAACCAACCGCAAATTGGTCCGGCTCCTGGAGAAGAGAAAATATTAGCGTATGTACATAGATTCGCACCTTGCTAAACTGGAGTCCTCAGGTTCAACCTGAAACTAGGTGGTCTTAACTCTGCCAAGAAGGAAGAAGTTTACTAATTTTGTATTTAATTTTCTATCTAGAGATATTTTTTCCCCTCGAATGCTTATTTTATAAATGCTGTACTAGGGTTTTCAGCAATCAGCTAGCGCCACCTACTTACGCCCAATGTGATGCATGCTACTAGGTTTGTGGCGTCACCGACAACTCTGGTCCCCATTGTCTTGCCTAATTAAATATGACTTCGTCAACAGCGTTGCTGATTTTGCAGCAAATCTGCCTGAGCAAATGCTTAGTAAAGCTAAAATGTATAAGTATTTCTTGCAATACAGAAACGAAAGTGTTTGGGATGGCAGAATACACGGTTTCACATTCTTTTGAAGCTCAAGCTTGTCCTTTTTTACATGTATGCGCAAAGAACTCAACCTCGAGTCTTCAAGTGTCGCTGCAGTAACCCTCCTTTCACAGACTTCATATTTTTTGTGACGTATCAATCAATTTTTAAATGAGCAATATAAACACGAAAAGCTTGTGCAAACGAGTAAAATTGAAGTTTGAAATAAATTTCGTTGCTGCAGTTGCTGTTTTTGTCGCGGATTTCTGGCGGCAGATTTACCCTATACTTGTACCCCCAAAGACTCCATATATACATGCACACGTGTAACTAAAGGAAAGGTAATAAAAGTTTGTTTTTTCGTGTTTGTACCTGCGGGTTATATCTCATATAATGAATAAAAAACTGAGACGGAAGATTAAAATAACGATGGCTGTATTTCTTTTCTTCTCCCAACACCATGCTAATTTCGCTCACTTGTACCGCGGGCTCATGTCATTGTTTAGTGTTACGAAAGAGATAGCGCCCCAAACTCCAACAAAATGAAGGTCAAAATACAAGCATTCAAAGCCGGGATTAGTAAAGAGCGCATGCACGATCAGAGCAACTGCGCCGCCTCATTGTGTTCGACAGGGGGAAAAGGGCGACAGAAACGCGGTTTGGCTGCCGTATCAACTTCGGCAGCTATACGGAAACAAGGCCGCCGACGGGATCGACACCATGCAACGCGCGGGCGTAAATCAGGCGCTCTCAAGGCGATCAATTTGCGCGCGCTCACGCGTCCCGGCAGATTGCCCACTCTTCGTGCGAACGGCCTCAGCGACGCCGGCGAGGAGCGCCGTCGAAGTCCGTGCTGCCCGGGGGCGAACAGCTGCTAACGCGATCTGCCGATGGCAGCAACGCGGCGATCATTCTCGCGCATTAGCCGCGTCAGAATAAAGACTAACGAGGCATTGAGCAAGGCGTTGCTCTCGTCGAAGCACGTTTTTCTTTTACTTCACCTTCCTGGTAAGAAGGCCAGGAGCGAAGTCCTCTCCGGCGTGGGAGAGGAGGGAGAGGTCGAGACCCTGGGTCCGTAGGAAGGAGCCGGTGCGAAGTGATCGCTCGCACGACGACGAGGGCGCGTAATTAACGAGCACGCTCGCGGGCGGCAGGCAAGCGGCAGCGGCGGAGGCACGGCGTGTCACGTGACGCGACGGTGCCCGGCGGCTCTCGCACGCGCGTTTCGCACTTGTTTCACGTCCGGCGTGAATGGGCGGCCCATTGGCTGCCGTGGAAAGCGGGACCTGGCCGAGTCTGCCATTGGCGTGCCTTGTTTACCCTCGCACAGCTGATGCCGTCGCCGAGACGAGGGGGGCGGCGAGGGTAGCCGCCGCGAGGGGGCCGCGACTTGGCGAGCAGCGAGCACGCCGCCAGCGACGGCAGAGGCGGCGTGGAGCTTTTTTTTTCCCCGCGCGTGGCCCGTGTGTGCGTGTGTGTGCGTGAGGCCGGCGACGATCCCGAGTGCTGCCAACATAATGAGCCATGAGCGTCAATTTTATGGACGGCCTGTTGGGGAGTAGCAAGCCGGACGCGGCGACCACCACGGCGGCCCCGGTGCCCTTCCGGCCGTACCAGCCGAGCGCCGCGGCGGCGGCCACCATGTACCCGTTCGTGCACGGCGGACAGCCGGCGACATCCACGGCGTCGCCGCTGGGCTACTTCGCGGCGGCAGCCGCGTCCGTGGACCTGGCCAAGTCGGACGCGATGGCAGCGGCCGCGGCGGGGTACGCGGCCGCCGCTCTGGGACTGGGCTCGCACCACCAGGCTGCGGCGGCTGCGGCTGCGGCCGCGGGCAGTGCGGGCGCCTCGGGTCCCACCACGGCTTCGCTGATGGCCTCGCAGCAGTTCCTGGCCGCGGCCGAGCTCGCCTATCCGATGCCCCGGCTGGGAGTCATGCGGCCCGAAGACGCCCTTGCCGACGTGCCCCGCTACCCGTGGATGGCTCTCGCAGGTGAGCCGAGCGACGGCGTGATCCAGCGGGTGTCTCCCGGGAACTGCAGCGGCTTGTCAGCTGGCTGCGCAACGATGCAGTGAAGGGCGAAACGGTCCCGTGCGAGCGAACGGTGCATGCTGTTTTGAGACACGATTTGAGACATACAACACTCTTGCAAAATTGAGGGCTTCTGGACCGTAGCGAGTATGGCTTTAGTCGAGAAATCAGTGTCGTTAACGGCTTTTATTGCGAAACAGAGTCGTACTCCTGGTAAAGGACGCATGGTACATCTGAGATTGGCCGGCCAACGTCAGGGGCGCTGTAGTGTGTAGCCATGTGGGCAGGTCCCGAGCCGTGGCAACGTTTTTGGCCGCGTGTCCAAATTATGACGGACATACGAATGTATTGATATTACCATTGAATGGTGAAATGAAAATACATGCAGTTGCAACATTCGCAATAATATATTATCGATGACAGTGATATGCACATAATTAGTACTTTTGTAAGGAGTGTTCTCTATCATTACTTGAAAAGTACATAGTTTCGCACTGTTTTTGCATGAACAGAAATTTTCTAGGGATAATGAATGAGGGCATGGTTTGATGCCACCATTTCATATTTTACAAGATGCACCACTGCATTGCTCGAATGGTGTCGTCTTTTTTGTAGTTTGTTCCAATGACGACTGCAAACCACTCGTAACAATCATTCCTCCGTGCGGAAAACGCTTTGTGCTAATCCATATTGTTCTTACATGTTCTATTAGATTTCCGGAGGCAGTGACTCCTCGTTGCCAATTTTATGCTCAGATTTCGTATGTGCAACGGAGTCTGTAGAATCAGTGTCCCGCTGGACACGTTTCATAACAACAGTAGGTACTTGTTGAATAGCGTTTTATGCAGTAAAATATGAAACAGTAACTGTGTCTCCATTCCAGTAGGACCTAGCGACAGACTCCGTTTAAAAACGGGCCATTCGTTAAGCTTATAGCGGTACGTTTTTAGCGCAGAGTATTGGCGCCATCTACATTGTTTCCGGCAATTTATGTTTTTGCAAATCAAATTATAGACCGGAGAGACAAATTATGCAAGAAATAGCTAAGAATTTCAAAGATAGGCGTGACAATCGGGCGTTGGTCAGACTTGGAAATGAATAGCGAGTTTATTAGCTAAATTAGGCAAGTTTTATTAGCGAATGGGCATTGGCATCCAGTAAATATGGGCGTGGAAGTTCCTTTGAGAGAAGGCTCGGTTGAACTGAGGTGAAGTCTGTGAATATACCTGAGTTTACCGTTTGGGTCCCTCCACCTATAATAGAGGTCTCTTTAAACGGGACTCTGGCTCAACAGCGCTCCTTTTCCCGGTGATTTTACCGTTAGTAAACAAGACTGAGTTATTTGTTATTTCATGCCAGTGCTCGCCACCTTGCGTTTCTTCAGGCATGCTACTAAAATCCGATAAAGGTCGAACGGTCCTAAGTCATTGCTACATTTTGTGCTGCATGACGGCTGGTATTACCTGCCACTAGAATCGCCTTTGTACTCACTATTTTTTTCCCGTTAACAGTTCTTCAGTGCGGCAATTATATGCACCGTTGACTTTGTGTGATACTAACTTTTCAGTTTGATCATTCTTTTATGTGCATTAAAGGTTGACTAATGCGCAACCGCGTGATGAAGTCGCAACACGAGTCAACACAAGGAAGTTAGGACAGAAATTAACAGCAATGCGAACATATTTTAGTTCCCCCTACTCCCCGCTCTCTAGATAAGGATGAGCCTTCATTTTGCAAACAAATAAAGAACACTGCTTACTCTTCAATTGCGCCAGTTTTTCAGCAAGCAAGCATAGTTACAACAACATCTTTCAAGCATTTAGCGAATCAGCAGCTTGCGCCATCTGAAGGGATCAACATCAATTATATGACGGCACTCTTCTTCGGAAAACGTACGAATTTACATGGCAGCAAAAGCGCTGATTGAATATGATCTTGTGCAGAGGGCATTCCGCGTGGGTATAAATACCACTGGATAAAAAAGAGACAAATACAAACTTCGCTTACTAGACGTGAGGCTGCAGGCAGCTTGTACTTTTAGATTTAGCCTGTAAATGGGACTTGTAATTAAGGGCCTAGAGGGACTTCTTCCTGGAGTACTCTCCGCAGCCTGCTTTTAAAGGGAGTTGGGGATGACGTGGGGTAATGGGTCGTCCTATCTGCGCCCCACAGTGAGACGTCGTCCCATCAATAGTCGCCCCATCCTCGAAGTCATCCCTACAAGTGTCTATCGAGCAGCGCCATAAAACGCACGCGATCCATGAAGGGCTGTACGAAAGGACACCAGAACACCAATACGCAAGTTTAGGCTTTAGTTCTACCAGCAAAAAAAACTAAATCTATCGAAAACGACAGTTCGCCCGGAGGCTGTAATTGTGGCGCACATTGTGAGGGGCACGAATTGTGAGGGGCAAGTTTAGGGCTAATGAATGCGCCGAAATATAAAAAATAAGAACACTGATGACTGGGAGGACATGTCTTCTCGCAATGGAATCTTAAAAGCGATAAATGCGTCTTCGCGCTCCTCCTAAATCACGAATTCGGGTGAATCGAAATGATTGGATGTACGTAAACATAGACAAGGTACAAACTAAGCTCACGGTACTCTGAAAAGGACCTCGCCTGTATGAGAGCCTATTAAGTTACAAAGGGCCGAAGTAAACCAAACAAGGTGGTGTTCAGGTATCTACACAGAAACCATGAATGGAGTGTACGCACCGCATCGTGCATCCATCAGAGGATAGCGTGATGCACCTGTTCCCCCATATGCTATTTTGGGGCACATCGCATCGCAGCTTGCACGCCAAATCCAGTTATACGAGACCACTGCCAGCTGGTGGCACCAAAGCAAGAGTGCGGGTTACATTCGTCCACACATCTGTCTATACACTGACGACACACAGTGCAGCGGGCTATGTTCGATGAGTGTACGTTCGTCTAAATTCATGTGGCTATCTTTTTAGGAGACACGCATTCTGATGCAAGACTGCCGGAAAAACGTATTGCTGTATACACTCCAGAGGAAGGAGTTTGAATGTCTGCACAGTAAACAGCAACACACCTAACGGAGATGTGATCGATATGCCCGCAATACATTCTGCGTCCTCAAATACGTTAGTATAAAAGCAAAACCTTCCCCTTAAGATAACTTGACCATATCGAAAACATTCGTCGCTTTTAAAAAGGCTTGTACTCTATTCAATGGTGCCTCTAAGTTTTAAGTGAGTTTTTCAGGAGTCGAAGGGACTTTTTTTATATCAGATCATGTCATGAATGCTTGGCTTAAGCAAAAATGTTTCCGTAGGTGCATATGAATGTGCGATGCTACATTCCTGCACGGCAACCCTATCTCTCTCCTCCTCCTCAGCGCTAAGAGATGTGGCGGCGTGGTAGAAAGCATTGTAAACACACTCGTTCGGCTGTGTGGGTTATGCGTGCATGATTCCAATCCGCGGATCCTTTTTTTTTTTTTTTTTTCTGGTGGTATCGCTTATATTACTTAAATGCAGGTCCTTAGGGAAGGAGACTGCGCCATCCTCACCGCCAGTCTTCGATTCCGCTTCCAGTTTTAAGTCGCTTAAGTCATGCTCGTATAAAGGCGGCTTGGCAGGAGCACAAAGTTGAAACATAATTCATAAAGTATCCGCTGCAAGTTTTTCACAAGGACCGGATGTTGACGACAAAGAGCAGATTTGAGTGCTGAAGATTACTTTGCCGCTGTCGGAAGCATTGCTGAGCGAGCGATGTGTCGGGGTTTAAAGTGTAAAATTCAAGCGATACTCAGCTCTACCAATCACGTATCAAAAATTTCCTTTAGTCTTTCGCTACCTCTGCACTACATGCCAGACATAACTGAACCGCTGAGAGCATACTTTATTCCCGTAATGTTTGTGCTATAATAAACTAGTGGAATTTACAACAAGGTAACTGCACATGAAGATGGGGTACACGCCAATTTAAGACTTCCATAGCAATTTTCAATCCCGCGTAGCATTTCTTTGCGTATTTGCAATTTTAGAATACTGCTTCGGTTGCATATAGTCTTCGGCGCTGCACTCAACTCAACCGTTTTGCAAGTCAGGTCCCGACAAAAGGCTTTTGTTTTACGGAGATAATTTAGCATTTAATTGTACATCTGTGGCACCATCAAATTACGTTGTCTTTGGCACTCTTTGAACTCGTTGGCCTTGCGCCATTAAACCCAAACCAACATCATCACCGACAAAGTAACGCTAGGTATGGCGACTTTTAAAGGCGTCTTAAGACAATTTCATTGCCATAATGATGCCTAAAATTCTGCCCAGCGTTGTGCCCCGCAATTTATAGCCCATTGTCCTGCCCATGGCTTAAGACATGCCTGAAAAGATAAGCGGAAATAGACGGTTTTCTAAGCCTGCTTTGTGCTCGCCAATTCTGTGCCTCATAAAAACGCGAAAAGAGGTGCAGTTTATTGTTTTAACACATGCCTGCGCTTCTGTGTGCCGGAGCATTAAGTGGTGGGGTGTAGCCTTTTTACACTGTTTACGACGAAATAATTGTTGTTGAAAAGGTTCATAAAACAGTTTTGATGAGCTATGTTGATAACAGCTGCGAAGAGTTTCGCGAAGGCTCGGCAACTGAGCCGTTGTAGGAGATTGTTTAGGCTATAGAATCTGGGCGAGTTTGTAACGGAGAGTTTTTTAAAAGGTTCTCGTCGTAGGGACAATTATAAAGCAAGAACTGGTGAGGGACTTGAAGTAAATAGTATTCACAACTCCAGAGAAGAAAACAGGTATCTTAAGAACAGCCATTTGGACTATTTCTGTATACAGAAATCCAAAGCTGTAAATTTGAATTATCTATAATTCCAATTTAGCATCTTTGCACAACGCCGAAAGGAATGAGCGAATAAGGTGTGTCTGAAATGATATTTACTCGTATATTTATTTATTTATTTATTTATTTATTTATTTATTTATTTATTTATTTATTTATTTATTTATTTATTTATTTATTTATTTATTGGTATCTCAAGGGCCCTTTTGGGGCATTACATGAGGGGTGGGCAGGAAAAAAGGCCGGCAAAATACAGTGCAATGACGTAAACAATAATGGTTACAGGTCATGACACAAATCTTCTATCGCAGACCTAAAACGATTGCTATCGGTAATTATTATCGGTATATTATCGGTATATGCTATCGGTATATATTACAATGTAGAAGCTATTCCTTTGGTACCGCCTTTTAAACACGTATGTAATAAAGAGTTATAGCAGAGCGCAGAACCGGTCCCGGTACGATACCTGGTAGGCAACCGGTGCCACTGCGCCTGCGCGGAGGCGGTAAAACCGGTTGTGCGCAAGCGCAGGTGTACCGGGTACCGTACCGGGACCAGTTCTACGCTCTGCTAAAACTCTCTATTATCCCATTTCAAATTATTTTCCGGAAAAGTCCCCTAAAAGTACTCCCTAGCTCCGAGCCAGACAACGCGGAACATCTACCTTTTTGTTTTGGCCGGAAACATTCCTGTAATCAAGTCTCATAAGGAGCCAATGACCTCCGATAGATTAATATTGTGACCGCGTCGCAGACCTTCCCTGTAGAGCGGCTGCAGCAAAGAGGGCGCAATGGCCCCGGGCCGCGTCTAACATCAGCTTTGCGTCGTGAGGAATTCAATTAACGCGCGATATAGCTCCGACGGCCACGTGGGATGCATTGACGCACACGTTCTAGGTTAAAAGCTTACGCGTAGCCTCCTGGCGCTTTCGCTCTGCACAGTACCCAACGTGTATAGAAGACATCGTCGAAATGCATGTTCCAAATAATAGAGCCAGATGTCGCTGGCAATAAACGCTCTATACATTTTATAGATAAGTTGCTGGGCGGTAGCTGAATGTTGAAAGGAGCCATCTTCGGCGTACGTACGCCTCATTTTTTTTTTATTTTCAGGTACAAGAGTCTCTCTCTCTCTCTCTCTCTCTCTCTCTCTATATATATATATATATATATATATATATATATATATATATATATATATATATATATATATATATATATATATATATATATATCCCCTGCACGTGTATGTGATCATTAATGTACGTACCTGCAAAGGTGGTAATCGACAAATTTGTGGGTGGAAGAGGGTGCTCCGTTGGCTGTTAAAGCAGGCTTCCTTTCGTCTGCTTCGCATATGATATAGTAGTCTTCATGCACCTTTTTTTACCGTTCGGCTGACTGGCTGCAGGTTTCAATGCCGCCTTTAACCGCTTCTTCACTTTGTCATGGTGTTCGGCATGGTGGAGATGCAGCTAGTGATCGTGGTGAAGAGCAGCTGTCAGCTCCCCGTCCCGCGGCTTGAGGGCGGAGTTTTCTAACGTTCACTACTGCTCGCAGACGGATGATCTCGGAGTGTCCGAAATGCTTAATTCAGCTTCCCAAAACTCATGATTAACTCTAACACATATGATTAACTCCAGAAATGTACGATAGCATCGAGAAGATCGTAGTGACAACAGACGACGTGATTAGGGAACGCGATGGGCTGATTTGCTCTCGGGCAATCAAGATAACGCGGCGTGAAGCCGGCAACAACATGCGGACACTTCACTCTGAGGCGTGATGCCATTACGGTGAACGGCCGGGATGAATGCTAGAAACACAAGCGAAACAGGGTTAGCGACGATATCGCGAAGCCAGACGAGTCTACGAAAGGTACGAGGTGTCTCACGAACACTGCGGTAATGACCCTGCTTCTAGTTCTGCCCCAGACGTAAATAAGCCGCGCGTAACCATATATAAGTAGGATTGCAGACGCGGCAGGCAGGCATATACATTTAGGTATTGTTGACGAATAATGCATCTTCCAGTATCGAAACCACACCTTGAGTAAACGTATCTCATTGGAACGACGTCCAGAATACAAATTTAGCCGAATTGCCAACAATGATAGCGCGATAATGATTTAGGTTTGCCTAAAACGTATTTCGCTTCACACCTGCGACAAGCGAGTCAGTATACCTGGCAGTGGCGCCATTTTCAATGCGAGTTTCTGGGCCGCCTATAAGTGTAACGCTTTACGACCAATCCGGTGGCGCCTTTTAATTCCGCGTGCGTGCATTCAGCGCCTTTATCGCTTCACTTGACGCCTCAGACGTAAAAAAAGGGGGATACGTCTGAGCGATAGCTCGGTTAGATCCTTGCTAAAAGCATTCAAAAGGCGTTTCGCTGATAAGGGTGAAAATATCGGCCATTTCATCCTTGACGATCTCTCCGCTCTCTGCCACCGAAGTGCGCCTTCGTGCAGTAAAGAGTCGGGTTTATGCAAGGACGCATACGCTATAAGAGCGCAGCTTTGAAACGTTGTAAATTCGTTGGCGGAAGCTGAGCAACAAACGACTCGGGTGACCTTCCAGGGTGCCATTAATTGGCGTCAAACCACACTGGCGTCGCTTGGGAATGAGGGCGTGATGCAGATTTGTGCGTAATAGAAATTGGCGCAGCTTTGCAATGCCATGAACGTGGCTCACGAAATGTTCGGCCTCCACGTTTGATGAGTTGCCCGCATCGCCGCACGCAGAAGTCGTTTGAAGTGTCGAAGAATATAGAAGCATATCAAGATAAAATCCCAGGCGAATTTTTTTTTTTTTTTGAAACGATGCGTGGGGGAATAAGAAGTAAAATATTTACAGTACTGATGTTCGGAAATGAAAATTGGAATAAAATTATTACGTGGTGCGTACCCACGCGGAAGACCGAGCAAGAAAGCGTACATCAGCGCACCGAATAATGGCAATTCGTAGAGTGCTAATAAACCGACTGATTTCTTGCTTGGCTATATAATGTTGGCTATAGAATGTTCTGCCTTAAGGTTCTTCACTTGTGCCTTCCACACACTGGATGATCCTGATAAGGAAAGGTCAGCTGCCATTTTTAAAAAGTCGTATGCCATAAATAAAATGTAATAGAACAAGTTGAGCAAAATTAGCGCAAGCTCGTGCCCAATTGTACGGAGCCCCACCGCTATTGCTATGGGGTTGTAATTCCTCAGCTGTTGGTCGGTTCCCGCCAGCATGTGTCGGCGGCAACACTGATCAGTGTAGAATTTGACCGTTCCAAGGAACTAGTCTGGTGGATTCACAGCCCTATAAGGCGAGGCTGAGGCCCGTTAAAATCGATTTGAGTCTCAACTTTCCGAAGTTTTTTAGAGTTCTCACAAACAACTGGCTCGAAAGTCTCACTGACATGCTACATCATATCTTCGCACAGGCGCGAATCGGAATCGATGCCTTCTCTCTTCATCACCCACTACCCATGCAGGGACAAACAAGATGACAGAAGAAAAACAGACAAAGCAAGGATAATCTTTTTTTTTAATATTCTTTGTTCGTGTAGAAGCTTGGCTGCTGGCGCTGTCTCTTCGGGCGTGCACGCAGTGCGGTCCATTTCCAACGGCGCGCTCGCTCTATGAGCCAATATGACGGACCGCCCGCAGTGCAGCCTCGGCTGTTGCGCCGTTTCATCGTCGCGAATGGCTGGCGCGTACACCACATCGTCCCCGCTGCGCCGATGCTGCGTCACAGGCCATCTAGGCCGAAACGGTAACGCAAATAACAAGCAGAGGCGAACAGGGCAGAAGGCGAGCGCGACGCAGGCCGCATGTTTCTCACACTCAGCCTCTCGCGGCGCGAACGACCGCCGCATACAGACGTTTGGCGTTTTCAAGTGACTCATTACGGGGCGCTAAACTAATACGCAGAAAGACAAACGGTCCCCTCCTCTCCCCCGCTTCAGGCAGCGCGTATAGACAGGTATATAGCACCTCGGAGGAGGAGAGGAACGGTGTCTCTTTTCTCAGCGCGCGATTTATGCGCGCGCGTTGGAGCCGAGACGCAAGGAAGAGGAGCCCGCGGCCGCGAGATGCCGTAAATCAAGCGCGACTTAAACCCCTTCCCAGCCCCCCTTCTTGTTGTTTTTTCTTTTTCACGGCGACCTTGAAATTCTTGGCGCGTCGCGTGAGGACGCGGCGGCAGCCTGTGGCATATATTGCGATATACGCGCGAGGTGGACCCCATGGCGAGAAACAACCGCGAACTCCTTTGTCCCATGACGGTGTTGCTTTTTGGGGCCGCAGGATGAGGCTTTTTTGCATCTTCGCGCAGTTGGATGGTGTACGCTCGACGTCGTTGCGTGCGGATAGATATAGGCTTTCTGCGGCACAGTTGGCGGCGAAACCATTGTCCTCTGCGGCTCGTCGGCTCTCGCTTACTTTGTTTCTCGGCTATATAGTGCAGTGCTTGCACGCACGCGCAGGCAGGCGGTAACTCAGCGTGAGGTGTGGCGTACGCGGCGTGCGTATACATTCGTGTTACGGCGCACGCTTGCATGTTCGAGAGCCGCATCACTGGCATGGGGTGACTGGCGGCGTGTCGTACAATGGTAGAAACTGACTCAAACGAAAATTGAACGCAGTGATCCGTGCATGTATGTATGTATGTATATATATATATATATATATATATATATATATATATATATATATATATATATATATATATATATATATATATATATATATATATATATATATATATATATATATATATATATATATATATATATATATATATATATATATCGTGCTTCGACAGCACTTTCCTTTTTAGCGCGCGCGGGTTTCGCACGCACTGGTTTCTTATGCATCAATAGCGAGGGGGACATGCCTTCTTAGATTGAAAACTTCATCTCTTCATTCATTTCTTGGTTTTTGTGTGTGTGTTTCAGGGCTCTTCTGATACTGTGGCAACGGGCTGCTTGTGCTGTTTCTGCGTGATATACGATTCGAATTCTAAAATTCTATTTCACTTCGTTATAATTCAAGTCCTTTTCTTTGTGTCTGGATTGCCCTTTCTTTGTGTCTGGATTGCCCTGCTGCGAGCTCGCATTGGCACTAGTATTTGCGGACGCTGATTGCGAGACGTAGAGGCTATTGTGATCCTTCCTTGCCTACTTCGGGTATTAATTTTTTCGTCCGTGCACGTTTTTCATTTTATTACTATAGGTCTCTAGTCGGGGTTTAAAATTGTTCTATTGTGGCGAGTGTCACATACATCGCCGTTGTCACGAGCTATATTTACGGTCCGGGATAAGCCCGTTGAAACCGGGCAAGAAACGAAGTGATCCCGGCATTTATGTCCTGTATACTGGGCGTTTCGTTTATGCAGGTGCTTGCGGTCGGGTTCGTAGAACCCATTTCTGGAAGCCGCGGCTCAATTGTTTTTTATGCCTGAAAGAGAAACATTCACTCACTCACTCACTCACTCACTCACTCACTCACTCACTCACTCACTCACTCACTCACTCACTCACTCACTCACTCACTCACTCACTCACTCACTCACTCACTCACTCACTCACTCACTTGCTCCCACTCGCTCTCTCACCCACTCACTCTCTCGCTTACTCCCTCGTTCACCCACTCACTCACTCACTCACTCACTCACTCACTCACCCATTCACTCACTCACTCACTATCTAGCTCGCTCGCTCACTCACTCACTCTTATTGCGTCATTGCGTGGGCGCGATCGGGCAGTATGGTTGCTGGGCTATCCTGGGTTCTACGATATCAATTATTCCGCATTCCAAATTTACGCAATTTTATGTCAATTGACCTCGGTGCCTGTAAAATAATTACTATTTCAGAACATCGTCATATGGAGTAGAGAATTCCGCTCCCGTGGGAAAGTGGTAGCGATATAATGGGGCCCGAATTCCAATCATGAGGCAGAGATAATTCGAAGGATAAGAATGGGGTGGAGTGCATACGGCAGACATTCTCAGATAATGAATGGCAGCCTAGTATTGTCCCTGAAGAAGAAAGTGTATGACAGCTGCATCTTAGCGGTACTCACCTACGGGGCAGAAACTTGGAGGCTCACTAAGAGCGTTCAACCTAAATTGAGAACGACTCAGCGGGCAATGAAGCGGAAGATGATAGGTGTAACATTAAGGGACAAGAAGAAAGCGGAGTGGGTCAGGGAACAAACGCGTGTTAAGGACATATTTGTAGAAATTAAGAAGAAATGGGCGTGGGCAGGGCATTTAATCCGAAGGCAAGATAACCGTTGGTCATTAAGGGCAACAAATTGGATTCCTAGAGAAGGCAAGCGTGGCAGGGGGCGGCAGAAAGTTAGATAGGCAGATGAGATCAAGAAGTTAGCGGGGATAAATTGGCCTCAGTTCGCCCAGGGCCGGGGTAATTGGAGATTAATGGGAGAGGTCTTTACCCTGCGGTGGGCGTAGATAGGCTGATGATGATGATAATGTTGTTGTTGATGATGATGATGATATAATGGGGACGTCAAACAGAACGACGTCTTGCCTAATGTGTTGTGGGACGAAGCACGCATATGCGAGCCTCCCACGTCAGTTCCTTGCAAGCCGGCGTCTAGCATGCGGGCTTGAGCAAAGACTGACCGCTTACAAATGGGGCTTCATCTATCAAGAAGGCCACGAATCAGTGGCGTAGCCAGAAATATTTTTGGGGGTGTGTTATACGCCACCGGCAAAAAAAAAATCATCAAAGACTCGAATGGCGAAGCAGTTGTAGGTGAGCATTGCCGGACATATAGTTGAGATTCAGCATGATTGTTTATTTGTATAGTTCCGGTGCTAGTAATCGTCGTCATATGCATCGAAGAGGTCGTCGTCTTCTTCCACGGTGACTGGTGCATGCACGGCGAGTGGTGGAGCATTGTAGACTTCCACCAGCTCAACTGGCGAAGCTTGCAATTACTAGTAGTACTTGCGCAAGGCGTGAGCCATAGCGAATCTGCAGGATTTCTTTATACGTGAGCACTGAAAGACACAGCCACGCATTTGTACAAGTTTATAATGGTTTATTTACATGTTTCGTCGTTGATTTGCACTTTGCAAGTAGTAGTAGTCATCGTCATATGGATGGATATAGTCGTGTTCTTCATGCCAAGCCTTACGTTTGCTATAGCACTGGACGGCAGCGCTGGAGTTTTTATTTTTTTGGCTAAAGCCAGTTTGTGAGCGGTGGACGAGGCAATCGCAGGAGGCACGCGCTCACGAGCGCTCGGCATAACTGGCATCGCTCCCCCTTATTATCACCAGATTTCTTTCCCCCCCCCCCTTTTTTTTTTTTTTTTTTTTGGTGATGCCGCTGCGCGTATTGGGAATGCTCCGCGGAGGAACGCGCTCACGAACGTTCCGCATTTTCTTGGTATTCTTTCCTGCAACACCGAACTTACGGTTTTGACAACAGATTCGCTATTAAAAACAAAGCAGAAAATTAAAAATACCCTGCACGCAAGCATAATTTCATTTTCAGTTTCGTATCCAATTTTTTCAATTTTGTTTTGCTTATAAATGTACCGATGCCGAGTTTTAACAGCGTGGACAGAACAAAGACCGAGTTGTGGGAGGGGAAAAGGGTGAATGCACCGCTCAGAAAATTTCTGGGGGTGGTCTGACACCCCCCCGCCAAGCCCCTGACAGTAATAGTATATTTAGTCTGGTGGTTCAATGCGGACAAAAACTAGTTTCGTACCGTGGCCGGCGCTGTGTATCTTGGACATTAGCCGAGCTACGAGTCAGTCGCCGGGATGTCACTTGGGCTTTGCTGTCGCAACGTGGAAGTAGGTTTGTAGCACGAGTATATCAATTGATCGTGGCCCGTTCATTTTTTCAGCAGATTAATATTTATTTTGTTGTGTATAAGATACCGCGAGAGAGCTAGACAGAGAAAAAGAGACAGAGAGAGAGATGTTTATTTATACAGAAAAAGCCCTGGTCAAGACCACCGCCCTCGTTTATGGCACGGACGCGTGTCTGGGCTTCTGGGCTTCTGTGTGGTGATCGCTCAGTGATCGCTCAGCGATCGCTCAGCGATGAGTCAGAAATGTGCTATGAAAGGTAAGGTTGGCGGGAGCGGGGGTCGGGGTTTGAAGGTGCAAGTCTGTAGAATGAGCTCAATGTCTTGGCGTTCTCCCGAGTGCCGGTATTCGGGATAGTCCTCGCGTATTTTGGAAACGAAGTATAGCACCAACGTTTCTTAAACGAAGAACTTGCGAATCCTTCGCGTAAATTCCCGGCGTGAATCCTTGGACTTTCCCGGAGCCATCCGGGATTAGAACTTCAAAAATACACCAAGTTCCCATTTTACAGCGAAGTTGTTGGAGGCGTATCTCGGCTCACATCTTTTATGTCCGGTCGTCCGAGGGGTCGGAGGCGGAATGACGTTAGTAGAAAGTGGGATCAGCGTTAGCGCCTTCGTATGATATGTACACTCCTGACACCATCACTCATCCTCACATTAGCGAGGAGTAGATAAGCGACGCTGTGTTGCCTTTTCCGAGGACGAGGACGGGGATAGGTCTCTTTAATAAGAGAAGAAGAACGACGATGGAGAGGCGGGCGTTTTATTTCAATTTTTAGTTCCTCAAATTGCGCACTTAAGCAATTTCGTGATTGCAATGACGGATTTTTGGTTGAGTTTTCCCTACGTTTTTGCTTTGCTAAGGCGCACAGACACGTTTTCCGGTGGTTCATCGCAGTCTTAACTGATCGCCGCATGGCTGACGCAAGTGCGGCGAGCACACCCAATGTTAATTGGTCTCGTCGAGGTGTCGGAGTCTGTCGTCGAACGAGCAAGATGTGCGTTTAGAGCCGGTTCTGTGGGTCCGGAGCCCTGTTTTGGCACGTTCGTCCATACATCAGTCGATTCGCAGCGCCGTTAGCGGCACAGTAGAAATTGTAGCGGACACATTTGCAGCGCCAGCCATTCCTTTTATTGTAAGCAATTCAAGGGTGGAAAAACTGCAAGCGGGGCTGCGTTCAACACTGCGTGTCTTTGTAGGTCGAAAAGCTTTCTTTTGGCGATGGTCTTCTTTCTTTTGTAAATATAACAGTGAAATATAAAAGAGGAAGAAAAATAAGATGATAAAAAAAAAACGGGTAGACACGAATACAAGGCTATAGGCGTGTAAATCAAAGCCAAGTACTAGCGAATAGTTCAATTTAAATAGAGAGTTACGGCTTATGTGGCACAACTTACAGGGATGCAAGGATAGCGATAACGCCGTATGTTGTAGTGATTAAAGAAAATACAGACGCAATACATACGAGCATCAAGGCAGCTGTAAGGGTGCAGTTTGGAAGCGCCATACCTTATGCACAGATGAGGGGTCTATATGTCTTTTTCACGAAACATCGAAACGAGTACTACAAGGATAGAAGGCCCGGCTTTCAATTCCGTTCTGATTTTAAGGGAACTTGCATAGTCCCATATGGGGACCAAAGAAGTTAAAACTGCTTTTAATTTTTGCGCAATCTCGAACAACTAACGAACTTACCATCTCGTGATCAATTAGGTGATCGACTTATATAGACCAACGGTGAAAGATTGGGGTACATATATGCGCCCCCAATATTCCACCTTTGGTGTAAACGTACGCTATAGGCTTGTGTGAAAGGGGTGCGATGTAGTATTAAGCGTAAACTTAAGCGCTGTACCTTGAGACCATCATACGTCATCGTTCTGCGACCCTGCCGTCGGAATTCAGTAAGCCTCCGCACTGTAGAACTTGAGGTGCTTTTTTTTTTTCTATAGTTTCCTATTTAAAAATTATCCACTTGCAAAATGTGAAACCTTGGCCCAAAATAGCATTATATTGGTTTTATTATTATTTTTCAAGTTTCTCTGCTTCACCACAGGGAAATCTTAGCGTAAGCTGCGCGCGAAAGCCAACACTTTGGGTATCCGCGAACTGAAGAGAACACAGCCTCAGTGGAAATACAACTGGACAAGATAACAACGTCTTATATCCGCATTTGAAATTGGCAATAGATACGGCTTACTTTGTCCTCTTCATGGTGTGTTTTCTGACGTTCTCTTTTGCCTTGGACAGTCACCTAAGGCAAGCTGGCCTCCGGAGGACTATTCCTCTTGAACATGCCAGTAAACGCAATCACTTGAAGCCCAGCAACGATGCCTTTTAATTAAGACACCTTTAATTCAGGCGCCGTATATTTGTCAACAACTAAACATATAGCAACACACATCTCGAGAAACCGCAACAAGAAAGCATGGCGGACCCAACATTTTTTCCTTCTGTTTTTTTT
This sequence comes from Haemaphysalis longicornis, assembly GCF_048455015.1. Lineage (NCBI taxonomy): Eukaryota > Metazoa > Arthropoda > Arachnida > Ixodida > Ixodidae > Haemaphysalis > Haemaphysalis longicornis. Next base: position 71,969,745 of record NW_027526361.1, on the reverse strand, counting down.
TTATTTGTTGATTTGGAAGAGAATGTGTAATAATGTCGCAGAGACATTTTTAATGACTCCATCACTTCGCATCGTGTCGAGTGTTATACTGGCCTAAAATTGTTGCCTTTTTTCCCTCGCGTCTTTGAGGTAGGTAATTGATGGCGTTGTGTAGTCGTACATGCATCTACGACTAAGGAATGGTGCATGGGCCATTTCTTTGTGAATACGGTTGTCGTGGCTTACAGCATGTTCCTTTATCGTGTTGCTGCCGGAATTTATATTTATGCAGCGCGTCTGCAGCAGCTTAAAAAAAAATAAGTTCTTATGTTTCGAACACTAGTTCCTATCGAATCTCCGCCATCGTTGTAATCCCAAGGAGAGGACGGCTAGACTCGCGACCAAAGCACAATGCACTCGTGCGGCCGTGTATGTATTTGCTGTACAACACGCATGACCGCGCACCAAATCCGCCTCCACGACGGCGCCGAAAAGAGCGACCTGGTACATAATCTTCGTTATTGGGGTGGCATTTACGCCGCAAAATGGTGCGTTGGATCTCGTTGCTCTCTGGGCAGGGTAACTATTCGGTAGCCCCAAATTCCGGCCCGGCCTGAGCTTAAAAAACAAAAAAAAAAACAAAGAACAAGTGCGATTCCCTCTAAGCCGCCTCATTTCGGGTAGCCCACTGAAACCGCCCAGGTTTACTGGAGGAAACCTCTTTTTCGCCGTATTCCTCTTTTCCGTAAGCCCTTCGAGGAGAGACTCGCCTATTTTAGAAGATAATCTCCTCTATTTATTAGGAACCGCGGATGTACTGTCTTTATTACTTTTATTATTTTTTTTTCGTTTCCAACCAGCGGCTGCTGCTGCTTTTTAGATTTCTAATCCCCGTAGTGGTCGCTATATGGCCTCTTAATCGCCGCAGGCCGCTTCCAAACATCTCCTGAGTTACTTGAAGTTTCAGAGCCGAATTCGTCTCCGCCGAGTGCCGGTACAAATGCGTGCGCGGCCCAGGAGGGCCGCGAGCGTCGCGCTATCGGCAGCGTCGATCGCGACGTTGCGTAATCCGCTTCGCGGGCCCTCGATGGCGGCGGTGGTGGCGGTGACGATAGCGCGAACGAGGGTCTCTTCACATAAAAGGATAAATGGCTCGCCCACTAATGTGGCCCTTTGTAAGGTAATCACGGCCGCGACACGTAAGGGCGAAATCGCTCGCAGCAGAAGAAACCTCCTCGCGCGACCAACTGCGGCGCCGTAGCGACGGAGTCTCACGCGGCAAAGCCGGTGTGTGACCGCACGTATGGGACGCGAACTTAGTCGCTCTTTACTTCGCCTCCAAACGAGCGATAATGCACGCATTACAGACGTTATTTGAACCGGCGCGGGATAACTGGAACGGCGCTCGCAATTTGCCGTGTACTTGTCTACCTTCTTTTTTTTTTTTTTTTTCGCCAGCGTCAACTCGGTAGACGACACAGTGGTGTGGTGGTGGTGGTCTGTGCCGCGGAAACTGCATCAACGCCGGCAGCTAGCGCGGCGTCGCGCGAGATACGAGGCACCACCGGGCGACCTCGCGCGCCGTGCGTTTCGAGGCGTCTTCTTTAGCAGCTTGGTCACGTGCAGTGCGGGGCCACCACCGCATAGGAGCGCGCACGTATTGTACGGATAACCTGACCCGTAGGTGCTGCTGCTGCAGGCGGAAACGGTTGCTTTATTATCACTTCTCCCCCTCTTTTTCTTTCCTTTTAATGGCTCTCCCGGCTCCCATTTCTGCGCGACGCTTAATTGCGGCCGTCGCTGTAGACACTCCGAGTGCCGTACCCTCTCTCGGTATTTTTTATTTGCCCGCTTTGACGACGTCGACGACGCGGCGCGTTGTGTATCTGGTTGTGCGCCTGGTCGGTGCCGGAAACCCGATATTCACCGATGCGTCTTCGAGCACCGATAAATGCGACGAATACTGTCCGTGTAACTATCGACGCATTCGTGTAGTGCGGAACGTTCCACGTTGGGCATGCGTTCTTAAGGTTTTCCCTCAATACGTCGGGTAAAATTTCCCAATGGCTGTACATTTCCACGGAGCAACAAAAAGCGACACCAAGACTGCCTTTTGCTTCTCAGCCACACCTGCGCACACGCACACATGACACCGGGGATTGGCCGAAAATGGCAGTACCTTTACTGGTGTATCCTAGACGCCATCTGCACCAGCCCAATTCCAGCACGTGCAGACATGGCGCATCGTCCATGATAAGATTTCTTTTCTTATATATCACCATATAAATCACCATATCACATTGAGGTACATCAGCATTTGTTCCTAGGTGTCGTATCACCGTCATTAGCATTATCATCCTCACACTAAGTCCCCTGCAGGATGAAGAGAGCTCGGGAGCCATGTAGTAATCAGTGATACCAAGTAGCACATACAAAGAGATTCTATACTTAGAAGCATTATCTCTCCTCTCCCATACAGCGGAGGTGCGGCATTATAAAATGTAGGAGGCCACGAGTGCTATCATTTTCTGAGGGAGATGTTTTTAAAGCTGGTGATATATATATATATATATATATATATATATATATATATATATATATATGTATATATATATATATATATATATATATATATATATATATATATTACATTGAACCGAACGCAGTGTTCGAGGGACTTACCTTAAAAGGGTAAATGAGCCCTTCCAAGAGTGATGTCAAGCTCATTCTGTACGCATGTTAGGAGAGGAAACAGTACGGCATTAATGTAAGACGCACCTGCGTGCACGCGTTACTTGCGCCCGTCTACTTCACTGCGCAGATTTGGAACGCAAATTCATGCTGTATACGACGAAGAAAAGGCTTCCCAGTGGTTTCTCTGGAATAACGCTGGGCATGCTGTAAAACCGTACGTAATCCATATAAGCTAGGAGTTTAATGCAAAATTCAGCTTTTGTTACCAAACTGACGGAATATAACTGAGTGAAATATTGTACACCAATCAACCAGCATTCTCGATATAGCGTGAATCGGGCTAAGCACGTGCACATTTATTGCACACAACATTGACGAGCAAGTATGGTATTTATTTTGGAGGTTATTAAAACTTCCGTACGTGGGGTATTCCAGAGCAGCTTCCAGTAACGACAGAGATATGATGCTAGGAAGTTTGGTTCATACGTGAATGTATAAAACAGGCCGACAATTTATTTTATTTCATGCGGATGAGACCTGATCACTTGGTGTAAACGTTGTTCTCCTTATTTTTAAAGCTCATTTTACATCTAGTCATTTTCCCTCGAACTCATGTCGATAACGATTCCAACTCTTGAAAAGTTTTCTATAGTTATCGTAATGAACCGGCCACTGCGGTCTCGTTACGATCGTGGGGCTTAGCAGTGCCACGTGCATTGCTCATAACTTGTTGGCGGCCCGATTACCTGCATTTATTAGGCAATGGTATTCTCACTGGGCTCAAGTGCATGGCTTCAATACAAATGCGTGTTGGAAGACATTTTTGTGTATCTTGATAACGCGTAGCAAGTAGAAATGCGCAAGTATTTAAGATGCGTGACAAATTTCGTAACCTAAACGGTTGATTCAAGTAGCTTACCACATAATTTCTCGCTTTCAGTTCTCTCATCGCCTTTAGCTTATGCCGTCGACGGAAACTGATTTGATCGGCCTATCATTTTTAGAAGAAACTGAACGTCTATCGTTAACAAAAACTTCTGCTCTGGTGTAGGCGTGTAAAAAAATTTTCAAAACCACGTGCTAGTCATTTCTTTTCATTATGGCTAATCAGAAGGCCCAAAGCATTTTTTCTCGTACCATCTAAACACCCAATTGTATATAACCGTTGCTATCATAAAACGCCATTTGTTTCGCACCGTCACCGCGAGTCCAGTGAGCCCTATGCAGCGAGCCCATAATCGTTTAGAGGAAGGGCCGCGTTGCGTCAACATGCACGTTCACCAACGGCGCTGTGCGAGCGTGGGCGTGTTCCGTGCCCCGAGCCGGCGGCTTCCTTGAGGCCCTCACCTCGGGCCCGTCATCGCAGCCGTTTGTGCACGGGCCCTCGCGGCTTCAACACATGGTCTCCAGAGAGTATCCGCCGTCGATGGCCCCAGAATAGGGGGGTTTCCCTTCCGGTGTTTATGGAAGGCGGCTCGTCCTAACGAACGGCATCGCGGCTATAAGCTCTCCGTGGCTGCCGGCTCTTGCCGAAACGGGAAGACGACCTGACGAGGGCCATTCATTACAGGCGCCGTCGCCGCCGACGCCGATGCTCCTGCGCTCCTCTGGGCTCCTCGTCGTCCTCTTCTCTTTCTTCTTCTACGTGTTTATTTACTGTCGCCCCTTCATCGGAGGGAAAAAGAAGTCCGTCGCCGAAGGCTCTCTTCAATGCGAGCCAGGCGGAGCAGGAGGACGGCTGCTGCTATGTTGCAGCCCCCCGAATCCTCGTCGGACCATCTTCAAGCCCCTTGCGTTGAACAGAGCTTTGAGGAGAAGGAGGTACGGGTAGTGCCGCCGAGGGTCCCTCTCGTAGAACCGGGTGCTAGCGAGGGCCAAGCGCGCGAGGCTGGCATTCCCAGAGACCGTAACTCGCGGAGCCACTTGATACTCGGATGAGCCTTCGCAGCCGTCTCGTCGCGGCTGCAGGATCGCGCCCTGCAGTCTTTCGGCACGTCGTCTCCCGGCGGCGTCGATGGGCCCTCCTGCCAGAGCCCCCTCCCTCCCTGTGCGCAGTCACGGCACCGCTGTTCCTGGAGCAGGGAGGCCTGAGTGTCCTCAGCGCGGCAGTTTCCCGCGCAATCTCTGTCCGGCCGGTTCCCCCCCCGTCTTTCGTCGGTTGCGTAGGGAGACCGGCTATGCCCTTGCGTTCGGCCAGCCGGCGAAACCGTGGCTAGCCTTCGCGGGGGATGGAGAGGCCAGCTTTCGCGAGCTGTTTATGAGCGGAGAAATGAATCGTGACTCTTTCTCGGGGCGCTGTTGCGAGCCGCTTCCGCGTGCATCGGGTAGCGAGTGTATATGGCCGCAAAGTACACGTTGTCTGCGTTTGTTTCGTTAGGGCAGTCGTTATATCTCTATGTTTAGTATACTCGTTTCGTACTTATGGAAGAGGAACAGCACTATCCGTGGCAATGCATGTTTCCTTCTCCATTTTCTTTATTTTCTTCTTTCTCCTGAGGGAAAGGGAAGATTATATTTAATCATGGGCCATCTAGATCTCAAACGACATGGCTTTATTTACCTGTTCTTCTCTTTCCACGAGTACACGTAATTTGAGAAACGCGTTACGCTTTCCAAGCATGTGCTTATGTATACACGAATCTGTTCTGACGTAACGACTTCCGTCTAGAGTTAAATTGCGTGTTCTAAAAGTACGTGCGCTGAACTAACGAGCGTTAATTGTTGGCAATTGTTGTGTTCAGTGGGATAACACGAACGCAAGATCGTGGTATATGCACGGAGCGTAAACTCCAAACGAGCAAGTTAACAGAATGCCACGCGTAGAATGTAAGAGTCACAATTAAGTCTCCATCTTTCGGTGTACCGAAACGTCTGTCTGTCGGCGATTATGCAAAAAAAAAAAAAGAACATTTGATCATCCTCGGCCCATTTGCATCCCGCACACTCAAGACACAACGTCCGCTTTTACGGTCTTCCTGCCTCTCGTTATACATACAAACAAAAGAAGCGCCGCTTTATCGCCGGCGCCGCCGCGAAAACGCACGCCATATCCACACTCGTCGCCGCCAGATACACGCGCATTAAAAGAAACAGATTAGAGCGCGTGTCCATGCGCGCATTTCGCAACACCTCTTTCCTCGTTCGGGCCCTATAGTATCAGGCGGGGTTTGCATCTGCATTAGAAGGGGGAGGGAGACGAAATGGAATTTAGGGCGGCAGGCGATCGGGATCGATCGCCATCTAACGAGCCTCTCCGGTGTGCGTGCGACGACGCAGTTTGCGGCGCAATAACGTTGCGTCGAACATCGCTGATCGCTGTTCGACAAGGAGCCGTACACGACCACCGAGCTGAAGCCGCCGCACCGTCGCCAACGTCGGCGAAGAGGAGCGTGCGCCGCATCGTTAACGTCACTAGCGTCAAAATCGGAATTTTTTCGGTCGAACCTTCGTCACGCCGTGCACCCGTTTTTTATTGGAGACGCCGCGTATAATGATCGCTCTCTTTTTATAGCTTCCTCTTTCTTGTCAGGCGCAGCGAGTTTGTGCGGAATTTTCGACGACAAGAAGGGGGGTGAGGGAAACCTTGAGGGGTGTCCATACGGATCGAACACGTCGTCAAGCTGCGACGTGTTACGCCGGGGCCGCTGCCGTCGCGGCTTTTTATACTCTCGGAGCAGATCAAATTACTCTCGTGACGGGTTTCTTTTCTTGTTTTTTTTTTCTTCTCGCTCTTCCTCACTCGTCACTTGCGACGGAGAAGAAAAAAAAACGCGATAAACCTATGCAAACGAGTCCGCTCCGTATACACATAGGCACCAAGTTAAAGAAAGAGACGTCGAAAAAAGGCCGGCTTGTGTGGAGGTATACAGAGCGCCTCAATGAAACCGCCAGCTGTTGAGAGCGGCTACCGCGAGCGGGTGCTGTTGAAAACTTCTGCTGTGCCTCATAAAGGGGTGAAAGCTGCCCTTTATGCCGTTCCGTCCGGCAGCGGCTCCGCATATAGCCTAAACTCACGCGCACGTACGTCTCCCGGGGAACGCATCGTTAATGGCTCACGAAAAGAGCGCTATAGTACGGGAGGGGCTATTAATTAGCCGGAATATTTCGCTGCAGCACGCACTTGCGCCGTAAGGCGAACGGGTGTCATTCGATCGGTCGAGAAGAGAGGCATCGAGTGAGGCCCTCGGCTTTATGTAGTCCTGTACACACGTGGCCGCCGCGTCAGGGCTGTTTTCATTGGCGCACGTAGACACAAGGCTTATCATATTATAGAGTAAATGTGTGTTCTACTCGTCCAGTCCTCACATCTCTCCGCATATAATGGCGACTATACAGCGCATGGTTTAAGAGAAGCACGACGTTTGAGACTGTGAAAAGAGCGCGCTGTGTCGATTGATGTTCCGCTCCTTGGGTGGAATTTCCTCGAAGGGCCTCTGAAAAGTCTTGTTGGTGCCAATAGAATTCAATTGGCTCTATGCGTGGCATCGTCCCAGCCTGGAACTGCTCCATATAACACGAGACTTATAACAGGGCCAACTTTGGGTTTTATGTGAGCGAGAGGGGTTTCATATCAGTGTATCAAGTATATTCATGTATGTGCAGCCGGTTAATGCTCACTGTCGGCTGAAAATGCTTGTAAAGTGAACGCGATTTCTAAGGCTGATGTGACATCAAAGCCCCTGTCTGCGTTAAAAAATGAGTGCATGGAATGTGTTCAGAACATGCCGCTGTCTTATTGGGATGCCGGAACTTCTCTTATTAAGCGAGCAGTTCTGGCAGTATTTCTGTCGAAACCCTCATGTCGTTCGGAACGTGGTACAGAGCAACAAGATGGGCAGTATTATGGGAGCGACACGGACTGCCTGCATATATAATAGCGGCCAGCATGCGCTAACGCAACGGCGGCGGGTTGCCGGGACCCGACTGTCCATTCGTTCCGACTGGGCATTCATTCCGCATTCGCGCATTCGTTTTTCGGGTATGGCGCCCATGCCTCACCGATTCCGCGAATCCGTCCTGGCGAGGGGCAACCCCCTTTCCATCACCGCGCGCGCATGCGCAGTCAGGTCCCGGTAAACAGCTCTGTCTGTCTGTCTGAAAAACTTTAATGCTGATATATACAGGGAAGATGTTTGACGTGGCCCGGAGGGCGCCACCTCTCACAATCACTAGGTGGGCTCCTCATTACAGAAGCCCATTGGCGATCGCCGCGGCTCGGGCTCGGTCGACCAGGGCCTTCTGGCTCACTAAGTCGGAGCAGCCGAGCAGGGCTGCCTCCCAGTCCTCCCGAGTGGGGTTGGGTTTTGGGTTGAGGTTTGGAATTGATTGGCATGCCCACACCATGTGGAAGATGTCCGAAGACTTCTCCGCACAGTACGGGCATTGTCCTGTATAGGCAGGATCAAAGTGTTTTAAAGCTGTCGGGCACAGCAGTGTTTTGGTGTAAAGACGGAAGAGGGTGCGTTCCTCTGCCTTTGTAAGGCCCTTACAGGGCTTAGGATAAATTGCGTGGCCGAATAGGTATAATTCAGTAATTTCTCGAAAAGTGAGGGCCGGTTTGGGTTCGGGATCCATTTCAGATCCCGAACCCATTTCGGTAAACAGCCGCCGTAGCGTTAGCATGCACAAGCCGCTATGCTAAAACTTTATAAGAGAGAGTTACCGCGGAGCGCCGAACCGATCGCGGTATAGCGCCCGGTACACGGTCGGTGCATCTGCGCATGCGCAGAGCCGGTTTCGCCCTCTCTACGCCTGCGCAGTGGCACCGGCCGCCCACCAGGTACTGTACCGGGACGCGACTTTCCATTTCGTCTAACGTACAGAAGCGTCCGTTCCTGCACGGCGCAAGGCATCAGTTAAAGCTCGTGGGAGGCTGAAAACTTTCTAATGTAATATAGAACACACCGAACAACTCGTGTTTATGGAAAAAATGGGTACAAATATTGATTCATGTGCAGCTTTCCCGCTCATGGCAGTCCTTTCAACAGTGATTACTCTGCAATTTTTTAGCGAAATGAAAAATTCTTTTGCACAGCTAATATTTGTGGTGAATACTTGCTTTGTGCACAGTTTCAAGTTGCGCACGTTGCGTGACTGGGTTCCTGAGCCATGGGAACTATCCCATACAAATTCATGGGGAGTTAGATTTGACAGCGAATTACACAAAAAAAAAAAATAGTCAGAAACCTGAAATATTCTTTTTGCATTTTAATCTTCACGTTGACTTCTAGCTTTATGCCAAATATCATTTTCCTAAAGTGATTTTGCTAGGTTCCCGAGAGGTTGTAATTTTGAGCGAGAAAGCTGGGTATGTTAAACATTTTTACACAAAACATTCGCGACTTGACCCCCCCCCCCCCCCCCCATAACGATTACGGACGCTCGAACCGAGGACGTTGCAGTACGAAGCAAAGAATCTACGTCAGAGGCACGTAGATCGAATGGCGAACCCTTTTAAGCAGCTCCTCAAAACAATGTCCCTTGTGATGAAAGCGAACCACTGGATAGCGCCGGGTGCTTTCACTTCTGTATCCAAAACGGAATGACGCTACTTGCACCGGCTTTCAGCGCTCTGCATAGCTCTTAAATACTCGCATCAGAAAAAAAAAGAAAAGAACTGCGCGCAAATTAACGGGTACGTGAACATATGAAGGCAGCAAAAGTGCAGGTACTGTCTTGAGAGAGAGAACAGGACTTTATTTCATTTGTCCGGCGCGCAGGTGCGGATCAGGCCACGCAGGGCTTCACCGCACCCTATCTGTGTAACCTGCCCGGTTACGTGGACCTCGGGTGTGAGCCTGTGGCCCGGTCCCGGCTACTGTCTTGAAGACAGGAGCTGCGCTTGTGAATACAGCACTGCGCTTATACTGCCTTCATGTGTTCCTACCCAATTTTTTTTTTTTTTTTTTTGGGGGGGGGGGGGTTGCATCATTACCAACTCGCCCAACTTTCAACTCTCGAATACCCACGCACAAACCCCGCCGCAAGCGTACGCGAATTATGAAATACCCATACTCCGAGCTCATCCTCACAAAATGCTTTCTTCAACCTTCTTACGGTTGCAACTCCGAAGCTTAAGCGTTGGTTGGCATTGCGCCTTGGCATTGCGTCTAGCGTCATTCCGAAACTTTAGCTCAGGGCGTCATCTAACGGACTCCAACTCCTCGCACAGAGTGCCGTTATCCCCTCCCCCCATCCCCGCCACTTTTCTCTGCCACTATTTTTTCCTTCTGTTCTCCTCACAGGGTGTTTTGTGCCCTTATTTCGTCACTCTGTAACGTGGAAAGTGAGCGCTTATGAATGTTGGCCAGGCCGCCAACCTTCATATCCTGAGTGCACTTTTCCCCGTATCCTCTTCCTTCTTCTGGCCACCGCAAATTCTAGATAACGCAGTTACTGCACATTTAAATTTACATCTGGGGTATACGCTCACCCGCAACTGTCCTGGATGAGAGCGGGGGGCGTGAATTCGTGCTGCCGCAAGGCACATTGGGCTGGGTTGTCCTCTGTCCTCCAACTACGTTTCTGCCAAAGTCACCCGTTTCAAGTTTTGGCGTTGCCCGTTCACAGAACTGCGTCTGCAGCAGACGCTGTATTGTTCACCTAAATTAGCTACACATAGAGTCATATCTGCACAGAGGTATAACGACCTCTCCAATTTTTTACTAACTGCTCACTTTGCATATCTCTTTCCTGCCGCGCGCCGACTTTTAAACCATGCTGGGCCCAAGTTAGAATTGTCCTTACGTTTAGAATACACGTTCTTTACCGCCAGCGGGGTTCCCTGATATTAGATGCGCTAGACAACTCTTGAAGGAGATACCCGGAGAGAAGAGAGGCCAGTTTCCGGAAGAGCTTCACGCATTGCCAAGAATAACACGAACTGCTTGATTAACACGTGCAACATCGAGGAGGACTCGTAAAAAAAGATGGAGAGGAAGTTTTTGTCTCCCCGGGGCCTCTCGCCGTAAATCTGGTAAGCGGCATAAAAAAGAGAGATAAGATTGCGGCAGGGAGCAGAAAGGGTAGGAAACGTTCAGATAATAGGTACCCAAGTCGTTAGAGCCGTCCAGCGCAAGTGATGCACCAGCTGTCATTAGGTAAGAAAGCATCCTAATCGTGCCACCATTGCACTACTGATGAAAAGCGCACACAATTGGTCTTAACCGTTGAAATGCGAGGCGCGTTAGGGTACGTACGTACGTACCTAGTAAATGAGAAGTAGTAAGCGATTATGGGGAGATTAGCAGGCCTTCTGTGAGCTGGGGGGCGTTGGCACAGCGGTCTCTGTCGCAGTCACGTCGGCCGGCGGAAGTTGGTTCTCTCGGTCGCGCGGGTTCCCGCTGCGGCCGCAATTGAAATCGCCATTGTCGCCGGACCGGCGCTCATTCGCGCCGTATCGCACATACATTGTTTCGACGCCGACAACCTTGCGAGTGGTCGTCCATAGAGACCAGCGGGGTGCCCCCGGTGTGCGTGTGTGGCGTGTACGCGCTGGTATACGTACGCCGGAGGTGCAACCCTTGGGTAGCGCCGCTTGTGCGGCATTTGGTGTACGTACAATCGTTTGTTGCGCAGCTCCCCCGCCGACGTACGAGTATGTGTTCCGCGAGGCTGCCGTTCGGCGTCGGATATGCAGCGGCGCGTGGTCTGCGTGACCGTTTTCGACAATTTGCGCGGTGTTTAATCTCGCGACGCCGTTTTGTCCCGCTCGTTAAGGTCCCGGAAAAGAGCCTGTTAACGAGCCCCCCCCCCCCCCCCCCCCCCCCCCTCTTCTTCTCTACGTGGACGAGTTTTTTTTTTGTTTTTGTTTTTCCCCATGTTTTATCTGCGGGCGGCAGTTTTTCTAAACGCCCGCAGGAAGGGATTGAACTTCGATTGCATACCGAGCGCCTTCCGGCTTTTGAGGTAAGGCTTAAGCCGGTTCACCGAGAGACCATTCTTCGTGGCGCTGGTTCTGTGAACGCTGAAGGCAGCCTTTGCGGGAACGTCACCCCCCTTTTTTATCATCTAGTCTCCTCCATTATCTTTACTAACTTCCGGTGTTCAGTCTCTGTACTACTTGTAGCGGTTAACTTCGAAGATGGTTAGGAAAGCCCTACAGTCGTCCCACGTCGTTTGACTTCAAAAATATTGAACCCCCTGAAACGTACTTTTCGACTATGATTCCAGTTTTCAATGCGAGGCCAAGTTAAAGCTGGAAAGCCGGTCAAACCAGCCAAAGTGTCAAATAAGAGGTGGAGTAATGCAAGTTGGTTATTGTGATTCGACCCGGCGCCCCACTGCGTGCTTGCAAAACGAAACTGTTGCTCGGTGAAGCTTTTCTCAGACAGCGCCTCAAATTGAAGTGACTTATTTATAGTACGCCGAAAGTAAAAATCTTGATAACTATGGTGCAGTTGTAATTGGCGGTTTGATGTCGCAATGATTAAATTGTTCCTTCCTTTTCTGCATGCTACGTGCGTCCGCCCCAGTTGCCGTCTCCACGAGTAAGCAGAACGACGCTTCCCGCACTGTGTCGTTGCACAACCATGTTAGCCCCTACAGATGCCCTGTTAATGTTAGCAAAATTGGCGTTTCTTCTTGTCGGGCATATTGATAGAATGATTCTTTCATCCCAAGGACCAGTGTCGACTGGAACCGCCTTCCCGCATCGGTTGTTGCTATTTCAGAACATTGTCAATTCTAAACTGCTGTGCTAGACTTCCTTCATGAATGTGCTTATTAATACTATCTGCTTCCCCTTATGTACCCTCACTGCTGAGTATCCTATTGCTGTACCCTCACTCATTTCTGCACAGCCGGTGGGCCGTGAAATACTTTTAAATAAATAAATAAATAAATAAATAAATAAATAAATAAATGGACAAAAAATCATACACCTCTCCGTCTAAAGATGACGATGGTTGAAGGCGAAGCTTTCTCATGATGGATTCTTTGGTTGGCCAATCACGCACTGCGAGTATGCGCTACTCTGGAGGTACGCACCACTTTTCCAGAATACCCACAGCAACTCTCGTGTGCGTACTCCGTAGGCCTAACATTCAGGTTTGGGGTGGATGGCGCGAATCGCTACCTGCTGCTTGGCGTTCGCTTCGGCCATCTCAAAATGGAGCAATTTGGGTGGCGCTGGAGCAAAAACTTAATGGAGCCAAACGCAAGTCTCCCAGGTTCGATTCAGGCCACAGGAAGCGTTTTTTTTTTTCTTCTCCTTCTTTCATTTCACCCACGGTCATTCATCGTTATCGTCAGAGAAAGTTGGCTTTCCTGCAGGGCATATTGGCGTACAATGGCATCAGGGAGGACAACGAAGCTTCGCCGATCTCGGCGATGGCAAGGTCAGCCGGATTTCTTAAGAAAATCACGCAAGAGAATCGCGTAACCGTGGGCATAGTGTAGGGTACGAAATTAAACGACGTTCAATTGCTCCAAGCGGGCTCATACCGGCAAAGCTAGCACCGCGACTCGAGGTTTCCCAAGCGGAAGAATCAAGGTCGCTTTTCGAACTGAAGGAAGTTCGTAAGAACAAACGTGTCCTTTGCGACTCACCATCGAGGCAAAACACTGGGCTTCTTTGAAGTGCTCAGCAGAAATTTATAAAGCGACGCCCCATTTGCCGTACGCAATTTTTCCTTTCTCCACTGCTGGTTGCCTGCTGCTTTGAGCGCGAATTTTCGCTGACCTATCATCATAAGAAACAGATAGGAATTTTTTTCTACCGGGCAGCTAAAATTTGGTGACCTTGTGTTCTTCTGTACAAAAGTTTCATCGAGAACAATTCTTTTATTTTTCTTGGCTATCGCCATTAACTACATTTATCATTATGTCCATCAATCCGAGTACTCCCGCTCTGTCGCTGGGGTGTCATAGTTGCTAAATCATCTGGTGAAAGCGCACTATGTTCGTTCAGGCATGATGGGCACTACATTTTTCCACTAGACCCTAAATATGCAAGCATTCGTGTGCGACTATAATTACTGACTTCGAAGTTCCCACATTATATAGATCGGTAGTAATGAACATTTGTTATCAACGTCATGTTTATGAACATGGGAAAACTGTAAGCATTCACAACCATAATACCTACACATTTTCAGCGTTCGGTATTTGGACAAAAGTCGCTACCTACAGCAACGCCACAATGTCATATACACTACCGTTGCCGCCTCTCCCGTGAAGGTAGTCGCTGCCGACGCCAGCGGCACCACGTCGCTGAGACTCCGCGCTTAAATTTCGTCTATGCATGCTGCCCGCTTAACAGTCGAGAATATCAAGCTTATTTTTATCGCCCGACTCGTTTTTTGAGTTTACCGTCTTGATATAGCGGTGATTCTATGGCAGTTATGAATTTTCGTCAGTGTTATTCTAGTTGGAAAGGACAAAACGCCCCTTACTCGTCGCAACCTAACGCGATTACGGCAAGGCGGTGCGTGGCGCAAGTCCTCTTCAACATTTCCTTTCTGTTGTTTTCACTACCGAATTAAAAGGCAGTGCGTCCTGAAGTATGAATGGATGATTTTAAAAATAAACAATGGCGTCATATGGCTCAGTGTAGAAATAGGAGGAGAAGGGGAGCAAATAACATGCGTTGTTGAGATTTTCTGAACTTACCTGTGGGTTTTCAAATTGTGAACCAGCGGTAAAGTCGTGTGTCTGCACATCCGCGTGTGTCTTCTTCCTTCTTTGTACAGCCTGTAAAAGGCTTGTCTATAACACAGCTTTCGTACTCTCAGCCTTATCCTGCCCCGCCGGTGCGGGATTTGAATAAAGCTACTGCGGAATTCTGAAGTCTTAGCCCTTCGCTTTTGCCTCCGACATGTTTGGAACGAGTATGTTTCGGCAGTTTTCGGATGTGGCTGGTTGAAGTTGAAATCGCTGTTATAGACAAGCGTTTTACCGACTGTACAGCGTCTTTACGACTGGCTCTCACTTCAAAATTCATGAGCCAACTGCCCCAGCCATCTATCTAACTTACCTGTGGGGTTTATAATTGTTCAACATTCGTCGTATACTCGCGGGGAATCGAGTTCATTCGGCACATGCCTATGCGGAATACCTTTTCTCACAACAGAACCTTACTCGCTAGGTGAGGAAGCTCAAAATTTGCGATTTTTGGTAAACTTTAAAACGCGTTTTCTAATGGCTGCACCAAAAGCTCTTAACAAAAGTGCTGGTGAAAAGGTAGTAACGGGTTGCATTAACTAACTCCTTACGACCTTTACTAGCCCGCATAACGATACGTAGGTACTGCCACTAAGTATGGACCCTAAATGCTATCATTACTAGTCTTGACCCTGCACTCAGTAACTGCGGCTTGTTTAACATTTACTGATAGTAACAAAATTCTATGAATTATTGAACAAAATAACTACAGCATTTTTCCCACCCCAAAATCCCGATTAGAAAGTTTTTGCAAATCCCCGTGCTGAGTGCATATGCTCACATTAAAATGCATACTACTAAAATTATCGCTAAAATGTTTGATTTTTGCGACAAGCCCACTTACTCTATCAGAGGACTTTCCGCTGCTGGCTATAAAAGCAAGAAAAGCAGATGTATTTCTTAGCTAAGTTATACTCGCTCTCCTCGTGCATTCCGGTGGTTTTCTTTCTCGATTTATTCGTTGTCTCAGTGTGATAAATAGGTGTGTGTTGAAGGGGTCTCTATGTAGTGCTGCGCGCTCAGGCGATCCAAATTGTCGCGCGTAGCTTTTTACCAGGTTATGCATGGTCAGTTAGTAAAAGCACTGAGTACCTAGTGGATACTGTGACAAGTAAGTAGTTAGTGTTCTGTTAGCAAGTGCCACGACCTTTTTTAAGAGTAGAGCGCCTTATAATATCTAGCACCTTTAAATATAGAGGTACATCCGCACTGTGGAGTCACGAATCTCGCGGTAAGAGATCTGATAACTTCCTTTTGTGCTATTAGTTCGTACCAGGCATGGACTAAGGACTGGCCGAGAGTAGAGACAGAGAGAGATACGAGCATAAATTTTCATAACCATTTAAAGAGGAAACATGCCATTCGACACGGAGAGGAATGCAACTATAGCCGCATGGCCAGAATATGTCCGTTGTAATGGCGTTGAACGGAGCGCAGTTTTAATTGAGTACACAGTAAAGACTGTTGGCCTGGATTGTGTACTTACCTTCAGCTGAGGAGGTGTCATGCGAGTTTTCCGCTGTCCTTTATTGATGACAGCATATATGGGCTGATTATTCGACTGGACCCGCGAGCAAGTTTATCATTTTCGTATTAACCTTGCTTTGTACGCAAAATTGTGCACTGATTTAATTTTTTTTCGTATTAACGTTGCTTTGTACACAAAATTGTGCACTGATTGTATTTTTTTTTTCGGGGCCACTCGGTTAGTAGTAGACGATGTGAAAGCTTTACGGCACACTGCATGGAGAACATCTATTAAGTAGATCATCACGTTAGTATGTTACTCACCTTTACGGTGCCCTATTGTCTCAACACACGATGTTTTTATTTCATATTGTAACAAGTGTGCTTCTCGGGTGCGAAAAAGAAACTGCCTGCCGTTTTCCTCGCATTTGGTAGGAAAATAAGATAATAGCGATTTTAATTGATTTTGGTTTAAACAGGTGGTTGGGAGAACTTTCATATATGTGGGAACATTGATAAATGGTGGTGTTTATATATGTAGCGCGTATTATTGTCTGCTTTGTGTAGAAATTTTGCAGTACTCTGAGGGGCGTATACAAAGAACTGTCAGCAAGAACCACTAGGTGGCGACGGCGAAATTTTTTGCTTTAACGACGACTCCTTACCGAGAGATACGTAGTGTGGCGCCAGTACACCGGTACACAACGTCGAATACTTCCCGTTTGCACATGTCATGAAATACATGTCATGAAAGGTAAAAACAATTTGTATCAAATGAAAATGCTTTAAATAACCGTCTGGAGAGGTCAAATCGTAAACGGACGCTCACGCAGGAAGAAAATGATACACGGGAACAAAAACAATTCCTTCTGAAAATAATTGCTGTGTAAAATGACGAGCGTCGTCGTAAAACCTATTACCGGTGAACTGAGGCCCAAAGCCAACAACGTTTTATATCTGTCAAATTTAGACGCTGATTACAACGCGAATGCGTCGTAGAGATATGAGCACGACATTGTCACGTCTGTACGGCCAGAAAACGGTATTAAAGCTCGCTGTCACAGCGTTCTGCACGGCACAGGAGGACGGCACTTCAATCCTCGCAATTATTTCCGCCCTTAAATTTTGTTTGCCAGCAATAAAGAAAAAAAATGCGTAAGACAGACATACAGTTGGCCGTACAGTCATGGGATGCCGGGCAGTCATGCGTGTTCATCACGACAGCCAGAGATAAGGCAGCTGGGAAGAGAGGAAAAGAGAATGTACGAGGAAAAAAAAGAAAGATAAGGGAGAATCGTAAAAAAGAATAGTGACGCTATAGCGGGGCTGATATCCGCGCGTGTGCGCTGCGAATTGAAAGCCAATCAGGCAGTGGCGCCGAGGGTGTTATGGGATCCATAAAACATGGCGTGAACCTCGGCTTTGCAGCGGCGGCTTCTGTCAAGCGTGTCTGCAATATGCGGCAGCCAGACGGGACCAGTTCTGAGGCTCGACCCAAATGCTTGCGCCTCGGCTTCACACCTCGTTGGTGCGGCGCGGCTCGAACGGCTTGTATTGACCGACGTTCATGTATACGCGCTGCGCATTCCGTATACGTGTGCACAATGCAGGTCGCGGGGAGAACCCCGCACTCGTCTGTGCCGGTGTGCGCGACTCCAAATGCTTCCGCCGTGGCCGACTGTCTAAGCCTAACCACGTGCCTCTTGGTTTCCTAGGCCTATTTGCCCCGAAAACTGCTGCAGTTCTCAAAGAAATCACTTTTGATAGCCGTGCCACCTAAACAGCCTAAGTTAGCTTCTTCTCAAGCCAAGCTTGTATTGGCCCTCTAACGATCCCAACTTTAAAGGAATCATAAAGACAAAATGTAAGTTTTATTCGTTAAAAGGCTTGCTTTGTGTAATAATGACAATGATGCGAATTCTACCATAAACGTCAATCAATTAATCTAGATGATGATGAAAACATGTGAGGCAGTGGCGCCTCACCAGCCACTTCGTGGCACTGTCCTTGTGACGTCACAGGGACTTATTCGTGCAATTGGCGGCGGCCGACCAAAGTCACCCCGAAGGAATATAACCGTGTTGGTGACGATGTTTCTTGTTCTCTTTGGTGGTTCCACTTGAAAGCCAAGGTGGAGTCAACAGACTGATAACTGCGTTGTTATTTCCTCTATTGTACCACTACTGACGTTGTGTAGCGGGAAATATGAAAGCTTTTAATGCTTCTTACCTATCCTCTATTGTACCACTACTGACGTTGTGGGGCGGGAAATATGAAAGCTTTTAATGCTTCTTACCTATCCTCTATTGTACCACTACTGACGTTGTGTAGCGGGAAATATGAAAGCTTTTAATGCTTCTTACCTATCCTCTATTGTACCACTATTGACGTTTTGTACCACTATTGTACCACTATTGATTGTTTGATTGATCGTAGGATATAACTCGCCGACGCAAAGCAGGCGATGAGGTGCGCCGTAGTCGAGGGCTCCGGATTAATATTGACCGCCTGTGGATCTATAACGTGCGCCGAAATCCCGCACACACGGGCGTTTTTGCTTTTAGCCTCCATCAGAAAAGCGGCCACCACGGCCGGGACCCAACCCGCGTCCTCATGCTGAGCAGCGGAACGCTTTATCCACTGGGGCACCGCGGCGGGTATTCAAAAGAAAATGTCGCATTCGGGTATTTTCCAGGACGCTTCGAGCTGTAATTGTCACTTTAGTGTATAAGTAAAAATCAAGAAGTATACCGATTAAAGGACCGTATTTAATTCTAGGGATTAAAAATATCAGTTGTAACTACACGTTATTTTCGGCAAAGTGAGCATTATGCGATGGTAATACGATTTCGCTCGAATGTTAATATATTTTTAAGCTTTGGTCTAAGCTGGGATACCGTACAGCGAGCAACAGTTTTCTGTAGTTGGGCTTCCATTACAGTTTCTAGTTGTCTGTGCTTGGTTAAACCACGCTGAAGCATCATCTGTGACAAGGTTTAACTCTCCAAGTGCACCCTTGGTGAACACATCTCATGTTTAAAGACAGATATTCCTTTACCATCAAAGTACCAGTTATAGCCATTCCGTAGTAATAATATAGAACCATTATAGTCGCTAAATAATCTTGGGGAAACTAATGCCAGATGGAGTTTTTATTTTTACTGCAAGAGACGCCAAATGTTTTATGTAAAGCGAGTATTAAAAATAACAATTATATCTAACTGCAGTTGGTCTTACATTCAATTACATTTTAGTTCCCTCCGCTCTACGCTTTCTCCTTTTTTTTCTTCTCAAGTATTAGATCAATTCTGCAGCGTTGAAAACAACTGTCGTGCTTTCAAAAAAGGCAAGAATCCTCAGTCGTATAAAACGGTTCGGCGGCATTTACGGCAGCTGGTTCGCGCAGTGGCGACAACCGACACCAGCAAGTGTCATCTCCCTTTGCTGGAGCGCACGTGCACGTTATCTTTTCTGTCGGCGATATATTGCTTCCGGTTGCGCAGGTGCATGCATTTCATCTCTTGATACTTGTTCGCAGGAAGCATAAAACAAGGTCAGCAGCAATTTCACACACAAAAAGGGGGAAAACTGCTCTTTTGTTGAAGTCGTCGATTGCTGTGCACTCTGCGTCGGTCGTTCTTCCGTGTGTGTGGATCAGTCTTGTATGCTGAACGCGGCACGTTCTGCAAATATAGCCTTGCTTGGAATACCTAAAATTTTGGTCGGTCGGTCGGTCGGTCGGTTGGTCGGTCGGTCGGTCGGTCGGTCGGTCTGTCTGTCTGTCTGTCTGTCTGTCTGTCTGTCTGTCTGTCTGTCTGTCTGTCTGTCTGTCTGTCGATTCAACTATCCCGCCTAAAAAGAGGTGACACAATGCTTGAACACGAGGCATGTAGAGTCAAGACCGTTTCAAAATACCAAAACTGCTGCCATTGCTCATACTTGCCCACATTATTCGGAGGGAAGGACACCTGGTGCCTATTTAAGGCAGAGGATCAGGACGTAACCATAGTACCTACGTTACTAAATTAGGAATGCAAATTGTTAGTTTTGATGATAGTCAATAAAGAAAACACAAAGTGTTTAAAAATGTCGTCGACCTGAATACAACAGAAACGGCGCGCGAGCTGTGGGAAGGCGGGAAATTGAATTGAGCAAACGTCTATTGCATTTATCATGGAAGGAGCGAAAATGGAATGATGAGGGGTGGGGGGAGGATAGAACGTGTTAGGGGTAGCAGAAGACTCATTTTTTGACGAGATTTGTAGCGAAGCAAGCAAATACACCACCTTTTCTTTTTTTTCATTGGAGGTGGGGGAGGGGGCGTTTTTGGAAAAAAAAAAAACATCGGTCCGCGTTCCTGACTCTTTAACAACGAAAAAACGAAGGAGCCAGGAGATGTTAAAAGTTATAGCATACCAGTTAGTTGTGAGCGCGTTTGAATGAGGTGCTGATAATTGGCGGGAGGAGCAGGAGTAGGAAAAATAAGAAAAAGAAAGAAAGCGCTTGGAGGTTAGATCTTAGCCTGGTTGAATAAGCCACGCAAGTCGATTTGACGCGAAGATGAAAGGAAGAAAGCAAGCTGTAGTGCCTTAGCGAAAGATCCTTTGGGAGCACGGCGACAGCATCCGGTTAACATATTGTGGACGAATGGTTCTGTTTCGCGTAAGACCCATGATCTCCACATGCTTTACAGCTTAGTTTGTCGGAAGCAGGCAATGAGGCTGGAGTTCAATGAAATGTGTTTTAGCTGTTGTCGCGAATGACCCACAAAAATATTTCAGCCCAGTTCACCTCGGGAATCGAAACGACTTATTATGCGTTCAAGACGGGAGAGCACTGTATATTGAGCCACTCATGGCAACGGCTGATTGTTGTTGAGTGTACCGTGCCCTATAGACGCCAGCGTCACGTGAGATTGTCGTATCGTGCACCATTAAATGACGAGAGGCAATGCATGGTGACCCGGTCACGTAACGTATGCATGTATACATCTGTATTAATGGAACACAATTATTGGCCTACATTGCCCACATAGCTGCATGTCTGTACATGTAAAGGTCCTTGAGCCGATCAGATATGTGTGCGAAGACTGGGTGGAAGTGGACACGAGAGAACAGTAGCGAAAAGGGTTGCTGGAGTGGTCAGGTGCGGAGAGCGGAAGGAAGACAAGGGAGACAACCGCTATCACCGAATCATTCAGGATGGTCACTACGAGATCACCGCACATCGAGATGTCACCACGTGCTCAGTGCGCAGTAGCTCTCGTATGGAAGCAGTTTTTTGTTACCTCTGCTTGGCCACCATAGAGGCAGAGTTGTGGCTACCTCCTGTGCTTAAGTAAAGCTACCTCCACTGCTCAAGCACGGTTGCGTCGTGCATTACATACCGACAAACACATAGGGAATGATAATCGCGTTTACCTAGATTCTAAAGCATTACGACGTAAAACCTACAAAGTTCTCGAAAAATGGTTTCTGGATATTTCTTATCAAAAGGGCACACTTGTATTGTTTGGCGATATTTTAGGCAAATGAGAAACCTTCAAGCGTACAAGGCACGGCCGATTTGTTGGGATTCCGCCTTTTCATAAAGCTTCAAAACCAGCACACATGCTTGCGGAAGGTGTTAGATTTGCGGATCTAAAACTCGCCGACGCCTTATCTACATTTAATGATCGCTCAGAACGAGTTCATTTGCCAAACTTCAGAAGCATTTAAAGCCAATTGACAGCACAAGTGATAACAATTTATTGTCGTTCATTGTTAGATTCTTGGTGCCTGTTAGCAAGTCATTAATGTGGGAATACGTTCCTCTACGAACACCGCTTAGGACAGAATGTAATCCAGGGTTCAACGGAAACTGCCTCGGCTTTGCTGTGTTATAAGAACGTAGGAATAACTGAGCGCCGAAATCAGACTTAATTTTAACAGCGGAGCTGTTGTAGCTAGCCATAATATGAGGCGCTTAACGCGTTAAAAATACCCAGAAAATGCCAAGCGCTCGTGAGTGTGTGCCTCGCGACGACCGCCGAGCGTCCCCGGCTCGCGCAGTGGCTTTCTAAAAAAAAAATCTGGCGAAAACCCCGAGCAGCACCTCGCGTTGCCTAGCAACCAACAACGCCGCAGCTGGCGCAATACCTGCTCCACGCAACCTCGACGCGACTTCAGGAACGCCGCGCATGCGTCGTGCGCGTACACGCTGCCGCTGCGCCCCAGCTGTCGTCAAGCGCTAACGCGCATGTAATGCTTGGCATAACGAGCATGACGATATTGAAGCATATAACGACGACTACTATTAGCAAAGTGCGAAGCGATGGTGGAACATGTAAATAACAATTTCAAACGTACGAATGCGTCGTGATGGGTCCTTCAATGCTCATGCGGGAAGAGAGACTGCAGCTTCACTATGGTCCAAGTCTTGCTCGACTTAGTGCAAGCTTCGCCAGATTTTTCCTCTGAAAACTTTGTTATATAATGAAAATGACATATGAGCTTTATTGCGGAAGCTTCGTCCATAATTATCACTGCGAAGACAAGGATAAAAGTTCGGCTAATGTATACACACTGCTTTCAGCACACCTCGCTCGTATGATAGGACCCTCGGAGTTGCCAAAGACAGGCGCTACAGCCAGTCGAGAATCACCAAAAAGTACAAATAGAGACAGAGAGAGAGCGAGAGAGGGACACGAAACAAACAAGCAAAAACCAAGGAGAAGAAAAAGCTTGGACCAAAATGGCGGGGGCGTACCCATTGATATCTCATGAAGTAATGGTTTTGGGAAGCTGACAGTCACATTATCACCAAACGACAGAAATTTTTCTGGAAAATCCATTGTAGCGCACATCCCGCTCGTGAATAACGTGATTGCTCTTGTCCTTTTGAGACAGAAATCACAGCCCCTCTCATAAAAAGCACAAATTCCCATGGAGAAGAATTATTTGGGTTTTGTTCCTGCAAATTGAATTTTGTTTTTTTTTTTTTTATCTACACGGACGACGGGGATGAACCATCCCTCCCTATGTGCCGATGATGGCTTCTCTGTACAACACCGGCATGAATGTGTGCCGGCGCCGGCGCCGGCGCCGAAAAGCTCGCGCATGGACGTGAATCGGCGCTTCGCTTGGCCGATTTGTAGCGCTCACCCCGGTGGCTCGGGCACATTTGGAGCGGACCGAGTGGCCTACCGAAGCGCGTCCGTTTATTGGCTCACGTGTAGGATGCGGTTGTTACACTCTTGCATATTTGGTTAACAATCCAGGAAAGGCGCGGCATTGTTTTGTTTTTGTCGCCCCCCCCCCCCCCTTTTTTTTTTCTTTTCTGTCGCACTTGACCTAATGCAGTATACTATAGGCTGCCGTTATTATCGCACATGACTCATAAAGGTTGAATTCACTTTGGTGCTTACGCAATAAATCGCACGCCAACTACTACTTACGGATCACAAAACTTCAGAAAGTGCGCAGTTTTAAAAGCAGTCTACGTGCCGTGAGAACTGCAGTGATAATGCTGACAGAATCAAGTTTCTTTATTGCTGTACTGTCTTTCCGCAACATATGGCAGATCAACCGATGTCTGAAAGCACTTTCCTGCGTCACAACTACACTTAGCCGAAAGCTTTCGAATAAGGTTGCGTATTGCAAGTTTTATAACAAACATGGTTGACCGTCACCAGCACGGCTTTTGCTACAAAATAAAATGCAACAAAATACAAACAAAAGATCACAATTTGGGCACAATTAAAAGAAGTAGCGTTGTACTTTTAGCGTGGTTTAAGTCTCCATAGAAAAACCTTCACACAGAACATTGTTATTGCGAACGTTTTGGTCGAGTGCGCCATGTATTCTTACGACGTTTGCTGATATTGCAGGGGCAGTGATTTATTTCTGTGTTGCATTTTGTTTGTGTATGTCTGCGTTCTTACTAAAATACCACTCATTTTACTCCAGAAAAAGTGACGCGACACGAGCGCAATTGGGCAGTGTGCCAAAAAGCATGCGCGGGTAAGCCAATGTGTTTCTTGAAACTTGGAGAAAAGCATACGAGGAGCCCCAGATTATTCTCCTTAGAGGGGCATGTTCACAGGGGCTTCTCGTATACGGTAAACAGTAATCGCAGTTTTAGGTGCTCGTCAAAAATAGGTAATCTGTACCCAGTTGATTGTACTTTTGATCGGAACGATTTCGAAAGGTTTGCTGGGTTCATATGCGAAGCAAGAAGGATCTCTTTTCTTTTTTTTTTTCTTTTTTTTTTTTGGGGGGGGGGGGGGTTGCAAATTTGAATATTACAAAATAGCACCAGCGCCGTCGATTTTTTCCACGTGAGTGTGGTTATATCGATTAAAAATTCCCTTTTCAGCCTCCTACAGCGGTTTCAAAAAGAAGTATATTATTTTGTTATGAGCATAGTTTTGTACGATCTTGTTAGATGTAAATCAAGGAATGATTTGTGCACAGCCAAAGAACGTTAAAATATAAGCTCACTCCCACAACTTGCAATGTACATTGCAAATGTACATAGCAATGTACATTACAAAGTATATTGGCGAAGGTCAACGAGTTAACTTGCTCTACCCGCCGCGGTGGCTCAGTGGCTAAGGCGTTGCGCTGCTGAGCACGAGGTCGCGGGTTCGATTCTCGACCGCGGCGGCCGCTTTTCTGATGGAGGCGATAAGCAAAAACGCCCGTGTGTATGAGATTTCGGCGCACGATAAAGATCCCCAGGTGGTCAAAATTAATCTGGAGCCCTCCACTACGGCCCGCCTCATCGCCTGCGTTGCGTCGGCGCGTTAAACCCCACAATCAATCGAGTTAACTTGCTCTGAAAGATCTTAATTTAAGAAGCCAATCCCGCCTCCCTCCTAGCCGGCAATAGATGAAGGGTCAAACTGACAAAAATCTTGGCTGCTAGTCGGCGGGCACCTCGCCTGGAACCAAATCTTTCTTCCGTGATTGTCCAGTATATGCATGGTTCAAGACGAAGGCACACGGTGAAGGACAAAATTTTGCTACGAGCAGATGTTTTTATATATGCATAGTTCGCGGTTATCAACTTACAAATAGATGCAGGTTGTATACTGCTATCTAACACGAGTATGTTCTAGAAGACGTTAGATCTAGAACTTTTCGTTAGGACACACTATTAAACAAACACAGATTAACTCCCTCAGAGGGACAAGAACGCCTGCACACCCATCCCAAAATTGTCGCCATGATCATCTGGGCAACACTTTTATCCCTGTTTAACGTCTGGACAGGTATTATTATGAATGCAGCGTTTTTTTTTCCCCGTCGTGAATTCCTGCCGAACTTACATCAGTTCATTATGCAGCGATCTTTATGTTCGGGGCAAAACAGAGTTACATGAAAAACATAAACAACTTTGTTAAGATCTTGGTTTCGGCTAGCTATTCTCAGTTCCGTGTGGTTGTGATTGTGTGCCTCGAGTTTCTGCGCTCCTCTCGCTCCTCGTCGGATGGGGCGCTATTAAATGTTTGGCCTTGCGCGGTCTCTATCCCTTCGCGCCTGACTGCCTTCGCCGGACCTGCCGACAAACCGCTGTTCCGCGCACATCTTGAGTGCGCCGGCGAAGCGCTTTAGAAATAATAATCCGCCGCGGCGTCTGCCTTTGAACTCGTGATGCCCGCTGAGACAAGAGCTCGGCCGCCGCGGCCACAAGGCGCCTTTCCGCCACAATAGGGATGCCCTGTCCGTCCGTAACGTATCGCGTCCGCGCTCGCCCCGCCGCCAATGTCCACGATGCAGGTTTATTTTGGCCTGGCCCAGATTTCTTCCGCCGATGTGCCAAGCGCTGAAACCCCACTGGTCGGCACGAAGCACGAAAAACACCTTCTTGCTAACACTTGTACGCTTGTGGGTGATTCCTTGATTGTCAGCAGCATGAGTTGCACGCCTTCCTGGAACCCAATATTACTCGTGCACTCCGGTCTTCCTTATGAGACTTGTTGGTGACTCTATTTTTGAGATTTCGTAAGTTACTAGATGTACGCACGCTTTTGTGCTCATCAGTGTTCAGCTGGCTGTGATCGCTTTTAGCTTTGTCGCGACGTTGACTTCCGTGTCAAGCATTAATAGCTTTTTTCAGGGAATATTTACGTGTAAGCTTAAAAAAGATTTCTGTACAATCGTTTTGAACATCTCTAGCTGTATGTTCATATTGCCAAACTTTATATACCGCCGTTCGTAAGGGCTCTATGTTGGATCTTGTGTTTACGTATCACGGGACTGTAATCTCTTGATGAAGCAAGATAAGTGAAAGTGACAGTCTAGAGTAAGAGCAAGCGCTCTGTCTTCAGAAGTCGAAACGCTGTACTAACGAGACCTTATCTGGAATACTATATTGGCCTTGAAAGGTTGCTTAACAAGCACCAAATAGGCGTTTAGCCTTTTGAACTCGAAAACGTTCAGAAAAAATCCGCCCTTTTCTTCTGCCTGACCATTATATATATGTAGGTGAAGTCGGAAGCAATACGTGTAGCTAGGGCATCCAAACTGCACGATAAATGAATAAGAATTGTATGCGGCGCGCATATCGCCGTTCCACACGCAATGAAATGCGTAGTGTATGAATATTCGAGTGGTGTTTTACAATCAATGTACAATCAATGTACAATCAACATATCAATAAATGTACCAATATCAAAGTGAAGGTGCGGAAGGACTATAACTCAGCAGAGTAGTCTGGATTATCTGGACCACTGTCCTTGCTTGAAAGAGCATAAAAAAAGCGTGAGGAGCCGTAGTTTTGCGGGACTGCTGTTCAATATAGTTAACCTAAAAACATAATTGCGACACTTAAATGGTACAGTATAGAACTACGAACAGTAGGACAATACCGAGTCCATTCTTTTGCCAGGAGCCTGACTGGAACAGCCATACAATGGTGTTTTCACGAGAGATAATACAGTCATGTCCCGTCGACATGTTTAATTTTGACGAATATTATATGGTTCCTTGTTCACCGAGGAAAACATATCTGATGTTCATTTGTGGGGAAAAAAATTCCCTTAAAAAATTCCCAAAGTAGACTCGGGTCACTGGCGCGTTGAGCGGCTCGCGGAAAATTTGGAACTTTTACCACTGTAAAACAACAACGGCTGCAGTTACAGCCCTAGTTCTGTTTGCGAAGGGTTTGCGTACTCTCTAATTATTTAACGTATTCGTGTTGGGCGTGAAGAGGGAATTTTAAAAATAAAAATTCCCTATTTGGAATTTTTTTAAATTAGGCAAATGTGGGCTTTTTTCGCTCTGTATCTAAACAAGCTAGGTAGTTAGAATATCTTAGTGTTATTCTTCAATTCTTGTTCAATCTTCGTGCTAATTTTAGATTGTGGTCACGACAGTTCAATTAGAAAATGTACTCCACTGCAGCCAGGTAACGCATTTTGGTATATGTTGACAGCCAATTAAAAAAGAGAAGTCATCCCCCTCTTTTTTTTTTCAAACTTTAACAAAGTAAAGCTGAAGCAGGTCTCTATCACCTACATCAAAAGACATGTTGCACTTTTTTGTTGTTTTGCAGATACAAAGCGCCAAATATGGTTTTGTTAGCACTATTGCGGTGATGTACCCAGGTGGTTTGTAAGAAGCTTGTGACCGCACTCCACTGAGAGAAATGGCATTTACAAAGGAAAAATCATTAAAGAAACATTGCCGTGAGCATGCTTTGTTGAAATTGGACGAGTATCGAGTACATCGCCCCTAAATCTCACGTTGAAGCTCCTTCTACGGCACCCATGTTTGGTCGTGTATATAATCACCGACTGGTCGCGTCTGAACCGCACAATTCGACACAACCTTTTGAGAACCGCTGTGATATAAACGATTGCCGTAATATTTTGGATGAAACACAACGGACCCATGGAGTGACACAAAAATGTCTCTAATGAACCAAGACTGCAAATTATCCTTTTGTTCGAACTATATGCATTTCACACCGCTCTCTTGCCTTCCTTCGAGAGACGGGTACCCATATCTAGCTGTAAATAGGTTATTTTTATGCCAACGGACATACTATCGCAAACAAAAAAAAATAAACTTGTCTGATCTGCTACTCGCGCTCTCTTCAAACTTCGGTAACAGCACCCGTGCGCAATTCTCTGTTCACTGAAAATTTGCGTCCGCATGAACTGGCTCCCGAGGATATCTGTGGCACCACATGCTACTCTAGAGAACTTAGAGTACACTCTAAGCTTACTCTACTCTACTACTCTACTCTACTCTAGAGAGACGAGGCCGTACGTCTTCACTGTCGTTCGTTTGAGCAAGAAGCAGGACAGTGAGGCTGATCCAAGTGGCCAATTGCGGGTTAGCGTCAACCAGAGCACTTTAGATTGTAACAGTCCTAGGGTGGCAGCCGTCTAGTGACCTTAAATACAGGCCAGGGTGTCCATGCTCGTTAGTCGGCTGAACGGAATCTTTTGTCCTAGTGTTCAGATCTTTCGCGCCACGGAAGTTCCTTCTTGAGAGAATATTTTTTCTGATGCCCTCCTAACTAATCAGCACAAAGCACGTGCTCCTCACTACCATTGGGCTGTTGAGCCTCATGGGATTCCTCGATGTGCGTGAATCGCCGAAGCCGATGATCACGCAGAAACTGTTCCTAGCTAGGGCGGTTTTTTTCGAGCGGGCCCATGTTATCGTTCACGGCGGATAAGGTAATGGTTATGTTTTCTTTTATACTTTTCATTTTGCTGGAAAGCATGATATCATATCTTACAAAGACGAGGCGGGAAGTTGAGCCGCCGCCTGTCAGTACTTATTTATTTCCGCCGAAACGCCGCTTCCCCCGAAAGCTGCAAGTTAGCCCCAGCTCGGGCATAGCTATGTTACCCGGTCGCTCTCGAGAGGTCCAGATCACATGTTGCAATCTCTGTATATGCGAGTGGGCCTACGCAGCGCGCACACAGCGTGCACACAACAGTGATCAGTGCATGAAGAGATGCATCCAGAAGAGCGAGTGCGCTAGCTTGAACGATCCACCTCGGGTGCCTTTCAACAACTTGTTAGATAGCTGGGTACTTTAGTCACGCTTAATTTCAACAAAGCATGCTCACCGCAATATTTATTTAATGACTTTCTCTTTTCAACTGCCATTTCCCTCACTAGTCTAATTGCTCCGAACTTATTTGATAAACACCAAACAAAGTTACATCGCATAGTTGCTAGTGTTTTGTCTTTCCCGCCTTCCATACCAGAGGATATAACGAGTTTAAATTAAACAACTTTCTGTATAGCTATATGGAATCCCTTCGATGCTAAGCTCTTGCTTTTGCACGCCGTTATATTTGAAACGCCTACGTCGTAGTGAAAACTGACCAGAATAAAACACATCGCCGTAATTTTTTCTGCAAAAGTAATCCAGTTTTCTGGCTCGTGCATGACAGCTGAATTATGGTTCCAACTTGCAAAAGCCGGCTGAAGGAACGCGCATACCTGGCTACGAAGCCAGCAAGGGGTCACCGCTCATCCCTGCACAAATAGATAAATAAAAAAAAAGAAGTTGCTCGCAAATTCGGCCGCAGTTTCATTACACAGAGCTCCAACAATAGAAAATGCAGCTGGACCCATAGTCTCTGAGCGTACAGCGCTTTTTGTTACCTCGTTTTTCAGAGAATGCATACCAGCTGCTCCGTCACGATTTAAATTTCATCCCTAACTGCACGGCTGACGGGTTGAAATTGCCTCGGTCTGATAACCGGACAGCAACATAGAAACAGATCTCTCTCCCCCCGCTAGCAACAAGAAGCAGCAAACACATGAAATGTGCGTCATGTCGCGCCAGCATGTGACGTGGTGTTTTCGTTCCGACGCATGTGCAGCAGTTTTTTAATTTTTTATCCTGCTAGATGATTTAGAGCTGAATAGAGACCAAACGAGGGGGGAAATTAAGGTATACCGTACGATTGATTCAATTGCATTGCCTATTTGCGAGCTGTGAGCTCGCGTCTGCATGCACGCTGCATTTCTATGTAGATCTGTATAGGGTACACCCCGCACACACGTTTCAACGTGATGTTGTGCATGTAGCAAAGTATGGCGTCTGAAAGTATCACGCATATGCGCTTCACAGCACTCAATCAGTCTTTTCTGAAAGTGCTGGTTTCTGACAGCTGCTTATCTCCTGATACCCACCTATGAATCCGCAACAAAAAAGAAAGAAGATGTGAAATTCGCCGGAATCGCCGGTCTTATCTCCACATCTGCATTATTGAAGTATATATTAAGGGCTAAGCTGCGACAACCTGGTGATAACTTAGGGGCACGGTCAACCACACGAGTATAGAACTGGTCAAAATAAATAAAACGCCTGTTTTTGAACAGGCGAAAGCTTTGCAGGATGCGGAAGTTTTGCGGTTCGTTTCGACGAGCTCCCATTTCGCACAAAGATACTCCATCGTGGCATAAGGACGGGGCTTCTACAAAATATTAGGCACTACAAAGTCACATACTGCGTTTTATGCAGTGTTTAATGCGTGCGCGCATATATTTTGTGGTGTATAGTGTCACTTCACAGGACGCGTTGAGCGACGCAGTTTTCTTCACCTTTTGAGTCGTACAGTCTCCATGGTTGCTACTTTTCCACGTATCACTGAAAATCTCAGCATTTCGTATCTTCAGGCTTTATGCTTTGAATACACTGCCAAGTGCTTTTAACGAGTCGCATGTTCTCAAGAACTCCCTAAAGACTTACGGAATCTGCTACCTTTTCTTTCCCGGATGCACTCAGAGCTTTGCTTTTCCATAAAAGACTTCAAAAACTACTGAAATAGTTCATGAACGCTTACACTTTCATCTTAAACGGTAAATTACCCTTGCTACAGTTAATCTCCACCAAGACTGGAAATTTTCTCCAAGACGATTGTGCAAGCTAAAGATAAAACAGACCTCGTTTTCCACTGTACATGTTGTGTACTAGTCTATATGCAAGGAAGATGTACAAGTTCACAATGGCACTGCTTGCCTCGATCTGTATCTGTTCCTTGCGGTATGAATTTCCCGAATACTTCCGTTTTTTTTATTTTTGAATTTTCACCCAGAACACAACAATATAACCAGAACGTTAAAAAAATAACGTAAACAAAGAATATCATCTGCCAATTTTTGTTGACCTACGCAACGAAAATTCGGTATCACAGCTGAAAGTTATTGTTTAGGGGAGTAACGGCTCGAACTACAACTGCCGCACACGACTGAAGGAAACTGATACCCACTTATTTTGTGGCAAAGTACCTAATAGAGATGAACGAGGGCCAGTTTTATGATTTGTAAGGAAAACTCAACAATTAGATGTGTACCAAGAGTCTGCGACTGTTAAAGGCTTGTAGTTGAAAAGAAAATCAAAACATGTACTTGTCAAGCTTCTTAGTACACCATGCTGTATGGCATATGCTCATGACTTCGCTGCATGAACCTTCTGAGTGTTCTGCTTCTTTTGTGCTTCTATTGTAGCAAGTATAGGAGCGGCTAAATTCATAAGCGGGTTGACTGCAATCTTTCTCTAGAATTAGCATTTCACTATGAAATCGCCGCATAATATACTTTGCTATACGAACAGCACATTTATCTTCAGCGAGAAGGCCTAAAGATGTTGATAGGATATCAACTCGAACCAGTTCGTAGCGTATGTTGGTAGAAAAGGCATAGAATTTTAAACTTCAGTTTACAATTGAGATGTCCTGAAGCAAGCGCATGTAGTATGTCTCACCTAGAATTTTCTCAACAACGTCGTCTCATCGATTTTCTCCATGGAGTTTCAACTCAACAACAACAACAAAACATACTGTCAGCGTATACCTGTGAAAGACACCGAACATTGTAGGTAGTCTTTCCTGTAGTCGTATTTCATGGCAGAAAGGTAAAATCCATATTTCTTCTTCTCAATTTAGGGTCATTGAGGCCAAAACGTGTGAGTTATGCGGTTAACGGCGTATTAAAAGCCTCAGTGACGACAGAATGGGCACGTAACAGAGTAGTTATCTCTTTTTTATAGTATCTGTAGAGTTCGCGCAGTGCGCCCGTTGTTTTCACTCATGCCGACAATTCCACGTTTTAGTCTCCCGCTGCTGCATCTAAGTGACTTAGGCTTCTTACATCCCGCCAGGGGCCAGAACGTCTACCTCAACTTCGGCCTCTTCCTCAGGTTGAAGTTGAGGATAAATCGAAAAAAAAATACTCGTATTTATATGAGGCCGACCCTCCTTCTCCCTCCGCTTGTCCGGAAATGCGTTCATCCTGTGCCTTTGCATTTCAGTGCTAATGTAGCTTACCGTATGTCCCTCAGAAATCTCTCCCAAACAGTAAATATTCATCATAACGAAATTTTCTGGACATCAAACTTCCTTTCTTATGAGCGATACTTTGTTAAAAGCGGAGATGTTTTGCTCTCAGTGCACTGCGCTGGGGGACCATGAAACACCTCGAATAACGGTAGATTTGGATTGAAGCAATTTTCTGCAGCGAGAGTTTACTGCAATCCATTCGATGCGAATAACCGTCCGGTTCTTTTTCCCCCGTCATTTGGATCCACAGTGGCTGCTATTCCAAGATAAATGTGTTCATCTAACTCGCACTATTTCATTACCTGTGCCAAAGGATCGTGTTACCGCTTCGCTTGCTGATAGTGCTTTCGATGTGTTTGTATTTCTGCAGCTCAAGAGCGTCGCTGGCTGACTGGAAACGATTCATGTATCTGTACATCTCCTTCCGCCTGATGCTCGCTTACGACGTTGACGTGGTTGTCACGCGTTGTTCCGTGCGACAAATTGGCTTCGAATGGACTCGTTAGAGGCCGCCATTTGTGAAACCCGTCACGCGTCAAGCGGCGATAAAACGTCGCTTAGAGATACGAACGTGCAGCACGAAGCCAGCTGTTGTGTACAGAGGGGCTCCATTGCTCTCATTATGACACGCGCGTTGCATTAGTTCCCGCTGGAATTCTGGCTGGGCCAGAAATTCTTCGACGGCTGCGTTGCGCTTGACTCATTCCCCGGCGATTAGAGCCAATGTGATTCACGTCTGCGGCGAATAAAATGGAAACGCGACGGAATGAATTTTGGTTCGGCCTGTTTGGTTAGTGCCGAAAGGGACGCGACATTGGTTAAGTTCTTGTTGACTGGTTTGTTTCCTGGAACATGTTAGTTGCGCAACAGTACGAACCTCAAGGGCATTGAGCTTCTGCTAACATCAGCTGTACATACTGTACTGCACCTGATTTTCGAAGTGGGAATAGTAATACTCGCGTTCGCGAAATCTTTCAGAGAACACTACGTAGCTTCCAGGAGGGGAACTTTCCATGCCCAATAACAAAAGTAGTCGCCAAGTGTAGCCAGTAGTTTGCAGTGTAATAAAAAGAATTCAGCGTCTGAAAGGCCTCTAGAAGATTGTTTTCTTTGATCCAAATCGGCATATGTAAACAAATTAAGGAATGAATCGGTAGCTGTATTGCAATGCCCCGTATACTGAAATTGGCGCGACATGAAATCATCTCTTAAAATTGTCACCCGCTCTGAAGTTCATGTTAATACAATGGTCCGATGCTCCGATACGGCAACATTTTTCGCTGCCCCGAAGCATTTGTACATATTCAAGGAAGTCATCCACAGAAAATGTTCGGCTCCAGACGAATTGAATTAACACCCGGAAGTGAAAGAAACGCTACGCTCACAGGCGAGCGGGGCTGTATCCAGAACGGGGAAAAAATAACTCAAGCAAAGCGCCGTGTCACAAGCGCTTTCGTTGTCGCCTAGCGCACGCCGACAATTGCGGCGAGCGTTAATGCCGTCACAGGCCATTAGCGCGTCTTCAGGGCACGCATTTATGCAAGCTCTTGTTCTTCTTGCTGCTGCCTCGTCATGATCGCTAACAAGGACATTCGGGAACGATGTCGCAATCACGGAACGGCCGCCGCGCGTGCGCGATATATATTTATATGCCACCGCGATATTGGTCGTATAAAGCATGCAAGCATGCGCCTAAAATACTTTTTTTTTGCCTTGAAGTGTAACCATTTCAGCGGCATAAGCTCATCCATTGAAATGTTACGTATGGCCTGTGTTTTAAAAAAAATTAAACATGCCTGCGATACTGCAAGTATAATGGCAAAGATAAAACTGAAGCAGTTTTACTCTGCCAATTTCGCGGCTTTTTTGTTGTTGCGCGTGGAGCCATACAGAATTATGTAAATCTTCATGGTCACAAAGGAAAAAGCTTGTGTTGCCACCATTAGAATGGCGCGCAGTGCGATCATTTTCTCCTTGAAACTGCCATTTTTGCAAGGTAGAGAAGAGGAATGTTGAATTTTTCAGTACACGATAACAAACGGCTTAGAAATACTGATGTGCCCGACACAAAGTAAAATTGACGACCGCTAGAAAGCTTGTGCCTGCCCACCGACGCATAATGAATAGTTCTTTTTATATAGAAAAACAACACACCGAACGCGGGAGGAATGGCAAAATAGCAGCGCAGAATCGAAACAAGAGAAACCGGCATGCGTGTACCTCGCGTAACACCGCAATACATTGGAGCGTACGCAAAACTAAGTTACGGGAATAGACGGTTGGAACTAACTTCGCAATTAACTACCAGTCTCAGGCAGCAGCTGCTTAAACGGAGCAGTGACGTCACCAAATTACCTTAACGCAAAAGCAGGGCGTACATACCTCACAATACGGGGACATCCATTGGCCGCCGCCCGATAACTTGCGTAACAACCTTTGCTGCACCGCTAGGCACCTGCACCACCGGCTTGAACAAAACGATACTTGAGATTACGCCAAACTTCTAATATGCGACGTGTACGCTTTTCGTTACGTTTACTCCAACAGCAGAGAGCTGCATCTTCCCCGCGACCATGTCCATAGAGAACGTATCTAGGCTGGCAGTGCCGGGGAAGGCCAGAGTAATGGCCGACCTCTGAACTCATTGGCTTTGAAGGTGGTTGCCGGGAAGGCTGGATTCGTAGCCATTATTGGGCTGGCTCGACGCCGCGTGTCAATCCTCCGCCTATGGCACTTTCTGCCCTCTCCACGCATCTTCTTCTTTAGCGCCCGCTTATGGAACACTCTTCTAGCTTCAAAGGAGAAACGAGAAGAATGGGGGAAGCCGTAAATGGGCAGAAAGGCTCTTGGCGTCGCTTTCGGTCTCGCTCGGACTTATTCGGCACGTTTTTTCCTTTCTCTCTCTCTCTCTCTCTCTCTTCAATTGCGCTTTCTTTGCTTTTTGAGTAAACTTCGAGACCAGTGCATGACCGAAGCAAAAGGGAAGTCACAGCGAAATTTTCACTTTGTACTTTTAAACAACCTGTTGGGCATGGCGCCTCGGAAAAGTACAGCAAGTGCCCTGCGATGGCCACCGAGTTACTGCCTTTTCCGTTTGCGGCGTTGTGCGTCTTTTTCTGTTTTACTGCCAATATCTCAAAACCTTGATTTGAACAAGGCGCTCGCACTGAATGTTTTATGCACGATTTGTTGGATTGGAACGTTTTTTTGCAGCACAGAAAAGTAACTTCGTGAAGATGCAAATCTAGAATACGAGTTCCTTGCAAACTTTACTCATACAAAATAGCAAATTTTCCTGTACCAGCGGCACTCATGCTTACGAGTGTACTACCGTGTAGCCAGGGGTCAGTGTACGCTATTGCAGAATGACTAATGGGTACTGCGTATACTGTGTGGCTCACGGTCGTAGTTCTCCCAAATTCATCACAAATGACTAGTAACTCATTTTTTCTTAGGACAGAGCTTGCTTTTTGTGCAACTTCGCAGTTACCATTTGGTAATATCGAGTTTCCGGAAAGACGATACTGTCAGGCGTGCTGATACAGCCGCCAACTACGGATAACGAAAGCAAAGCATTCTAGATACCCTCTAGCCCGTATTTGTGCAGTGTTGGCGTGCAAGGGAAGACCATACGCTGGACAGATATCACGTTTATGCGATTGTTTTTAAAGTTTCTTGAACTCACCACCCTTTCAGCGCATCCCGCAGGCCCAGTGTAGGATTTCTAATAGCAAGACTATACGTGCTCACTATAGTATTGCGGAGCTTCCGCGAAGCAGCATGAAAATTGGAGGTGAAGGAACCACTACGTTTCAGCAGCCAGCACCAAAGAATTTGCTCTGTTTGCTTTTTTATGTGTAGGTTGATATATTTTATGGCATGCAACAAAAAGCAATACCTGCTGGTGCCTACTGTTCTGTTTTCGTTAGCGCAGTTGAGCCGTTTCCCTGTCACATTTGTTGTGAGGTTACATTCTTTAGTATGTTGGTTATAACTGTTCGATGTGGTCCAGAAATTTGCTGCTTCACAGTTGCTCGTTGGAGAGCTTGTCGATAAAGCAGCTGCTTTCAGAAATAGTTAGACCGGCGATTTGAAATATTTTCGATGCATTGCCACCCACCCTGCACCAGATATCACAATATGGACAGTGTACTTGAAGGAGCTAAATTTACAGAATGCAAAAAATAGAAATACGTTGATTTAGAATATAACCAAGCAGCTTGGGGTTTGCGGGTGAAAAATGGACGCAGTAAAAAAAAAGTAATCACTTAGCCTGGTTCATACCGTGTCCGCAAGAATTCGGAACGCGCCAAGATACAAACGCAGGAAAGGCACGTATTTCCTTTGTTTCATGTCCTCATAGAGACCGCTGTTTGAGTCAAATGGCAGCAACGAGGATACTGCGTAGCCACCTCGCTGTGCAAGCACGTGTCTGGGACCATCACTTTGCCAACTACGGTCTCAGTATCCACGGGGAGCGTTATGGCGCCGAAGCTTTACATTCCCGACACATAACGAGTCGCAGTATGGCGGCGTCCCAGCTGGTGCCCTTTTCCGAGCGAGCTGTGCAAGTCACTTCAGACAATGAGCTCCATGCCGAGCCCACGGCTGCCCACCGGGATATGTCAGGAATACGGAGTATAACGTATGCGCGTAATAAGCTGTCTGGCCGGCGGCCGCTGTTTGTCAAGGGCTCACTGCGGGCACGCAATAGAGGCAATTAAAGCGGCTCGGCGCGACTAACAATGCGCATGGCCCTCTGGCTCCACTGCCTGGGGCTGCGGAATAGGCAGCAGGGGGGAAGCCGTGCTGTATCTCCTCGCCGACATTGTTTATTCGAGTGATAGCATTGTTCCACGGGTTCGTTTGTTTCGGCTATAGGGAGCTGGAAGAGGTGATAAAAAGAGGAGATAACATAAACTTATGGTTGTAACGCTCGCGCGGCCGAGTTTCGTTGCAAAGGTTTATGCTTTCTGTATTGCTTCGAAAAACAAGTACTGCCATATTGGTTCTAGTATGCAGCAGTGACCTAGCACTTTCAGCTGTTAGTAACGAATTAAAATGTTCATTTCTCTCCGGGCAGTTTGGAACACTATGGTAGAATGAATTGTACCATTTCTTAGAGGACCGATGGATAAAATTTTAGTTTGTATAGGCGCAAACCTCTGCTCCGAACTGGCGAGGCGTTGAAAATGAATCAACGAAAGTTATCGGCAAATAATAATCCGCGAGATAGTATATATAGCTGGAATGCTTTCATCTTCGTTTAAAGGATGTTTACATGAAAATTCGAGGGCGTCCGCTCTAGCTGGTGTCACCGTAAGCGTTGCCAACGCATGTACAATTTTAATATAAGCCAAATGATTGCGGGCGAATTTTTTTACCGCTGCACGAGAGCATTTACCGGGTATATATTGGCACCCATGAATAAAAACGGGAGTGGAAGCAGAACATCCAATCTGTGCTCGGACCGCACTAGATCTTTCGTCAATGGAAAGCGCGTGTTCGATTGCAATCGAACGGATTCTGAACCGCCCCTAATGAACCTCAACACGCTGGAAATTTTTCTGTTCAGCAATGAAGCCCATCAACGATACAGGGATTTCTTAGAATAACCTGAGAGTGACATGTCAACGAAAAGAAGCAAGCGTGTCGCCTTGGCCACATCTCTTAAGCTCATGGCCCTCCAGCGTGACATCTATAAGCCCTCGCCTTCACTACTGTCCATCTTGACACCTGAAAAGAAAGAGAGAAACAGTGAGTTACACCATACTCCGCCTTGGGCTTTTCGCGAAAGCTGCACAAATACACGGTTAGAGCGACGGCGAGCGTGTGGGTATAATAACGATTCTGGTAATCGCGATGCTCGAATAGAGCAGATCCTCAAGGCTCGCTACCTGCAGTAACAAACAAAAGGGGGCAACGCGTGCATAACCAGAGCCCAAATGAATGCTCATTCAATTGAAATGGGGCTCCCAAATGCTCGCACGGTGCCCCGAACAGCCGGAAACCGCTCGGCTGCTCGTGTTGTGCGGACATTCCGGCGTCGATGTCAGCTTCATTAGACGTGGATTCAAGGCGTACGCGATTCGTAAAGGGTTGTTTCACGTGTTGCGGGCCTTCGGGCGCATGAAAAGGGAATGTGTTTGCTCAGCGAATGTACGCGTATAAGCGGAACAACCCGCGAGTGTGTTACGAGAAGCGACAAGCTTGACGAAGAAATATCCCTCTGCTGCACTGGGGGCTTAGCGGGGAAACGTCGTGCGCGCATATGCGCCTATAAGGTATACACAGGGCGGATGCGTGCTGTTCAGCGAAGCATGTCCACAATGCAGCGCGCACATGCACTTTTGATTAGGCGTCACGCGAATAGGCCCCAGGTCGCGTTCGTGGCGGAATGAGTCTCTGACTTACATGCAATTCGCAGCTGCAAACGAGCGCCGACGAACTCTCGGCGGCCAGGGCTCGTGACGCAGCTTCCGCAGCGCGCCACTCGATCCATTGTGAGCCGTGATTTCTGGTGGAACTGGAAGAGGATGAGGATGGGAGAAAAGGAGCACGGGGATGAGTCTTGTTTCCAGTTGTGAATGAGAGCACAGTAAAAGAGAGACTGAAATAATGAGGTCACTTTGGTAATGTTACGTATACTAGAAAACAGTGGTCTACATTAGCCTTATTTTTGTCCTTTATCTAACTGGATGGCTTTGGAAAATTCCAGCCAGCCCGTGGACACTCCGGAAATTTCAGAGGTCGACGTGTGTGCTTTCGCAAATGCCGATACCGGCAGACGAGAAGGGAGGCGCGCAGGTTAAGCAGGAGGCGTTTCAAAAAGATTCGAATATCTATCGTGAGCGCATAGATATGTGGTACAAACCTCATGAACAAGTCCCGCACGAAGCGCGCTACACCCCTACAGTGTAGAATTTTAGCTGTAGTTCTGAACACCAGAAAATTTGCGCAATAGGCAACTCACAAGCTTAGTGCTCCTCTCATAAAATGCTTTTAGTGTACACTGTGGTATAATGCAGCACGTATTGCTTTGAAAGTAGTTTAAATTGGCCTGAATCTTGATGATCCTAAATTCAACTGACTGTAAAACATCACGGTATATATGTTGGCTCAGCTAGAAGGCATGTGTTACCTGTAGAAATGGCAAGGACTACTTTCTCAAGCTAACATTTCGGTGATTTCCGTAGTCTTTGCATCGCAGCCCTCCTCTGCGTCAGCTCTTCTGCTGCGAATGCGAAAATTCATAGTGCGATTTTTCGAGACTGAGAGTTGTTCACAGAGCGAAAAGCAATGCGTCGAATTCGTTAATCCTATCTGTCAGGCATTCGAGCCGCTCTCAGCGACATGTTAACGCAACGCCCGAAGCATTACTCGGGGCTGCCGTTCGGTACGACATGCCTCGTTTGGAGTGAAGAACAATGGCGGGGAATATAGGGGCTATTTAACGGTGCAATGTCGCAGAAATGCGACGGTGCTGGTGTCGGGAGCGACCAGAGTTATAACAAGCACAGACAACAGGAATTCGAATCCCAGTGCCACAATACAACTAAACATACAACTAAAGTATACAAAAAGGTAGCATAACAACAGAAAATTGGGGTTGGCCTAGGAATTTTCTCGGATGTTGTGCGTTTACACAAAACCACCAGTGAGAATAGTCTATTTAAGGCGAAAAAGAAAATCCAGTGGAGGTAATGTGTTGGGTTTTTTAAGACTACCCCTTCTTCAAATAGAAGGGGGAAAGAAAATTATACGGGTAGTGTGATTCGAACTCCCAACGGTGTGACTTCTAGCTGTGCACGCTTAAGGCTCTAAGACAATCGGCAACGCGGACAAAACGAACCTGGCTGCAACATCTGGTATAAGAAACGCGCTGGTAACTTGCTACTTCTCTACAGCTTCGTGTTTGCTAAATTCCAACCTTTCTGGCATGTAAGAGGATCATAGCTTGATTAACGCTAGTTCTGCATCTTTCTTAATTATGGTTTGTTCGGTAATGCTTGTGCAGTTTGAAGTACTGGAAATTTATCGGTTTGCCCGTCTGCTTGTGTAGCGCTTTATTAACGCTCGAAAAAAAAGCTCTGATGTTAAAAGCAACTGAAAACTGCACGATAGCATTTCCTTGCAGAGTAAGTTCTCCTCGGAGGCGTGGACTTCCAGAAGTAATCACAAGAGAAACGCAAATAAAATCGAAAATTGCATGGCCAGGAGACATTCGCAACTGAGTTTCTGAAAAATAATAACTCCTTTAAAATTGAAGTTGTGTGTTACAATAGAACACGGTTGAAACAAATACCACAGCCGAAAGATTGGTGCTTTCAAGAACAAAACAATTTTATCACGTATGCACCTATAATTGACCAGTTCTTGCAACCGGCTTGCAACGTGTCGCATTACAAACAAATAAAGCATTATATTCATAGAAAGAAAACGGATATTCCAATTTGCTTTTTTCTCCTCGATGCGAAGGCAAATTCAAAACCTAGTGCACATTGATCGCTGGTAGAATGATCGTCCATGAAACGTAGCCATATTTTGACCCTAGACTCACAACAGTTCAATCGGTAAATCGTGGTGATCACCCCCTTCCTCACTAAAGAGAAAAGCACTGACAAAATATTTTTCGCTTAAAACTCTTTTCGTTTTTGTTGATGTTGATGGTGAAACGTTGACGGTCGAAAACAACACCTGTCCAAAACCGATAAAATCTTATTTTAAATAATTCCACTTAACTGAAAATGGCTTCGGAACACACGTCAGCAATTGTTGCCGTATTCTAAGAGTTTAAAATTTGGAACGCCGAATCGATCGAAAATTGTTACTTATCTGTTCATTCTTTCTCTAAAAAGCGCCTTTGTAAAGAGAATTTTGACAGAGTTAAAGAGGCGGTAGGTGCTGATACAAAATTTCTGCTTACAAAATTAAGCGGTCCATCTATACCAAGTAATCGTTTAATTTGTTCGTCCGGAGTCACTATACAGCGAACTCATGCCCCTACAGAGTTCTTTTTTATGAACCGCCAGAATAAATATCTCCGGTTTGTTATAATTCCCTTGCACGCGTTGTTGTAAAGCCTTCTTCTCCCGAATTCGTCGAGAAGTGACCTGCTGGTCACGAAAATGCGCTTGTTTCTGCCTACAGGGATGTGAGATATAGGTATTTGGAGACGTACAAACACAGTGAAAATTCAGTGTAATGAAGACATGCAAACTAATGTTTTGTTATTAATCCTTCCCCTGGTAACAACATTTAACATTCTTCAAGCCGATGATGATGATGGTGATTGCATTGGTTTCCCCTTTGAAGCGGGGTGATGACATGTCATCTTACCAAACAGGACTAATATAACGATATTTTACACTCTTGGTTTAATACTAGCGCTGTTTAGGGAGGCACAAAAGCTTTTTAGCCACAAAATACTTTTTTTCCCATGTTACAGGTGGTAACTGTCCTAGGCAATATTCCCCACTCTGCTTTTCGTCCACCAGCATTCTAATCTTCTTTTCGTCCCCTCGACAGCCTTGAAGCCAATAAATAATAATTTATGCTCTTTTTTTTTCTCAAGTTAGAGTAAGGTCAACTGCTACTAGGTTGCTACGTATGCGCACTACTACATCAGAGACTAAGGACATTATTGAACTGCACCTGACGGTTTGGCAACTCGAGGCAGGTTCATACTGAACCAATTATTTTGATAACAGCTCCTTACCGATAGCTAAAATATCCCTGAAGAACTCTCAAGAACTTCATTCGAAGAACAAGATGTGCTCCTCCAAAACAGTCGCAGCGATTACCCATAAAGCGAATTGTCTCCGTGCACTTTATTGTAGCTACATCGTTCAAGTTATCGCCGTTGCTCATATACACTCACGTCAGCCATAGCACGTGGTTAGTGGGGTGTCAACCTCGCCACACAATTCATCGGGCCACTTTGAAGCTCTGCAGTGCATACATTGTGGCCGCAGCTTTTTATTTGAAACATTTTCCGCAGATACCACATAAGAGAACGTAGGTCAGGCGCACAGATCGAATGCACAAAATACACAGCAAACGAGGAACCATTACGAGTAATTTAGTAAAGAATATCTAGCTAGAATAATTTACAAAACTGGCCACTAGAAATCGAGTCATATTGCGCTGATCGCCGCTATGATTCTGCAGAACTGCCTCTACGATTCCAGAGATATGTGTGCAAGCCTACACCTTACGCAACTTTTGGCGGCACCAAAAGCTTGTTCGCAGACCATTTGTCAAATAATGTCCTGTATTGTCAGCTTTTAATTTGTTTTATAACGACAGCTGCTTTGAGGCACTCCTTTTACCGTATGCACTGCAGGTATCGCGGCTAAGAGCAAGCCACCAGCACGAACCTCGCTGTTCTATTTTTCTTTCGTGCAGGATTATTTCCTTCTTTCCTAACTTCGCCATCACGACGTCCCTAATTTAGACGTCGGGCGGATAGAAATCTTCACGCTGTGTGATTTCCGGTCTCTGCGGGCGGTCTAAGTGAAATTAAAAATGCCAACGGGACTTTGTATGCATGGTTGAGTTGAAGCACATGGACGGAACGAAAATGCCAACCGGTCTCACGCGGCGTGATCAGCGCTGCTAGCGGGCGGTAAAACTATCGCGTCCGTTGCCGCAGATTCGCGCGCTCGATAATATGGCGCCCACTTGTGCCGCATCGCAGGATAGTTTTTCAGGCACAGAAACATCGTGGAGGCTGTGCCCCGCGCTGAACTATTGATGCTTTCAATTGAGTTCAAACGATATTGTGACAGGACTTAACGGAAATTATGGCAAAGTCACGTTGCTTTCCCAACATATGTAATTGGCGTGAGTGTTTTGTGGAAAGACGTAGGATAACAATAAACAATACTCGAAATGTTCTTTTCTTTTTCATTGAAACGCCAAAATAATCTTTAACACTACACAGTACGTTTTATTCGGTGCTGCAGCCTCTGAACTCCAGCCCAGGGGATGATGATAAAGATTGTTGGTTATGAGACGTAGGTGAGGTCAATGAGAATGATAGTGAGAATCGGGTGAACTGCGAAATAATTGAAATAAAGTAGCGGCGAGGTGGTTTCGTGTATCCTAAAAGTAGGCAATTTAGCAGGTAGATTGTCGCGGACAATGTATTTACAGGAAGCGCTTGTTTTCCAGATCTGTCACAATACAGCAATACAGATACGTGAAGTTAACTTAGAATATTATCAAGATATTTTTGTCGCTATCTGCCTTGAAACGCCTTAGGTCAGTAGCTAGGGCGTATTGGGAAATACGAGGATCACATAAGTTAACGGGACGAAGTTTAACTTTCTCTTTGTTGCCTTCGTGGTCTTGTACGTAGCAAGAGCTGCAACCCAGCCACGATATTCATGTGTGCTATAAGGTAATTGTCATTGTATGTCCCTGTGCTGTTGCTTACATCTGTTTTGATGTTTGCAGGATCTGCTTTTCGTGCCGCTGCCCACAAGCTTCAGCACCGCGTGGAGGAGTACCCTCATTCGTTCCACCTATTCTCAGGTTCGTATATTTGGTAACATATTGATTAATTTTACTCTTCTAATGAGCAATCTTCAGGCTCTAATTGAATCAATAACTTACAGCAGTCTGACAGATATTGTGATATGTGGCGAAATATCTTTTAGGTTGTTCTTCTCTTACACCATTTGCTGCAAAATACCTTGAAATCCTGCCTCATGATCAATTACGGCGAAGAAAAATGTACTCTGCTAATTTCACTACAGATAATTTCGATAAACGGAAATGGCTTAAACAGAATTGCCGCTTAAACGGAACTGTAGCCTTTAAGTTGGTTGGCTTTGTAATCCAATAAAGCACAAAAAGAAAACTTTCGGTAATCGGAACTAAAAGTTCCATTTGACCGTGTAAACGGAACCGAAAATGGAACTTGTTGTCAAAGCCATGGCAGTTTTTTCGGGTCTGGGTGTTTAGTTTTTCTTTTCTTTTTTTAGCCTAGCTGGCCTCGTAAGCCTTGTCTCGTTAGTAGTCAGTCATGCTAGCGCCACGAATGCAACATCACAGTTCTTGTTCTAGTCGTTCGGTCTCGATTCAATTGAGTCGCCGAGGTTACAGGGCTTAGGTCCTGCCACCTCGTTCGTGCCATCCTGGTGCTAATTTGGCTTCATTACCGTGTTGCCGTCTTCTAAAATCGGTGTCTCCTGAGCACCCGAGAAGTCGAAACCTGAGGTTTGCACACCATGCGCTTACGCTAGAAAAGGACGGACATCATTTCTGACTTCGAAAGCGGCTCTTTGATGCATTTTCATGCATTTTTAGGCACAGTGACTAATTTTTGCCAAATAAGCTTAGGGAATGCCCTGCCTAATTCTTATAGTTTTCTTGCTTTCTGAAAAACTATCAGCTACATTAACCTTCAAGTGCTTAGAGTTTCCTTACGAGTGCGTACGCATATAAATTTGCACTTTTGCACATCTCTCTCAGTAAACGGTACTCCTGTTAAACGGAGCTAATTTTCTTGGTCACTTGAAGTTCCGTTTATTGAGAGTCTACTGTACTTGTTGGTTTCATCAAATGCAAATTTCGATCAGTATTACATAGTTATAAGGAATCAGAAGTGACACTAACTTCTCTGTGCGGGTATACGCACGTAAAATCTGGATAAATGGGGCAAACCAACAGCTATCCAAAGCGTAAACTCAGTGCTGTAGTGAAAAACTGCCTTTAGTAAAGACATTTCTTCTGCACAACGTTTACATGTTTCTCGTCGCAGGGTATAGCAACTGATGCACAATAAATAATTTGCTTCGGAAGCCACGTGCGGAATTCTATTCATTCTTTGCCGCTCTATTC
The DNA here is from genome assembly GCF_048455015.1 of Haemaphysalis longicornis. Taxonomy (NCBI): domain Eukaryota; kingdom Metazoa; phylum Arthropoda; class Arachnida; order Ixodida; family Ixodidae; genus Haemaphysalis; species Haemaphysalis longicornis. The sequence continues at coordinate 71,924,798 of NW_027526361.1, read as the reverse complement.
AGGCGAGCGACATTAGCACTCACGTTTCACCGGGAGCGCAATGGTGCTCGAACATCTAATGAGCAGAAGGCTCGCTTTCGCGAGAGTTACGTGCCAGATTTCTTATTTACGACCCTTTCAAAGTAGGCAACGCAGATTGCTTCGGGGAAACTGCGAAAGCCTGCTGGAATGCGGAATTGTTCTTGTCGGCGGCAACTGCTTAAGGTCTAATTGCGTGTGAGCATGCTGAGACAAGCCATGAAAATGAATACCCGACCGTTTTCTCTGAACGTGTACAACACTGGTAACACATTCACCCCGTCTATTTCCTCGTTTTCTCTTGCTAACGAAGGTTTTTTTTTTTGTATTTTGGCCAGCGTTTCCAAGGGATCTAAGTTTGATTGGCCCGCGCTCACTATAGTTTCCTTTTCATGGCTCCTTTTGCGGAAATAGCACAATTTGTGCCAGCATTGTCGAGAAATTGTGATGGGGAGTACGTTTGACATCGTAGTGAATTGCGTTTCTTCGCAAAAGCGTCCCGTTAAAGCGCTCTTAAACAGATAAAGTGTCTAGCCAATGTTGAGTAATGGCCCCCCATCAACTAAGAAAAAAGCTCCTCGCGGTTGGTTCCAAGACCCTGCAGAAGCTTTTCTAGCGATTTAACTGTAATTAGGCCTAATTAAACTACCTTCCTCTCTGTCTAATATTTTACGTGGCTGTTTGCATTGCATATTATGGGCCCTGTTCTTTACCCAGGCCCATAACCGCGCTTGGATAAACAATGGTTACTTTGCCAACGGACACAATAAATTAATCTATTAACTGGTCAGCCGATCAGGCCGTGGAAGAAGAAAAATAACTTTTTTGAGCTGAACTCATGCAATAAGAATTTCGCACCAGCGAGAGAGGAGTCATCTCTCATTTGCAAATATCTATCGGCGTCCGCTACAGCAGTTGATACATGACAGGCACTGAAATGTGGAAGAGGAACGGACGGTTCAATATGGGAGTTTCTTGATAAAAAGGTATGCCGAACTTATTCGGACATGAGGAAGGCTGGCCAGTTTTTCCTATAGTGCCACCTGGCACCTTGTCTGAACACCGTAATAGTTGTGTCTGCATATCTTTTGTAAAAGTGTTCCTCAGTAATGAACTGATTAATCGCGTACGAAGAACCTCGATTCCCCACAACTCTCCCGTAATATGTGTGTGTGAATTATCAAGGTATTTACCAGTTGTTAATAAAGACGAACCAACGGAGGCGCTGTCTACTTCAAGCTTTGAAGTGTCGGAAATACAGTTGCGCTTAGTTATAAAATTGTACGGAACGTACTCGAAAGCATTGCACAATCACGCACTTGCCATGTGCGCGCAGTATATGAATTGTTAGTGTATACAAGTACACGAAGTAGCAGTATGTTAATAAAAAAAATATAGAATTTAGACTGTAGATAGAAATTATTGCGGTAATTTCGCCTTCATTTCTCCTGTCCCATCTCTCAGGGCCTAACGGCTGTCCGCGGCGGCGCGGAAGGCAGACGTATACGCGGTACCAGACGCTGGAGCTGGAGAAGGAGTTCCACTTCAACCACTACCTGACTCGGAGGCGACGCATCGAGATCGCCCACGCCCTGTGTCTCACCGAGCGCCAGATCAAGATCTGGTTCCAGAACCGGCGCATGAAACTCAAGAAGGAGCTGCGCGCGGTGAAAGAGATCAACGAGCAAGCTCGGTTAGAAGCCAAGCACTCCGGCGGCAAGCAGGCCACTGGCGGCGAGTCAGGGCACTTGCACCAGTCGCCGGCGGCCGTGGCGACACCCGCGAAGCCTGCTACGGCGCACGACCTCGAAGCCGCTGACAGCGAAGAAAGCGACAAGGATGACGTTATCCTGAACCCCGACGAGCCTTACGATGAACTCTCTCCTGACGGTGGTAATTCGCCGCCGCCGCCTCCGGCGACCCCTAACGGTCTCGCCGTCGACGTGAAGGGGTCAACCTTGACGTGTGGAGCGCTGCCCCGTGCGTGATGTTTTGCGGATTCGTGCCTTGTTCTGGCGACGCCGTGTGAGCAGCGTGGCCGCGCGTAGTGAGCTGCGTCGTACCACGGAACGTGGATCTTCCTTCGAGTCAAGTACCTTTTTCACGAAGCTTGTTCTTGACAAAGAAAGGTGGCGAAGTCCGTCCAGTGATCACTTCATTCGTATGCCATCGTTAGATCCCCCTGCCCCAGCCCCCTGCCTTGCTGCCTTCATAGCTCATTCAGAGAACTCCCGGAAGGCCTCTGTAGTTGTGCCACTGTTTAAAGATTGTGTGCCAGCGACGTTCGCGAAGCCTTCTGACCCAGTCATGGCAGCTGGTCAGCGCTGTTTGTGGCCTATTGAACGCTTTGCAATATCACTTACGATCAAACAGAAAGCATGTAATAGTCTATGTTTGACTTTCTTGCCAACACTGTGTGCAATGTATTCTGTGGCATGCCTGCGTCATCTAGGTTAGGTTTCTCTTGTTTTGCCTCGAGTCGAGTGGTCTGGAGCACTCAGGGAGCAACGATCACGGCATCACCAAAGTGGCGGCGCGGCGCGTTACCATTAGCCGGCGAAAATGTGCCATGTCCCTCGGAGTGTTGAACTCAGAAGATGCGGTCAGACAACTCGTGGTTTGTGAATTTTAGGTATGTGCGCAGGCAAGCAGAGACGTGAAATGAGTTGCAACGGGCATTTGAAATAACTTTTCACGGTGTTCTTTTTCTTGTGTTTGATTTTTTTGACTGTCTGTTGTTCTGTCGCGTTGCTGTCATTGAGCATATGATAGAGAAGTTTATTTAGAATTTTTCGTCTATTGAGAATGTGTCACCATGAAGCCTTGCCACAACGTATACGTATCGTCCCCCGGGGAAAAAAGAGAGTAAAAGTTAGTGTTGTTGAAGTCCCTGTTTTCCCTCGTATACGTATCGTGAGCTTTTCATGAATTTCAGTGTAATTAATTTTGCTGTGTTTAGTCACTTCTTGCTGTGTGAGGTAATTGTATTTGAAAAAGTTTGTCCCCGATAAAGCAAGCCGAAGGACGAGCTACCCTTATTCTGTTCAAGGTTGCCCCTGTTCTTGGAAAATTATGTGTTGCAAACTGTAGGGCTGCAATCAACAATTTTACCTGGAGCCGTTCGAAGCTATCTGTTTGTTTCGTACTACTTCTGCGGTTACGGACGCACTCTTTTGGAAAGCGCATGCTTGCAAAGCCTTCAAAACCTTTCTGAGGTACATATCATGGTATAAATAATTTCTGACATCGATGTAAAAAACACCAATTTTCTTGACATGTCAAGTAGAACCTGCCTTTATAAATCTCTCAACATCTCTTTTCCGCCAGGGAAAAGGTATCTCCAGATTTTTATGAGCTTAACTTGAGAACGCTATCGAAGAGGCATGTACCAGAGCTGGGGATTGCGGCGAATACATCTCGGCTTTGTATCCTAGTACGAGAGTCTGCGACGAAACTCTCCGGTAAAAGTTTCCCCCCCCCCCCCCCCCAGCACGACAACAGTTTCAGCTTGTTATCTCCGCACTTGCAGCATCTTTGTTTCAGAATTGCCGTACGACCCTCCGCCAGGTCAAAGTGTGGGCATGTGCGAGGGAGCTCGCGACCCGTTGCTTTTGCGGCCGGCTTGGTCATAGCGGCTGACACTCGAGGCGCGCTCAAAAGCGACCCATCGGCGCTCGTTAGTGTATTCAAATGAGAGCCACCCTAGGGCCGCTTCCGGCTAACGCATCTCCTCACACAGTGCACAAAACAACGCCGCGCCACCGTCGAGTCTGCTGCCCGATAAGCAGTGGCCACGGCGGCAGCGAGTCGCAGTCGCAGCCGTCGCCGCTGCCGTGCCGTCGACGCACGGGGTCATTGGGATCACAGGCACGCATGGTTGCGTGGAGCGCATTACCATACGGCAGCCCTGCTCATCCGCTGCTCTTCTCCCTTTTTCCGCCGCCCTCTTATTACGATTATCACCAGCCAAACATAGCGGGAATGCCCAAACAGAAGCAGCGCCGTCGCCGCCAGAATATGCACCTATACGTATGTATATATGTGGCGTGTTAGAGCTTGATTCGTGGAAATGAGGCGTCCCTTCGCAGTTCTCTTTTTTTCTCCTTCTTTCTCTATTTTTGTACCTCGCAGCCCTAGCCTCATCCGAGCAGGCGAGACAAAACGCGATGCTTGAAAATTCTGGGTCGTACGTGCTCATAGACAGCGCCTTTGAGCGGACGAAATGATCTAACGAGAGAACATATCCCCCCCTCTCCCCCTCTGCTGCGGTTTGTGATTGCTGAAGCACAAAGGCGCGCCTAACACCGCTTGACACGTCGCTAGCAGAGAAAGGGGAAAGCAAGCTTGTTCGTCATAACAAACGCTCTTCTCGGCGCACTAGTCTTTTGTGGAGCGCAGCGTGCGGATGTTTCGTTCGCCGCACCGTAGTCTGGCTCCAGGCGGCACGGCTCCGAGCAGCAAGGCCCCTGAATAACGGTCCCGCCGGCGCCACCGTGTCTGGGCTCCGAAGCCGCCGCCGCCGCCGCCGCCGCCGAGCACACGAACGGTCCACTGCCCACGGAAGTAGAAACGGCGCTGGCAGCGGCTTGCAAATCGCCGGACCCGAGGTTCCGTACGGTAAACAAATGGCGCCCCGAATGACGACAGTGGGCGTCTGATGGGCCATCGCATAGGTGCCAGAAAAAGAAGGGCCGCTGTCTTCCGTCCCGGCTTCCTCAATGCCGTCTAACATTGCAGGGGCACAAAGGGTTCCACTGTACACCGGCTCGCCTCTACTGTGACACGGTTGAGTGACTGAGTCCCAACGCCAAATGGGCTGGGGTTCTGCCGGCCACATCCGCGCACGGTTTTCAGTTCCCACTTTCTTTCCGTTTACCCACACTCGCATTCATTTATAGCTGGGAAACACCAGCACATTGGTATAGGATACCCGTCAAATCGCCATGGAAGATGCGGCTGCTTGAATACGCTCTTATCAGGACCAAGGATAACGAACTCTTGCGATTAGCAGTAGAAGTTAGCCAAGCGCAAGAAACGAGAAAATCGGGTGGAGCATCTGCACTTACTGGGTGTTTGATTAGGACGGTGTGGCAGGGACAGCGTTGAGGCATTTCCTTAGTTACTGACTTGCGTTGGTCGTCGTTTTGACGCTGACTTCCATGTCCACGGTTGTACTGGCGGGCGCCATAAAGTGCAGTGTTTCTTGTTTTGCTTCCGTTATTTAGTTCACTTTCGCAGTAATACAAGCTTTCAAGAACTACTTTATCTTTTAAAAATAGAGGAATAAACGTCTAAAACAGGAGCCAGGCATATATTCCATTCTGCGATAGAGTACTTGATCCAGCTTGACATCGTAAACTAACTCTATTGCGTTCGAAACTTTTTGGTGCCTTCCGTGTTGGGGTATTCGGTACATAGTCATTATCACAATGGTGTTGAAAATGTGCTACTAAGGCAGCATTGATCCAATGATATACTTGGTGTACAGAACAGTAAACCTGATTTTTAAGCCTTTGATATCTACAGTAATGATAAGCTGATGGCGAAACCTTGATACATAAAAAGGGAGCTCGTTCTCCAAAGGAGCCCTGAAATGAAACTGGTAAAAATTGTTTAAAAATGTGACGCCGTTGTGTAAGTGTCTCAACGCAGAATAGATGCTTAGAACAGTCTGCCTCGTGTTTGTCAGACTGTTCTTTAAAGCTGTTATAAACACATTTTCACTGTTGTGGCTGAAAAGAAAAGTCTCGATTAAAGCGTTTTTTCATCTCTCAATAAATTCCGCTGAAATGTCGCCCGTGAAGCCAGATAAGATGGCAAGGATTTGAAATATAAACACCACGGTAACAGAGGGAGCAGCTTTTTCGACTAGTGTTTCCGGGCCCTTTCGGGGCTTGTTTTTGGAGCGAGGAGTATTTGCGCCGCCCTGTAGAATTGTGAATTTGTGCCTTATAAGCAGAGTGAGGAGTGTGTTAAGTGACTGATCGTCCATTCCCCTTGGCGTTGTTTCGTACCCAGCTTTTACTGTGAGTTTGCCTCGTTATACGTGACTTGAGTCTGCTACGGAGTACGTACGTAATTGTCATCGTCTTTTCTGAGATAACGCGAATATTTATGAAGAGAGCTATATGATTTGCTGTCAGCCTTGTATTTTTATTATTCCTGTTTGAGTGCCTTTTGTCGGTTTTTTTTTTTGCTCAGGAAGAAGCGTTGTGCAATAGTACTACTCAAAGCAATCCTCTAGGTTTTTTTTTTGCTCTTAGTTTTTTCTTATCACAATGACGACTATTCTGTAAAGTCATTTCTGAAACTTGCGGTTACCGCTCATGTGGCATCATTGGTCGTACTTTAATTGACAACATGTTTGCTTTAAAAAAGTAGCTTTGAGTGATGGAAACAAGTCATGCCGTTGAGGAATGTCCTGTTGTTAGTATAGAAAGAAGTTCTAAAACTGTAGAAACTGTCATAACATACTTGTCCTTTCCAAATACAGCGCCTTCTTCGCGGATAAGGCGTATGGCCAACGTTCTTGAAAGAAAAAAACAAAAAAAAAAACCAACGCGAATGAAAGAAAGCAGCTGTGAATGCCAGTGGCAAAAGGGGCATTGCTCTATTTGAGAAATCGCTCGTTGGCATAAGTGACCTGCTCGGCAGATGGGGGGAATCAAACGCCCAGCATGCATAGCTTTTTCAATGGTATCCACAGATATTACAGGCCAGAGGCGCCTAACAGTATAAGCCCTACGTTGCGCTGACAGTGGCGTCGGGCTTCGTCATGTGTGCCCTGATTTGGTAATGACCCATCAATATTTTACATACAAAGCAATTTCTGATACTATCTCTTTTGTCTACAGATACAAATTAGTCCGGGGTGATAATGTACTACAAAAAATGTTCAGCTAGGGCGTATGTCTGGAACGCTTATAAATTCAAGAGCTCATGTATTTCGTTCGGTTTGGTTTTTATGTTTTTGCTGAATAAATCTTTAAAAAATCACACACAAGCGGGAGCCCGGTTTGAATAACAGAGCATTGTTCTTTTTCCATCTCATAATGCAGAAGCAACAAAACCGAAATTTCAGCAAGGGGCAACATTTAGAATCAACACAAATATGAGGGGTGTTTAGAACAGCCCAAACTCAAATCGATTCACAACGCATTTGTAACTATTTACGCCCCATATGACGCCTTTCTGGAAGAGCGCAGTCAAACGCTTCGAAGTCCTGAAGTAAAGCTAGTCCAAAATATTACCTTATCCACCAAGTTATTTGTAATGACAAAATTAGTAGAGCATTCCGGTGCTTCCACCACTTTCAGAAAAGTCGCAATGTTTTTCTCATTAATTAGGGCACCAACGACACTAGAAATTTTCCACAAACAGCATCGGCAGAACATTAGAAAATTATGTTTGTATTTTATGAATTGCAATTTTATAGACTCCAAAGCTTACTTTATTTACGGCCATTTCAGTCTGGCCCTCACTTGAATGCAGTTACAACGTGTAAGCCTGTTTCCAGACTAGGTGGGTAAATTTCAGGGCATGGGCACAACACACCAGATAACTTGCGTCTTCATTTATTAAAAAAAAATGAAATCAGAACATGTTGTTTTGAAGTGCATAAACCTGTGTTCCTTGCTTCATTCTATTTTCACGCTTGTACACTGTCTGACTGTAGCGAATAACGTTCTCCTTTAGAGAGTGGCTTGACGCAACAAATTCTGTCCCTGATTGTAGATTCATGTGTGAGTTTATGTTTGTTTGAATGAGCACGAACGTCATTGCGAGAATAAAGTGCCTACTTGAGATTTTCCCACGTTATTTTCTTCTGTCAGATACAGACTTCATGTTCTAGAACGTTGCAGGCGCTTTAGTAGTGCCTGTTTGACACTGTTTTCGCATTGTGCGAATGTCTGTGTCTGTGTCGACTTGTACTACACTTGCAAGAGAATTTCGGAGGGTTTGTAACTGCAGATGGGGGTAGAGATTAATTTTTCGGTTCCGGTAACCAATAGCTATTCTTACGCCGGTTTGCAAATTTCCAAAAATGGGCGGAGTGGAAAGATGCTCGAAGTCAGGCGAGTTGCCCATCTCGAGGAGGTTTAAACGCTCGGCCTTGGAATATTTGTGGCTACTGCTTTTTCACCTCGTGTTTTGGGGATCTGGGAGAAGTTACTGGCACTCGTTTGTGCATTTCGAGTGTGTAAAGATAAGAATTAGTTGCCATATTCTACAAGGACCTCTACAAGTGCAAGGGAACGTGCTAGTCAAATTGCACACCTTACTCCAATCTTCCTCGTATTTTCAGCCATCGTCCTTATGATCCATTCAGCGCCTTCGAAACCCACGGCATCAACCGGTTATTCTCTTCTGAAGCCGGAACTTCTGCCCAGACATTCAAAGTGACAATCGATCCCATATCATCCAGGAGTTTTCCCGTTAAGCCAATATGTTGGCTTGCCTTTAAGACATTTCATTCCAAGCCTTCCCAGTGTGTTTGTCTCCGAAGTTGGTTGCCCGTCGTTTCGTGCATTTATCCCGTTTAACCATTGACATCGGCGAGTGGAATGGGTTTGCCGTTCTCATTTGATAATCGTGACAGCAGGTTTAATCTTCCACCTTTCCACATCTCTTTGTTTGTGTATGTGCGTGTGTTCGCGCTCTCCAATATTTTGCGTGGACAATCTCCCTCACAGATGCTGCTAAAACTAGGCAAGTAAAACTGGTTTGTGAATACTAGAACGAAATGCAGAGAGAATCGCCGTTGTAGCTTACCATACGCCATACCGCGTACTAGACATGCACACTGCAAAAAAAAAAAACACTATACAGGTAATGTGTTTGAACATCATAGAGCCCCTACGAAAACAAGCTTAAGAAAAACCACACTACCCTCCGCAGCGTTGGACCAGCGCACACAAGCCTAAAAGCTAAAATCCACAGCAGGTGTCGAGGCACGAAAAAGCAAGCTAAATTTTAAACTTCATACCGGGAGTTTCTCAAGCTGACAATGAAGAGCGTGGAATTGGTAGACAGCTCCGGCTGACGCCGTAAATTGGAACAACAAATCCTGCACTAAAACTGTCACAAGCCAGCATTAATAAGGTTCCGTATACGATGGCGTAGCAGCAGCAGCAACGCGTCGAGGACGAAACGTCCTCACACAGCACGAACATATCTTTAACGGCGCCATCCTGACGTCGTGGTAGAGTAATTCGGCCCGATCTCATTGTTTCAAACCAGTCGACGGGGGCGAAGAAGTGGCGGGCACGGCAGTTTAAATCACGCGAGTCTTCACCAAATGGCGCATTATTTAAGCGCAGCTGTCGGCCGTATGATATCTCTTTTCGCCTTGTGACTCGGGCACGCGTGGAGCGCATGGACGAACGCACTGAGGCACATAGGACGCCCCAACGTGAAGCCCGTTTCCAAGAGATATATGGCTCCAGCAGCGACTGTGTACATCCGGGGGAAAAGTTTCGTGGGGAACGTCGTGGCCGAAATTAAGTGCGACATTACGAGGTGAATAATTAAAAGGGTGCCATGGAAAAGGCGAGGACGAGGCGAAGGAAGTTTGGGACGAGATGCCGAGTTGCTGTTCGGGTTCAAGTTTTAAAAATAAGCACATTTTTTTTAGCTGAGCGTTTACAGAGCTACAACAGGAATTCATTTCTTCCTCACCGCGCAGGTGGAGAAATTTCACGCAATTCGGGGAGGTTCATTATTAGAATATATATTTTCAACTGGGAAGGCCATGTCGCTCTTCCAGATTATAACGACACGTAATCATTCTCTGTATTCTAAACGCGCTCTGCCAAATGTCCAGTGGTAGTACCACCGACTATCTATACTATATTGCCGTAAATGGCGACGTTCCTTGGCATAAGCCGTTACGGAAATTCAAGGCTCATTGCAACCGCGAAAACTTTTGTGTGTGTATGTGTGCCCGGGGAGGGGGCGAGGGGGCGAATAGCACACTAAATCTGCAAGCTCACAATAACTGCGACAGATGAATTGTTGAAATAAATATGCAGCACGCCCGAACCAATAACGCTTAGTGGGATTCCGCAGTAGAACTCTTCGTTTTCGTAAAATCTAGGAATAGCCGCAAAAATTTCCGCTGGCCACAAAGATGGGGTGTCACTTGACTTGTCTATGAAGACATTTTTATCGTCACACTGCGCGGCCACGAAAAATTCAGGGGTTAGTATTATTTCTGTAACCCGCTTCTAACATTTTGCCTGCACGAGGTATAACATGGTGAATTTACACCTTGCATTCAAATGGCGGAACCTATTAGCCAATGTTTCTAATAACGGCTGGGCAATTTTTAAACACGAGATTTGCTTGGTCGCAGGGAAAAGATACCTCAGAAAAGCAACTCACCATCAATAGTTATTTCAAAGAAAAAATAAAGGGAGCTCACACTAACGGGTAAGACTTGAAGGTAGGGAAACTACGAAACCTTCACGACCATCACGAATGTTGAAGCCGCTATTGAAGCCGATTTGCTTCTTCTCGCTGCCGCAACGACCTTTGCTCCATCATTGTTGCTATAAGTGTGAGCTTCCTTCATTTTTTCGCAAGTGATAATCATTGGACATCACCTTGGAGGGGCGTGTGATGACGTGTCTTTCTCGTTCCGAGCAAGTGTTGCCACCACAATTATGGCGAACGCTGGAATTTGTTTTTTGTCCAATCTTGGTCAATTTTCCTAAGTCGATATGGTTGGCTTAACAACTGTGCGCCAGGGACGCTGGACGGTCGCCGGGCGGCACGCACACACGAGCGCTCGGCATTTTCTTGATTTTTTTAACTTCTGGGCGGTTGCCGCAGTCTTGGCCAGTCTCCGTAAATGCAGTACGCGTGGTTTCACAAACGTGGGCAGGGGACGCTGAGCGGTCGTTGCGACGCACGCGCACATGAGCGCTCGGCATTTTCTTTTTTTTTTTTTTTTTTTACTGCCGGGCGGTCGCCGCGAGGTCCGCGCTCACGAGCGGGCACTCGGATATTTTTTTGATATTTGTAATACCAAATTTTTGGCATTTGTAACTTCGGGCATGAAAAATTGCGATTTGCTAAACAGCTTCGCTGTTAAAAAAGTGTTAGGGGGATAAACATGCTCTCTTACCCATAAAGATTAAGGCTTCACTGGTTTCGTAACCACTTTTTTAATGAATTCGCCATGTGGTTTATAGCCGTCATTACCTGGCGTCTTCTTCTCTGAATAAAAGGGGCCGAAGTTACTTGAACACAGCGGCCACCACCACCAGGGTCCATCATTCAGGGTTCATACAGACACGACAGCAATCCTGCAGACATTGAGAAGACCAGGAAAAAATTCCCATAAACACTTTTGCGCCAACAAATGTGAAGACGTTTGTTTCAGGCTTGACTTTTTCGCATGGCATACTTTGCTTGCTTAAACGGGAAGTAAAACAGAAAAAAAAAATATAAACGAAACTGTGACAAAATAGACAAAAAAGGCAAGAAACCTGAAATGCGTCCGAGAGACAAAAACAGTGCATTCGAGGGCGCGTGAAGGGCCCCAGTTGTCGTATCAGGCGGTTTGCAGGCCTAAAACAAACTAAACGTTGGCGTCACTCGCTTCGTTTAAACCGTGTCAGAATGCCTAGACTGGGCGCTCCGGGACCAGAAAACGCCCGCTCGTTGAGCGCAGGATTTCCATTAAGAGTGACATTAAAGGCGTCGCTGCCGCAGTGTTAATTAAACGCACAACCGGTCGTTTATATCAAGTGTTTTGCAGACCACTGGGTTTCCTCCTGCAACAGTCAAGGTAAGTCAACAAGATAAAGGTGCAGCGCGTTCGGCAAAGCAAGTCGCAAACTATTCCTGTTTTATCGCCTTGCATGAGCTGCCCTGGGAGGCGTGATTTGCATACGCGAGCGCCAGACACCGATTCCGCCCGACTCAACGCGTTATCGGAAAGGCGCCCAAGAAGCACTCTTCTTGGCGGCCGTTGCTGTAAACACGCAAATGGCGAGCAACGTGTCGGCGAGGAATCGCAGCGACAGCATCCGTGCATAGCGCCTCTGAAATCTCAGACAGCAGTTGATCTCTTTCGTTACGGCGGCGATGTTCTAGGTCTAATGGAAAAAAAAAAGCTCTTCCGAAGTGGCGCGTAACCCTTTTAAAACGTGTTCTCTGTGGGCTACGTGTCATTTAGCGTAATATATCGCTCGAGAGGGGATATTCAAGCGCTAAGATCTGCCTCAGTAATCTTATTTTTCAAGATCTTATTTTTCAAGTAATCAAGATTTCATTCGTGTTAGGCGCTAAAGTTTACAGTACAACACTTTGGGGGAGGGGGGGCTATAGCTGCGAGCGCGTCTTGTTCCCGAGTTCGAGGCGACGGCTTCGGCGTCCTATCGGATGTGCAGGCGAAATTCAAGTCCCTCGTCAGTCCTATGTTCAGTCCGGGCTGAAATTCGGAAGGCTCCGCTAAGCTGAGTTGTCGATGCTTGGTGTCGATGCTTGGTATTACGGTTTAGATTAGAACCGTACAACATGGACTGTTTACTTTTTTGGGGCGCGCTTTTTGGGCTCTGATTTCACGACATGCAATTCATTCTTTATTTGTATACTCTGTTCCAATTCTTTCGGAATGGGCCAACTTCTACTGAGATTGGGTATAAAATTGATGCCTGAGCGGAAATGTGAAATGCTAACAAAAAGTTTGCTTGGATATTGCTAGAATTCGGCAAATGTGGTGGACCGAAACTATGCTGAGGTTTTTTTATGCCGTAGCTAAACATTCCGTATTTGAAGGCCAGGCATTTGACGTCACTTTAAAGCTGTAATGATTTCTCGGCTACTTACGAGCCATTTATGTTTACTTGCGCATCTGCTTCACCGTATCGGCCGATTTGATTTAGCTTTCATGTTTTTCGATAGTGTGCTTGCGTGCGTGTGTCTGTCACCTGCGTGGTTGTGTCGATTGTGTGAGTTGTCTGTGCGTGCGTGTGTGCATGCGTGTGCAGTGCCTATGTGTGTTTGTGTGACTGTTTTTTACCCATCGCGTGTGTTTGTGTGACATGTAATGTGTATGTGTTTGGTGTGTGTGTGTGCTCGCGCATCTGTGTGCGCGCCTCTGTGGGAATCTGCGAGCGTCCCGGGGCTTTTACCCAGCATTTCATGATGGTATTGCCCAAAGGATGCAAAAACCCTGCCAGACGTTTAGGCTTTCAACGTGCATCAAAGCGTCGTGCTCACTTACGAGCAACAGATCTTTTAGCAGAGATGCTTTGTACGGCTTCATTATTGCTTCATGGCAACGAGCAACTTGTATTCAAATCAAGAGCAACGTGTTTTGCGGCACTTTACATATGGTTAGGCGAGTACATTTTCGGTTCAGCGATATTTAAATTCGGTCCGGCGAAGTGAAAACGACGCTAAAAGGGCGTGTTAACACACCTCTTTAAGAATATTCACTTCCTGCTGGGTGTAACCGCGGTTAGCTCGGTAAGAGGGAAAGGTGGGCGTGCATAGAGTGTGCTACTCAGTATACTCGTATGCTATAGTTTTTAATAAAGAAATGGAAACTTCACTGAATCATATATGGCAATTTTTTTTTCGTGAGTACACAGAGGGTATCGCAGCGTAAAAACAGAGTCTTAAATTTCGAACCTCTTACATGTCGTGGTCATTTCCGCATGGGGAAAACATGCGAACTTTGTGTATTTCCGCTGGCAGCTGCTGTGATGCTTAGAAGCAAGATATTGGAATTGCAGTAACATGTCCACACCGTTTGAACATTGCCTGTTATCCGTATCGATGGCTTACGGGACGTTTATGAAGAATTGAATCACTGGTGCAGAAGTCACCGAACAAGATTGCTCATTGTGTGTGAAAGTCTCTCACGTCCGCGTCCATCAGGCACCTGAGAGCAGATGTAAAAGGTGCAGAGCCTGGCAGGACGCAGACTTATTCAAAAAGGCCACAGTAGAACTTACATGCGCCGAAAATTGTGAAACACATTCCTTGTTCCTTATAGGTTAGTGTATGGGGCTCGAAAGCAACGAACTTGCCTGGTGATAAGGGGGGGGGGATTGTTATATTGAGAAGCTAGCTCCAACCTCAAGAGCAGCTGACTACTGCAAACGTTAGAGTGTTGAAATGGTACACTTGCAGTGCTTAATTAATGGCGCGAAGCAAAAAAATGTAATGGTGCAGCCATCTAAATTTTGCTGCGTCAGGCTAGCCAACGGAACTGCTTGCTTGAGACTAAACACCCCCAACGTAGATTCCATTGGAAAGATTCTTCTGAGGAAAAAAATAAAAATAAAGAAAAAAAAACCGTCTTAGGGAGAGCTCCCCGACACGTGTCTGGCGTGTCGCGTATACACTTGACGGAAGCGGGAAACAGGTCGTTTCGCGCATGTACTCGCAAGGAGAGGCAGCGATAGTCGCGGCGCGTCCACGTATCTTCGGCTCCATGGGAATCGCCCCGGACCACCCCGTCTCACGGTGCCGGTATTTCACACACGACCGCTTACACGGCCGTACATCACAGAGGCGTGCTTCGTTCTAAACCTCGCTGCCGCCCGGAGTTATCTACGTTTCGCTTGCCATCGCGATCGGGCAGCGGAAAAAGGGAGGAGGGAAGGAAGGGTGGGGGCTCCGAAATGCCGCCAGCCGTTCAAATGTCTGTGCGTACGTTTCCCGCGCCTGTCGAGCTGCGGCGATGGAGAAAGAGAGAGGGAGAGCGAGATATAGGTATAGACACCTCGATTCAAGACCAAGAAGCAAGCAAAAGACGGTGTTGAAGGACAGATCTAAGGAGCAATACGACGACCACGTATACATCATCTCGCTCGGCGGCCCCACGCTCGCTGCGGCGCGCACATGCACGCAAATCGTGTTTTCGAAAGACGAAATAGATTCAAACTCGTGTTTTATGTATTTCCTTCGCTCTCCCTCGCCGCCTTCATTTGCACTCGTCGCTGGCATAGCATGTGGGTGGTGTTGGTGTCGCGAGCGGCAATAAAAATAATTCCGGCGACGGCGACGACAAAATGGCCGATTTGCAAGTCAATTTGCCGCGGCTCTCCGCGGAGCACGCTCGTGCGAAACGACACGTTATGTCTTGCAAATGTCGCCGCTCGCGTCCCGGCTCCGCCAGCGTCGTGCGGCCAAGTGCTGTTTCTCAAATATGCAGGAGATACACGGCGTAAACGCCGATGTCTGTGCGCGCGTGCATGCATGGGGTAGCAACAACGTCCAGGTGAAAATGCCCGAAAGCGTCGTCCGAAATCGTCGATCGTTTCTGACCACAGCGGCTCTTCTGGCTTGCCGAGATTTATCGATGCGATTAGTGGACGCTGAACACGCTCTGGGGTGTTGGACGACGAGAAGAGACAGGGCGGTGATACAACCAGCCCTGTTACGTATAGTGTGTAGGCTGCAAAGTCGGAGCTAAGAGTCAAGGATCGACGTTTGTGTGAAGAGGAGAAGGGAGTCATGCCTTGGTACGTGACTTATCAGATAGAATCGGCACTACGTTTGCGGTCGTTGCGAGAATTAAAGTGCGTGTGATATTAAGCTCGTCATCGCAGAATTCGCTGAGGCAGCACAGGCTTGGGCACCTAAAAGTCGAATTGGCACGAGTCCTTGATGATAGGGGCCGCTTTTAAAATTTTGTTATCCTTGTTTCTGTGTAATCGCATTCAGTCGTATAATCGCTACGACATAGAAGCCCACTTCTGCGTAATGAAATCCTCCGTCCCGAATATAGCTGTTCAATTAGATACTACGAGATTTTACCCGTGTTCAAACGGGGCTTTCCTGGATAGATGTGCCTCTCAACGGGTTGTTGCAAAATGTACGTAGCGCCTCCGGCTGGCTTTCTTTTCTGGCAGTCGTTGCCAGTAGCCTCCATGGCCAAGCGTGGAATAATCCGTTTTATTCTCAGTTTTATGCTTATTTTGCATGTACTGGTGTTGCAGACGTTCCCATTAAAATTTTTACCGGATGCGTATTTACACGTGGGATAAAAGCTCTTAGCTGCCGTTCTGGGAAGAAAAACTGAGAGGAAAAATATTTGTAGATATCGATATACATCATGACCCAAAAGCGAGAGCATCCGGAACGTCTAAAGCAGCGTCTACAGAACGTTGGCTTAACTTTCAAAGGTATTTTAATATACTGAACTTATTAAAGAACGTTTATTTGCAATAATTTCTTTCGTATTTAGGATAGCTGGGGGACCCATTTACTTGCTGTTAATGCATGGTATTATTTTTCTATGAGGCGAAATCTGGTAAGCGTACGACAACATGCACACAGATATATATAGGAAGAGAAAAATAATCAATAAAGGATAATGATTTGGATGTGTAAATTCCTGCTTTCCGATTTCTCGAACTTATGACTGACGTAATCCGCTTGAGTATTAAGGCTGCTGCTAATAGGATGGTTGGGAGGTAAGGTAACTTATATCAAAATTCGGCTTAGACACCCTCGATCATGCAGTGACCTAGCATTCCATCTTTCACTAGATTCGCCTGAATGCCGCATGGGTCTTGCTAGTCCCTCACCTACATCAAGCCTGCGTATGATGGGAACTTGTAATAAGAGTCCAGTTTATCCAATTAGGACTCAAAGCTCCCCTGCACGCACGCTATTCTAAGCTGAACTTGGATCGTAGTGCAGGCTTGATTGGACCTTAGCTTTGCAGCGTCATGAAATTGGGATTTTATTCTCTTCCTTAGTAACCCTGAAAAACTCATTCTGTTCTCGCACATGACCTGCCGACCAGGCAATTATTTCTATTTTCTTCGATGTTCCACTGGCCCATTCCCAACCCGTCCTTAATTCCGTATACCCTTATCATTTCTCATTTGCACTTCCTGCCGTATGGAAGGTATACGTGTGTCTTAGATGTTGACTTTTTGGCAACACCTGTGGATACGTGTTTTGGACACAAAATTCGCGTACAACTTTGGGCATCTTGTATGATTTTTTACCAAACATTCCATTACAGTGTGTCGCGAAGTCTGTAATATGGGAAGTCATTTTTACGTGATTTTTATCCTATCTTGCTCCTTGAATCAAGGCGATTATTACTTCGAGCGAACTCGCCAACATTTCCTGAACTGCGTTTAAATTTATTTCCAGTCGCTTCCACGGTCTATTATGGGTCTTCAACGTGCCGAAGCCACACGCCCTAGTGAACGGCTTGGGAATTATCTTGACCACTTGTAATCTTTAACGGGCGCTGTAATCTCGACCCACGGGTGTTTTCGCTTTTCCCCTACATCTGAAAAGCAGTCGCCGCGGTCAGGAATCGAACTCACGACGCGCTCCGGGTCATGATGTTTGCAGTGGGAAATCGTGAGATAATACATCCGCCCTGACACTTATGGGTTTTGTCGTTGTTGTTGTTTTGTTTTTCTTGCTTCGCTCTCGGGTGTGCCGTTAATTGGAGCCAACAACTGGGGCAGAATTTTCCTTAGCATATACACGTTCCGCTACAGATTACCCTTGCGGGACGACTAGAAAAAAAAATGGGGGGAGGAGGGCGGGGGGTGGGGGGGGGGGACAGTGCCATCCCGTTCCACATACAGACCCCCCCTTCCTGCTCAAAAGACGCCTCAACCTGCGCCTTCGCGACGCATATGCGGGGCGGCCAAGCGCTGACTGCGCTGGGCTCAACAGAGCGGCGGATGAGAAGAAGCTCGTCCGCGCAGTCGACGATACGGAGGCGACGCCAGCCGCGCTCGGAAGCGTCCTGGCGTGGATCGTTGGCGCGGCTTAGCGTCCATTCGTATGCGCCGCGGTGCCCGGTCGCCGTTTCATTTCCGATCGTTCGCATTCGGGGCACGTGGCGGCCGCGGTGACGCCGTCTGAGCTCCTTCCTTTTCATCCGCCCGTCTCTCGGCGCTCATAATGGCCGCCGCTCAATTTCCACCCGGCTGGCCCCTTCTTCTTCGTCGGCGGGCATGGCTTTGTCGTACGCGGGCACCGCTATATCTGCCCCGTCTGCTATCCGGCCTAGTCTTTCCGTTGGTGACGACATGCAAAGAGCGCAGGGTTGCTGAGTTCCAACGGACCGGGTAGCGTGGCCGCCACGACGCACTTTTCTCTCGAAATTGGGCAGGTGCTAACCTCTCTGTACTCATGCCGAGGGATTGTCTATGCGTCAGCACCGGTGGTGCGAAGCCCAAATTCAAATTCGGTGAAATTGGAACTTCACGAACTGCAGCTACATCTGGGCAGTGGCGCGCGCTGTGAATACTGCAGAGCTATGGATGGATTCACAGCGAAGACATGGGTGATAGAGGTGTGAGAAGGCTATCACTGAAACGCTGTGCGGGAAATGGGCATGTTTCGGTGGGTATAAAAGCATACAATTTCCCATCTGAAGCGTGTTATAAGGGCGTGTAGGCAGTGCGACGCTTAGGGCTCATATTTCTGCGCGAACTTGGTGCTTTCGTCTTCGTGAAGAAGAGTTCGCAGATTGGTGAAGGTGGCGCCCCAATGCACTCTGTAAATGTGGCTGAGCATTGAAGCTGTAAGACGCCATCCTTTGGAAGTAGTAGCCTGACGTCATCTTAACTGTTAGCATTTCGGGCGCGAGGCCACCAAAGGTGTGCGTGTGGAAGCGAATCTTGTAGCGCTTGTTAAGCGAATTCCGGAGACCATCAATTGTCACGCCTTGATTCTGCAGGCGCCGTACCTGCGTATTGCAAGCCGCCGACGCTTCAAGTGCGCGTTGATTGCGATGTCGTCGTCGGTGCTTCGTGGTAGACTCCGTGCTGCTTTCTGCACATGGCTTGGCGCGTTGACGACTTGCCCATTGCCGACTGGCCATGTCCGTGTAAAAGACGCCTGATTGACTTGAAGGGAATCCGTGGGGTAACCAGATCCTTTGCTATGGGGTGTTCAGTGGAGGAAGGTGTGTTGGGGTTGGAGGATACACGCGTCTCTGCTGTCCACTCTTGGATAGTAGAGGCGATTTCCCATCGTCTACAGGGACCTCGTGAGCACTAAGCAATTCAAGCGGTATCATGTTCTCCCGAGGAAAGCCCTCTGACACCAATTCGAGTGCCGCTTGCTTCTTTATGTTATCACCCAAAGTAAAGATACACTTTAGGCCGTTTTTGGACGGTGGACCACAGTAAATCCCAGGCCGAATAACCATATCCAGATTCGACGGTGACGGATTTTATCTTAAATTACGCATTCGCACCTTGGAAAGTAATTATTTATTCATCTTCATAACCGTGTCCTTTCCTCTGAAGTGCTCCATTATCCAACGCACTAATTAATACGCGCCTTCCTTCTTTCCCCGAGGTGTTACTCGGGATTTAACCCAGCCTCCGCCCCTATGCTATGTTTCAACCTGCCTAAACAAAAACTGCGTGCTTCCCATGCCTTGCACTGATTTAGTGTAGCAAAGCGCGTTGGTCCCCAAACGCCCTGCATAACCTTGCTAGTTTTGGCAAATTAGAGCTCATCCAATTCTGTGCTGGGGGCGCAGACAGGAGAAAAAAAAAAAAAGGACTACGGACTACCCTAGAATTGTTTAGTCTGCCGACCTGGCCAGTTTTGCATTACACCGGCGTGTCGCAGCAGTGATGAAAAGCGGACCAAAAACAGCACACACATCAACCGCGGCGCCCTCGCAGTGCGCCATACAGCGCACTCACCGCGTTTGCATTGAGGCATTTTTATGAATCGTATTGCTCTTATAATTAATTTTATTGCGAACCGCTTTTAGCTGCGGCCGCCTGCACTCTGCGGTGAGCAGACGATCAGAGGCGTCAACAGGACTGTTCTCAATATAAAAATTCCCAAAGAAATTTTTTCATGCCCAAGAAAGGATACAAAGAAATAATAATGTCAGGAAAAGCTATCAAACAACAATTTAGTTCTTAGATGATTTCTCAAGGCCAGTTTACCGAGAGGGCGCTGCAGTCAACTGGTATGCTACCGGACAGTTACCACCTGTAACAGGAAAATAAAGCATTTTCTGCCTAATAAGCTTTTTGTGCCTGCCCTAAGCAGCGCAAGTATTAAACAAAGAGTGTAAACATGGGTATATTAGTCCTTTTTGGTAAGATGACATGTCATCACCCTGCTACAAAGGGTAAACCACTAGCAATCATCATAATCATCATCACCATCATGCTGTCTGTTCAACGCTTTCATCACCAAAATGAACCGCTGAAGGTTTCGGACGGCAGACTAGACAAATTTCCAGGGATTATACTACGGGTGCGAATATATACTACCAGAAAAAAAAGAGAGTATACTTTGACACACTGTTTAAGCAAAAACAGTTTTGTGGAAGCCTCACTCGGTGACCCGCCGTTAATTCCCAAAATGAGCCCCGTTTAGCGGAGAAAGCGCACCCGAGAATGCGAGCGCTACACCGCGCACGCAGGAAAGGCCGACCGACTTCAGCAAGAGCAATGGCCGTATGTGCTGCATCCGTGACCTTGGCGCTCATAAAATTTTATGGACGAGCCCCTGATATAGCTGTAGCAAAACGTGCCGCCCTCCGGGCACGCTCGCAGGACGGCTGACCTTCTGTGTGCCAGCGTTGCTGTGTACCGCTTTCGTTTCGTCGTCCTCTCAAAACGAGCGGCCCTGTTCCAACGAGCACGCTCATGTGCGTTTTCTTGTCGTTCCCGAGGCTGATTTTGTTACACGGGTTATCTTTGGGAAAGCCATTTTGCGGCAACGGAGAGCTTTTTGCATCGGCAGCGTTTTTGAGGTTTCTTGGTCACTGCCTAAGGAACGAAGAACAACAAAAACGAGAATTGTTACGGTTTTCTAGCTGAGGCAGGATTTTTTTGGCTTTCTTTTTGTCTATAAACAGAAAAACAACCACGGGGAAAGAAACTGCATGTACGGAGAGATAAGTATGAAGACAAATTTAGCTTCCTGGCAAGTTGGTACAGAAAAGCATGCTTAGACGATCCGTATTTTAGCGTCACTAGCGGGGAAAACAGCTTATTGCTGAAAATGTTCGACTCATTTTGTTCGGTGAGATAAGGGATTCACAAATTTTTTTTTGTAGGTGAATTTTGCTTATTTGTACCCCACTGCCGACTCTTGCCGCTGAAGTTGCTGCTCTTTTGTAACAGAATTAATTCACTGTTTGAGAGAAGCGTCACTGCAAGACAGGATAACATCAGGGTCATAATTTTTCACAAAGAACCTTTTTTGGTACCATCAGAAGAAAAGGAAAAAAAAAACAACAACAGCAGCACGGCAACCGAAGAGCATAGATGCCTGCTCCGTCCAACTCTAGAAGCATGCAAATAATCCATTATACGCAGCATAAAAATGAACTTAGCAAACTGTTTTACGCAGGCGTATTTTGTGGCGCTCAGAGCGAGCACTTTATAGCAGGTATACCATTCGGGGCCTGTAGGGTTTATTACCGTGACAGACCAAAGCCACGCATTCTTTTACGGACTTATAGAGTCCAATACTAATGCTTTCCTTCCTTCGAAACATAAAATTACATTACTAGTTATTAAACAAACACGTTCAGTTTTCAGCCGTGTTGTTCAAAATTACGTTCCTTATTGTTACAAAACGTATAAGCACGCTTTCAATGCTGCGTCAATTGGCAGATTTCCAATTTCAGAAGGCACTTGCATTTTTCAGTAGCTCATAATCGCTAGAAACCTCCATTAGCCAAAATAAAAGGTCTGTCGTACCTCGTGTCACCTTGGATAAACATTTTGTCAGCTTGGCGAAGCTGTTTGTCAGCTTTTGTCGCACCAGCTAAAACTTGGCTAAACGGGTCGAGGGAAGGCTGACGTTATAACTTAACATTTTAACGACTCATGTCTAACAGAGAAGCTGATAGGACACAGCACTTCCCGTTTTCGAACAGACATTTACGTGAAACACTCCACTTGCTTCACTAATGATCCTGCTTCATGTACAGCCGAAACAAGTTGCCTCACATGACGAACGGCGTAGAAAAACGCGCAATAAAGCATGGTTTTACTGTGTTCTGCTGGCTCCTCTGCACGCACAGGTTGTTTTTAACAGCGGTTTTCTGGAGGCAAATTTGAATTGTACGCAGGAAGAACGTCAATACTCCTCGTTCATTTTGTACCCGTCTTTTTTTTTTTTTTGTCTTTTCAGCCCAAGGCCAGGACGTTAGACAATTATAACACCGAAAAAAATACTAAGTCTGCTGTATAACCATGTCCTCATTGGAATTTTTTCTTCTCTTCTTACGTACTCTAGGCCGGGTGCACTTGCGTCGGCTAAACCTTGCTGTTAAGTAACCTGTAGTCAATACGTGACTCGGGGCAGCGTCGAACGCCGGCATCCGTAGGCACTTCTGCCCGACAGGTTCTCAAAACCTGGAAGACGACTCGCGCTGTGCGGTATACCTTGTCTTGGGATGTGGGCTGACGGAAGTCCTCTTTCTGAAATAAAGATACCCGAGAGACGGGTAGTTAGAATACTTCTTGCGACACGCACGCCGTCCATGCGAGGGCAGCCCTTAAAGGGCTTTTTCGGATAGCGAGTGGTCGGCGAGAAAGATTATGTAGAGCCGAATAAAACTGCAATCATTGAGCCACGTGCGTTATAGGGGGCTTTACGCTTACTTCGCACGGCATGGGGGAAACGAGTTTGGCTGGCAAGTTTTATGCGCTCCTTCGGCACGCGAGAAAATGGGTCTTTTTTGAGGGCTTTACAGCTATCTAACGTTTTCTTATCGTCTTGTAGATATTAACGACGCAGTTTCAGATCAAGAATTAAGAAGGGACACGCAATGGTTTTTGATTTATTAGTATTAAGTTTGCCCGTGTGCGGCAAACATTATCGTTTAGGTCTAAATAGAGTACTTGCAAACGATGGACACTTAAGTTGGAAAGAAAAAAAAAGCGTAGAGTTATTCGTAAATGAGTTGGTAAATACCGTTAGAATAAAAAAGAAAGCGGACATTTGGGTCAGTTGGTATAGTTTGACTGTAAATTCATTAAACAACACACGCACGCACGCACACATACACGCACGCGTAAAAACAGTGTTGTGTACTGTATTCCATTCCTGAGTTTTTGCGTATTGGTGCTGCACAACGACTATGCTCTTGTTATAAAATAACGCAACTTCATCATTACTATACATGAAAAATGTAAAATGCCAAAATTGAAGCAGGTGACAGGAAGGAGGGACCGAAATTGTAAAGGTTGTATTAACGCCGAGCGCGACATAAAATCAATAATGTTTGACGTTATATTCAATAGTTTTGTGCGCAATATATACAACAGAGCTGTTCTAGTTTTTGAAGTCCGACATGTTTCATTACTATAGAAATGTCCTGCGGGTATTGCTGTTTACGTTCCCTCCCCCTTCTCCCTTTTTTATGCGCTATGCTTAAACTTCATCGTTACTGGCCAGTTTACCGTTAATTCGAAATAACTTAGGGTAGTGATGTCTGCAAGGACAGTTTCCAATACAAAAGTCCCTCATGCCGTGGCTACGAGTATATTACTGACATCAACTTGCCGACGGTGCACAAAAAAAGTAAGCGGCCTATATTGAAGTATTGCCTGCATGGCTTCGGGTACACCATGAATTAGTGCCGTGACACTCCCTGTTCCGGCCTTAGGACACTGGGTTATGGCTAACATTAAGCGTATAGAAGAGACACTACGTCTGCATAGAATTGAAATAATTCCTCAGTCCAGCAAACTATTTTCCACATAAATTTGCCGGACATAACTTTTATCGTTCGTAGAGACAGGTTTTCTGGTCATCTTATTACGTTCTAAGCGACTGAAAAAGGGTCGAGACTATATTTTTTATATTTATGCTAAATCATGTCTTAAATAAATCGGAATGAACGCCGGTTATGTATGTATACTGCACTGTTGCACACATGAAACAAAAGAAGCAATATAAGGAACAATTAGCCCCTGTAATCAACTTTACCGATTCTAGTCGTTCACACTTCAGACGCCGTTGAGTCTGGAGCTGACCCACCTGGCAAAGGGCTGCAGCACTGAAAGAAAAAATAAAAAACAGGAGAAGAGGATGTGTATTTAGGAGAATTTCAATAAACATAAAAACACATCTTATTTTGCCAAAATTTGTAGCATAATCTTTATTTAAAACGCGGCATAATCAACATAAGGACAGTGACCAGTGATTGTTAAGAATAAAATTTCTCACTGTTTCTACGTCATACCGCGCACCATTAGCCGGATATTAACTGCTTGCAACTCCCGCAGGCTCAGTAAGGCTCTCCCGTTCTTGGCATGCCACCAGAACAGCTTGCCACTAACCTTGGTCTTCAGACCTACGGTCTCGGCCAAATAAATCAATCTCCGGTTTCAATTCGAATTCAAAAGTGTCGTGGGAAACCCATTTTCTGCACAGACTGCAAGAATTCAGTTCCAATATATAAATGTGTGTACTGCGGCGAACAATGATGGTAAGGCCAGTTCGAAAAGCTTTATTTTGTTTTCTACTCCCACACCCTGAACACCTGAACACCATGAACACCACACCCTGAACACCCTGAACACCCTGAAGGGGAGAGGAATGGTTGCAGTAGGGTGGACAAAACTGCAGGACAAAACAAAGAGGGGACAAATACAGGCGGCACTGCGGCACGAGTCACGGACAAGTGTAAAGGAGAACAAACGCTTGTTCGAAATGTCAGAAATGGTACTTAAAAATAAGCGCCGTACATACAAACAAAAAAGTGCAAGAAATCGGGGACATCAAAAAAGAAAGGGTCAGAACAAGCAATAATTGATTGAACCGGACAGCATCATTTGTCCTTTCCAACTGCGTTTACATATACCGGCGACTCATGCATGAGTACACTAAGTGGGCTTGAAAGCAGCCCACGAAAGCTTTACGGGTTGAGGCTGCCTATCGACGTTATCTTCATCTGCGCACGACATGCCTCGCGAAGCTTCATCAATAAATGCGTTCACGCACGCTTCCGGGTGCGCATTGACGGTGGGAAAGGATCATTAGTGGCATCACCGTGTAAACATAACGCCGCGGGGCGGCCATCGATTGATCACCCCGTTCGGCTACTTTTCGACTGCGGAAGAGAACGGACGGCGCCGCTTTGCAACCATTACTACCCGTCGCGGGAGTGACCTCAAACGGATGCTCCCACGACGACTCGTAAAAACGCCGGTAAAGTTTTGTAAGGGTCGCGTTTGTGTCCCTGTGCGTGGAGCGACACTGAAGGAAACGTTTGGCCTGTGCAGCGTGATTCCGTTTGAACTGCTTTGGTTACTGTTTTTTCGAGTGCGTCTAACGAAGTTCTTTGACAAGCTGGGCGGAAAGAGCTTACGCTAAAAAGGTAAGCCCTTGTGGTCTTGTTAATGCAGATATAAATGGGTTGTCTTATTACATCACGTTAGGTCTCGCGGCTGCCCCTTCCTTTGGCACAAGAGCAGGAGAAGCTAAGCTCATTTCTGTTTTTGTAAGCGGACCAGCCATGACGATAATAGCGCCGCATTCTATCACACATTCGGATATTCGGAATTTCGGATATTGGGCTTAAGATTTCCTTTCAGGAAAACAGAAAAACTGCCTAAAAAAATCGTATATTTAGCAAACAGCAAGCTTTTGCCCCACACAGTTTAGCGAGGTAACCTTGTGTGAATAATCAGAAAGTTTGCCAAGTAAATCGTCAAAAAAAGTTGCTGTAGATAAATTTTAATACCGGTAGTCTGTTCGCCTTTTCACGAGCCCCACTAAAAACAACCCCACGCGGTACATGAACTTAAAGCAAGGCTTCATCTACAACGCTAACTTATCATAAAATTGCAATATAAATCCGTCGAATCTGGAGTCATTAGACATGGAAGTAATGAGGTGTACTGAAAAGCAGGGCACGATATCCAAATTTCACAATATAGCTATCGTACTTGCGTTGTCCCGCTGGTGGTTTATTTTTAATTTATTTACTTTGTTCTTGTAGGAAGTAATTTCCGCTGGTATTTAGTGACGCAGGAACGGGAGAAAGGCGCAAAATTTTTGAGTTGAAGGGTTAGGGGAACAGATGAGGCCACTGACTCTGCCCATATCATTGAAGAACATCTACGGATAAATGTTATTCTGTCGCAAGTGGTGTACCAATTTAACTCGCACGGCTGCGACATCTGCTCACGCCACAATGATCGGCCTATTTTCTATCCTTATGAAAAAAAGCTACATAAAGCAGTTGGAAAATTGCTAGAGAGTGTCCGCTGCGTCTATAGGTGCAGTTTTGGAATTTCGATTTAACTCTTTGCTTCCCGTTGATGTACTTTTTGCCTGTTCCCCCTAGAAATGAATCCTGCGCACGCCACGCTGTTTGTCGGTATTTTATTTTTAAAGGATGCATGTCAACTTGCATTCTGAACCGACAGGCCCGCGCATGACCGTCTCGACAGAATGTTGTTTCCTGGCGCGTTTATGTGATGTTCTTGCACTCGTTCATATATGTCACTGCGAAAATGTCAGGACACTAGCCCCTATGGACGTATGAGGACATGCAGTTGTAGTGACTGTCAACATTTTTCTGGCATTGTGCTCAAAATTTCACGGTTGTTTTAATGCCGGAAACCCTAGGCCCCTCATGATATTAATCAACAAAGGGGAGATGAGGCATTTTCCGTAAACAGGAACGGGTTGAGGTACCGCTTCGTACGACTACGCTTCGCGTCAGATGAGTGAAGCAATGCGTAGCCATATTGCGCAGTTTATTTCTTTTTTTTTTGGTCCCAACAAAAATTCTGAATCCTGGGTACACCGTCTTATTGTTTTATTTGCTGCACTCAGAAGAGTTAATATGCTAATGACAATGCCAAAGCCACTCTCGCGGTGAAGATGTTCCGTAGAGCGCCCTACTTGTATTAAAAGGCAGGACTCAGTAGCAAAATAATACCCCCCGTGGGGCACGGTGTGGTAGCGTACTTATACCTATATTCACGACCTGGTTGAGTAGCGGGGCCACTTTCATGGCGCATTAAAGCTGTTTTAAAGTTAGAAGTTAGTGTTCGGCTTCTTCTACGTTAACCCTAGCTTTGCGTTCGCTGATAACATTGGCAGTACCTGCTCACGGTGTTAAATGTCGCCCGGTGGAGTTGCAGCACGCGTGTCCCACGTGAGAGCGGACGCCATCCCCATGACGTGGACAGTGGAACAAGGCAAACATATAGTCTGCACGTTTGAACGTACTTTTCCTTGGAACGAATACATGTAAACTGCCATTAAAAAATGGAAAGTAAACCCGAACATAGTTTACACGCCGTAGTTATCAGCTTAGTTATCTGCCTGCGTTCAAATTCACTTCAATGTAACGCCATTAGAAATCGTTCGAGTTGAGGCTTTACAAAAAGGGGCTCGACATGCGCTATGCTGTATAGCGTTCGGGCTACGGAATGAAGCAAACCACAAGAGGGCACCATGCGACTAAATGTCCTGCACACGGATGTTTCTGTTTTGTGAGACCATAAGAACAACATCCGCCCAATTAAGGATCAACTCATGCTCTTGTGCTCAAATAATCGTCACCGCAGCCACTGAACCAACGCGGCAATTGAAGTGACGAGTTCTACAACTTTCACCCTCAAATCCCGGTACTGTCAGGGAGGGGGAAATGCATATGAGGAAATGCCGAAGTCGCCTGCAGTAATACGCGCGGAATTCTTTCCTGTAACTTGACTGAAATATTGGTACTACAACAAAGCAAAGGCTGCCTGAAATCAGCACCATACGCAGTGCTACTTTGATCTAAATTTGAAGTCCCCAGCATTCATGACGGTTGCGTAAACGGCTTATTTGGACCGACTTCGGCGAGTGTTAACGGCAAGATGCGTCAACGCCCAAAAAGTACCCATTCGCGCAGGCTGATCAGCGCAGGTAAAGACGGCGATGAAAATGCGTTCCTTACGAACGCTTGTGCCTTGTGTGGTTTCCGTCAGACCGTGTCAATGTCAAGCTGAAACGAGATGAACGAGTCTAACCCGAAGTTTCTAACCAAAGTTTCTTAAACAGAAGTTCAGTTTTCTATCCTCCAAATAACCATTTATTTGTATAATCGAGGTCCTGTGTTATCTTCAGTACTCAAGTGCACTTTTCTATCGGGTTTACAAAGTGGACAGCGACGAATCTCTATGGAGGCTGGATCATTCTATTCCGGGATATTGATAAAGGATTTCACATAGTGGTGTGATGGCCTCGGAGCATTTGTGCGTTGCATCTGAATAACGGTAATTATGCCGATAGATTATTTGTGCGGAGACGTAATGCTAATTGCTTGGAAACGCCACCAACAAGCAAATTGATCGAGTCATCCACATCACCATGGCTGTACCTTTGCTTTATTCGCGTTTTCTGAGCCCGAAGCAAGTACACTGTAGCACTTACTGTATCCCACGTAAGGTTCAAGCTAACCTAATAGAGGCAGTGTTTCTGGCATAACGTTTGATATCCAGTTTTACATGTGCAAAACCTACTGTTATGTCCACCTGTCATACTCACCACGAAGTTATCTGCCCACAACAGCTCTAAAAAATGAACTGCACAAGACGTGATGACCAGAGATGTAGAAGTATAATGCAAGCCAAGTTGAAAAGACAAAAAAAAAAAAGCTGAACATATAAAAAATAAAACCTGAAACCTACAGCCGCCCCGAGCGTCGAGTAATCACATTTTGCTAGCGAGTGGAGAATTGCTGGAAACTCGTCTCGCTGCAAGAGAAGGGGTAGGGAGACTGGGTGTGCGGGCGACACGCCAGCCTGCCCGTATCTTATACTTTTAGCTTCGCCCTGCCTGTTTTCCATTTGCCGGCGTCAGTGTCGCTAGCTCCCTTCCATCCCGATTTCCGGCCGACTTCTTCTTCCCCACCTCGTTCCTCCACCTCGTGCGGCTCCCCCTTTCCCGTTTCTCCCCCTTTCCCAACGCCGGGAGCGCTTCGTTCCCGTCTTCCCTCTTTTCGATGTCGCGGCTGCCTCGCTTTACGACGCGGCAGCCAATAGCATCCCGGCGTTTCCATGGGTTCCGCTTGCGAGTCGATCAAGCCCCCACCGCTTCTCCCGTCGGCTCGGCTCGCTTCCCAGCAGTTCTCCCCCTCTTTTTCCGCTGTTTTATCTTTCCTTTGCTTTCTAACCACTTGCAAGGAAGGCAAGGGCGTGCAGGGTTCCCTTCTTACACCGGCCATTTTGCCTTTCCTGCGCTCCGCTGTCGGTGCCGTGTCACTTTGTCTCTTTTCACTTTGTCGGCTACGTATCTTGCGTTGACAGTGTCTGGGTAGCGGGGAGGATAGAATTCACATCCAATATCACCGAGCCCAACTGTACCGCGCCACGCCAGCCGGTAGGGCGAGGCTGCAGCAAGCACAGGGAATGTGTGGTGCAGACGAAGAGCTGGAGGGACAGCCACAGCGGTGAACTTTAGAAGACACGTAACTTTCGATGGTCCGCAAGACGAAGAAAATCGTCCATTTACATAAAAAAACCATTTCACTTTAGCTGAATTTTGATGCACTTAAGCCAACTCTACAGGGTGCGAATTTCACCTGCAAAGGCGCAGCTGCGGTTCCACTCGTGCGGCAAAACGATCTATTTTTCCATTTTTAACTGCTGCTACAAGTTTCCAAATGCAAAGCGCTGTTCACATGAGACGTTCCACTGTTCCAAACATTTGGCAATTCGCCACAGCAACGAGAACAGGCCGTTTTGTCGCACGAGCGGCGCCGCAGCTGCGAATTCGCAGGCGAAATTCGCAAAATGTAGAACGGGCTTTATACGAGTTAGCTAGGCACGAATATTAAGGATAAATTACGCGAAAACTGAAGTTGACGCTCGCAAGGTTCATTTTCGATTTTTTTTTGTAACATCGGTGCTCGTTAGGAAACATCTCTTCATAATGATAACAATAACCAGGTTAAAAGTGCTATCTCTGTAGACACCTTAAGCGGAAGTATGTAGTTCCAGTCAGTACCTCTACTTCTAAGCTCTGCTTAGAAAGTGTAGCTGCTAGAGAAAACTGAGTACATGTTGTTGGGTTAGTTGGTTGAATAGAAAAACTGCGCGTCAAAGTCAAGACTAGTACAAAAGAGGACGGACTGAGCCCGTCCTGTCCCCTTTGTACTCGTCTTGGCTTTGAAGCGCAGTTTATTTACCCTTAAAACAGGGAGAACTCGTACGCTCCATTGCGCAAGGCATGCTTGCTGGTAGCCAGATTACGTCAACGAAGAGATTGATGACGTATATATGCTATTGTATCTGAAACAGAAGGTTTGCGGCAAGCGTGTGCGCGTTAGAGCAACAAGCGCCTCCCGCACCTTTAGAAGAAACGTCAGAAGAAGCCAACGCAAGAGCTTCTGTGTGTAGCTCTTTCGTTCCTTTGTGAAACAGTCAAGACTCGATGTGAAAACCGATCGTCTTTCACGTTGGAGAAACGCTGCATTTTCTGCAGACAACGCTTCTTTTGACTGACTATTGAAGACGTATATAGTTCAACAGACAATGTATAGCTGCACAATGGTGCGTTGATGAGTATGCGGCTGCTCACGGTGGAGGTACACCTTCAATTCGTGAACGTTATGAATGAGATGTATGAAAGGTATATGCCCCGTCTCTGCCTCGCACGCATCGATTTGCCGCGAGAATAGGCCATATTGCGCACACACGTTTTTTTATGTATCAATTTGGCCTGGAACGAGAGTAAGTGCCATAAAAGTAAAACCAGAAGAAACGGTCGTTTATTTTTACGAGCCTTTCTCTGGTCGTCATCCTCAAAACCGGGCCGGAAGTCTGCCCAACAACTCGCCCGCTTACGTACAGTGCGGCACGTATACGAAACAAAACAGAAGAACGCGGGAAGTGCCTGAATTTGTCACGATGCGGTTTCAAGAGCAACTTATAGTGCGGTCAAATAACTCACGCTCTCCATTGTGCAGGAGGCGCATTTGGGCACATCGCGGCTGGTTGCGAACGTAGCCTGTGTGTAATAACCTCTTCCCCATCTCTCTCTCTTTCTGTCACACGCGTTCCCTCTTTGCATCTCTCCTTTTCTATGCGTGTGCACTCTTCTTCCTCTTGGCATTATACGAGCTCTTTACGTGCCGAATGCTCTACAGGGGGAAGCGTATGAAATATGGGGGACCGTTGGTGTCAACACAAACTGTTTGCGCCTTGATGCTCCGCCACTGCAGAATTCTCACGCGTGACAATTGAGTATGAAGTCTGCGCACAATGCCCCCCCCCCTCCCCTCGCCTCCCCCCTCCTCCCTCCAGTTTTCGTGGCAAAACCTAAACGAAAATGCATTTTTTGCAGAGAAAACCGCAACAAAAGAGCAAGATGGAAATCGAGCTGCGTTGAATGCGGTGGATATTTAAAGTCCAGTCATCAGGCTCCATTCTTCTTTTTGGCCTGGTGCGATGGCGGTATAGCGGAGGAAGAGGTGCCGCATATATTGGTAGCTGGAAATGTGGTTTACGGTTTGCATCCTGGATATAAATTCCACTTCGCTGCGTGCCGGATCCATTAAAGGAGGGAGAGCACGTGGCGGCTCCTCGTGTTCCATCAAACGCGCTTGCGTCGGTTCCTGCTGGTCGCTTCCAATTGGTTGGCATACGCTTCCTTCTTTACTCTCAACTCTATACTTGCGATTGTTCCGGCTTTTTGCAAATTTGGCTCGACGTCAAATATTGTAGCCTCGCGTGACTCTTGCCGAAATCTGCATGCGGCGCTGGACATTCTCGGCGGTGCTCTTATATTACAGGAAAGTTGCAGCCAGCATGGCCTTGCGTAGTGTTTAGGCCTAATCGCATAATATCTCTTTCTTTACGGCGACGCAGAGACCGCTTTCGTGACCATTAAGAGCCAGGGCGTAACCATTCAAGAGCCAAGTACGGCAGGACAGCCTGAGGAACAAATTTCGTTACCTTAAAGGAGTACTGACACGAAATTTTTATGTTACGTTTTTTTCGCTGCTATGCGCGCCTACCAGCCCACTAATCATAGAATGACAGATTAGACGGTCGAGCGCAGCGTAAACATTCATTTACGGCGTCGTTTATTCGTGCCAGTTTCGGTTTCGACAAAAAAACGCCGAGCGGCCGCCATGACAGCATGTATGACATGGCGTCACCATTCTTGCCGTATCGCTGCCTCTCTGGAAGCGCGCGCGAGCGAGCGCACGCGCGCGCCCAGACCGGCCGAGGTCTTCGCCGTCCCCACAGGCCCGGGCAGCATGACGTCAGTCCCAAAACCATGACGTGTACACACGCCCGAGCAGCGCGCGCCAACCACAGCCAGCGCGTCGGCTTCGTCACGGGAGCCCCGACGTCGGCAGTTTGTGGCACGTAGCAGATGATGTCACGTCGGCCCGCTCTGGGCTTTCTCGTGCGGGCGAAGATTAAAATGAATTTTAAATATGTTTCGCTGAACGATTGCTGTTGAAACTTGCTGGGAGATATCTCCTGATAAAAAGGAAGCGTTTTACATAGTTATCTCAGCTTTGAAATTTCGTGTCAGTACTCCTTTAAGAAATGAACCTTTAGATCTTCATTTCCATAGTCTGCACATGCGCGTGAATATAGTTTACAGTTCAGTTAAAGTACGCGGCCTCCTATGAAGCTGCACTATAAAGCAACGAAAAGCTATCCGGACCGGACTGGTTCACAAAATTTTATATGTTTAGCGAAGAAAGTTCGCTTAACCATGGCTAGTTCTAACCAGACAATCTAACAATTGGCTACACTGAAGAGGAGGAGGAATAACATTTATTTTTAAGGGAAAGGAGAGGGGGAAAGGAGAGTGGGTGGTGGACACAGAAAAAAAAATTTAGTCTATTCTACGCTGTAACGTCGCAGAGAGAAGCAATCCTAATTTCCAGGGATAAAGTTGTCAGAACTTTGTTATTTTCCGAGTATCGGACTCATCCAGCTTTCCGACAGTAAACAGAGGCTTAGCGTTTCCAACAGGAATTTTTTAATAACAACACTTTCCACTTTTTTGCTGCCTGTTGTTAGCAACGAAGTCTCCAGCAATAAAAAAATCCCAGCTGTAATTTACCAACAAATAGGATTTCAAAAAATCACACAGTCATCGTGCTAGCAGCCCTAAGAGGCGCTAGGTATTAAATACAGCTAATACCCTGGCTGTGCATGCACGCGTGCGTTCGACATTGAGCCCGTACACTGCAAGGTTACTTATTTCTCTTTGCTGTCAGACGACAGCACGAACAGAATTGGTCACGCAGAAAATGAGAACAATTTTTGAGCTCCTCGTCCAAGTATTGAAGTATTTAGCAATTTTCAATTCCATCGTAAATATGAAGATTTCGATAAAGGCGAAAAAACATGCCCGAATAGAAATAAGACTACGAAAGTTACACACCGCATTTAAAGCAGAAGGAATTGCTCGCATTCTGTCATCTTAATAGGCGTCCCTGTGCTTAGTTTTATTTTAGAAAATTTTGGGCATTTTCTAACATTTCAGTGTCAAAAACTCCCACCTCCCCTCGCGGGAACCCCTGTGTAGATGCGACGCATAGGGGGTTCACGTTGAAGCGTTGGACCGCGGAGGAACGGCGCTGGAACGATGGAGCGGAGTGGCGCAAGCACCGCGTTTTATAGCGCGCATAACGGTGAGGGGACGCGCCGGCGCCAGTGCGTCTGCCGCGGCTATGACGCGACACAATCCAACACAATCAACTTTAATCCAATCCAATCCAAATCCAAATCCAAATCCAAATCCAAATCCAAATCCAAGCCAAGCCAAGCCAAGCCAAGCCAAGCCAAGCCAAGCCAAGCCAATCGAATCCAATCCAATGCCCCTCGCGAGAGAGTGTTCGCTATCGGAGAGGAGAGGGGGTGAGCGGCGGAGAGCGCAGCTGGCGCGGCGAGGAGAATGGGGGAGGGGTGGACGCCGACAACGCCGGATGGATGCAGGGACAAGGCGAGTGAATGAGATGCGTTTGCATCTAAAACGAATTTTCCTTCGAACCATTGTTCGTTTCATTTGGTGAAAATGGAGCAGTCTCAACGGAAAGAAAAGTAGCACGTTATTTAGGCTGCTTAAGAAATCATGCACCCATCCACGTATCGACGGCGATTGTTGAACGCGAAGCTTTCTCGTGACTGATTCTTTTGTTGTCGTCTGAGTTTTCCAAACTGCTTTCGCCATGTCGAAATGTAGAAATCGGTTGTATACGCCGGCTTCGCAACGCGAGGGACCCAGGTTTGATTCCGGCCACCGGAAGCGTTTTAGATGCGAAGCATCTCTTGCTCGGGGGGCGTCCGTGCCCCGTCCGCAGCGCCTCTATGATGATTGCGGCAGGATGCCCCTAGGGACTGGCCAACCAAACAATCCACCACGAGATAGTTTCGCGTTCAACCACCGTCGTCATCTTCCCGTAGGGGAACCGCTGAAGAAGAAGAAGGAGAATAAGACAAAGCTACGAAGAGGAGGGCGTGTACGTTGCTCTCAGCCGGTGCACCAACGTCAACAACCTTTACCTCACCAACGCTGACGGAGACTACCGATTCTACCACAGAGACGACAACATCGACAAAAGCATGATGGACGAATTTCGGCGCCTCGAGAACCACCGCCTACTCACCGTAACACAACAGTACTTGCGTGCCTTTTCCACCGGTGTGGACCCGGACGCGGAATTCCCTCTGGCGCCACTAAACACCACATCACTCAAAATAACGGCAACACAATGGAACCACACGGAACCCCCGTGATGCTTCGCATCCTCATCAGGGTTCCCCACGGGAAGATGGTGTGACTTTTTTTTTCTTTCACTTCGGCGTTTTCACGTACAGACGCTGTCAGTGAAAACATTAAAGCTTCGCTTTAAAAAACCCCGGGGCTGGCCAAGCTAGAAGTCCCGCTCCTCTGACAAGCGTACCTACAATGCTGAGTTTTGCGGTACTGCAGTGGTGTAATAGACCGGACATGTGTAGATGCAGCAAGTAATGTTAACTTCATTCGTCGATATTTATGGGTACGGGACTACGGGATGAAACAAGCAGGTGAAGTGTATGACAAGCGTAGTATATTTACATCCGTCCATGGCAGTCAGAATTTCTGACTGTTCATGTTCGGCCGGGTCGCCCCAGTAGGTGCAGCAGTTTCGGCGAAGGAGTCAAGCTTCAATTTTGTGTCCCCCGCGATGACGACGCGCCAATTTTTGAAGCAATGCTATATGCCTTTTCACAGGGTATTTTTTAATTGAAAATATACGCCACAGTAGCCCTCTTTGCCAGTTAGCTTGAGGAACCACTCAACAGACACTGGAACCTGGTTATGCCATAGCTTTTTAAAGGAAAAGTGATCCGTGAAATGCATGACATCATTCCTGGTGATCAAACGTTTAGATAAACGTCCGAAGATCTATATTTCATGTTTCCCAGCAAGGTCTTTTCGCGCTAAATTCATGGAAGGCCAATTATCTCCTCCTAACACTGAAGGTACAAATACTTAGTGCCGGAACCAAGTCGGACCCAATTTCTTGAACTTCCCGAAGCTGACAAGGGTTTTTTTATTATTTACAGCAATATTTAAAAAGACTCTCGTCAATGTCGCCAATTTTTCGATGTTAGGCATGATATTGAGGTGGCAATTGTGACATCTCACAAGTTATTAGGGTACCGATTGCTGAGAACCCAGTCAATTCATAACTTGTTAAATAATTCGTGGGCATATGCGGCATTTGTCAGAATGAACCATTGTACCGCAAAGTTTTGGAAGGGGCTAAAACGTCTTCTTTATTCTTGAAAGTTATTCGCTGAATATAGAGTTTGTAACTTTCCCGTATTGCAACATACCAAGCTAAGCGACTGAAGAGACACAATTCCCTCAGCAAGTTTAACATGTCCAACATGTCCAAAAGGGTAAGCCTATAGCTCCGCCGAAAGCAATATCGAACACGTGCACTCGCACCTCGCTGCACCTGGTGCCCCACGAGAGATAAAAAAAAAGCTGCCGCAGTTGAATTTTTGTCCGCGGACTGGCACCCAGGAGGTCGTTTCTTAGAGTACAAGCGTCAAAAGACCGGGTACCTGCGCCTGTACTACACAGAGGCTTATCCTTTGGCATGGCCACGGAACCGAGTAACAAAGGTGGTTATTCTATTAGGAGGGATTGTGTTTTTACACTATGAAGCCAAAAGACATATAGTGATCTAAATCTGTCGGCACATCTTGTGTTAGTGCGGTATTCTTTCAGCTATAATAAAAGCAACCGAACCCAGCTCCACTTTCAATTCTCCCTGAGACGCACAGTTCCTGCCGCACTTTTTTTACCAAGGAGAGTGACAACCATGGTGACTTAGGCACATCTGTCTTGTAGTCTCCACGTGCGTTCTTTATTCCTCTTTTCCCCGCGGGGCTTCTCAGAACTACCTCGAGCGAAGGTACAGCGGCTCCCTTTGTCCGAGGACGAATTATTAATCCCATTTGGGCTGCCGGGGGATAGGCACCGTGACAGACACGACCTCTGCGGTGGCAACGCAACAGTTTTGGGGTCACCTTCGGGATTACCTGCGAACCTGAGCGTCGGCATGTTTACCGTTATGGAAACCAGGAGCGGAAAAAGAGAGGAAAAAAAAAAAACACATCGCCTCTCTGTGCGCAGGCTCGGCAACAGAAAGAATCTTGGCCATGGATCTCGGGACGAATTATGAACCGTTAGCATCTCGGGGTCACCTTGCCCTGCCCCACAATGCGGGCGCCCCAACCGCTAACACAATGAGGTGAAGGAACCTTGAGGACATGTTTTCACTGCGTCTACTATTTTTTTTTTTTTCATATTTCTTCTGAGCGAAGCGGCCCCCCATTGCGCAATCCCGATTCAATTTCCAGGAGGGGTCCGTCCCTTCTCTTTCGGGGGGACCTGGTGTGGTCCAATGGCGCGGCCCCGAACGATCGAAGCTTGGCATAAACTAGCTGATTTGTGTATGCAGCCGCTCCCGATGCCTCTTTAGAGAAAGGTCGGGCACATGTGGTGCAGTCTGAGGATATAGGAGTCTGCCTAAGCGGACCTGCCTCGAGGCCACAACACTCAGTTCGCCGGCGCTCAAGGTGTTGCTTTATCCCGTGTAATCCACACCTCTGAAGCACAGGTTGCACTCCTCTTGTCAGTGCTTTCATCTACGCTTAGCGAATTCACCTCATGAATTCTGTGCCTTTCGTTGCCTTGAAACCTTTTATTTCTTGCAGCCATTAATGTTTGGGACGCTATTTTTAATGCTGTGCTGTTGTGGAGGTGCTTTTGTGAAGTGAAACCTGGGTCCGAAACCCAGGTTTCACACGTTGTTCCGTAGCAGAGACATAAATTTGTAAAAAATGGATGGGGTTAATTACCACGCTGATTATAAGCGCCATGTGCGCGATAATGTTAGCAACCTGGCCAGTGCCGGATTAGGAAACTTTGGGGCCCGGGGCTACTGCGTCCTTGGGGCCCTGATGATGATGATGATGATGAAAGCGAAAATTTTCGAAGCCTGTGTTATGCTCTCTGATCAGTGATAAATTATACATAATTTTAGCTTTCCGGAAACTAATTTATTGGCTTGATGTCTAGTATTATATAACGGTTTTTATCAGGCGTAAAAGTTAGTATGGTTTGATTGCCGGTCCATCACAGATTTACAATTAATCGAAGCGCCGTGCCGGCCTGCACACGCCATGGTACAGAAGGGTATTTTCTTACAAGAAGCATATTTTATTAGGCCTGTAAGGTTTTAGTTTTATTGTAAAGTTCTCCACCTGCATATATGGGAGGGCTCAAAGTCCGCGCAGGCAGCTGTCACTCTCAGACATCTGCCAAACAGTTAGCCGACACGGCGTACTGGCCAATATCCTGTAGGTTACCCGCGCAGACGAGAAAGCACGCGGCGGTTAGAACACGCGCCGCATTTGAAGGAGGTTGGGGGGGGGTCTCAGACGTGTTGCACAACGCAACCTACGATTAGCACAAAGACGATAAGCAGAAAATTTTCGCTTTTTGGGCTGGGGAGCGGTCCGTTTCGCCCGTGGGTTAGCGCATGGCCGTCGAACTTTCAGCGGCGATGAACTGTTGCGCAGCTGTGATGGTCTTGCTAGTCGGCAAGCCGTTACACATTAACGGGTCCCCTTTGGGTTGGAGAGAG
The DNA here is from genome assembly GCF_048455015.1 of Haemaphysalis longicornis. Classification (NCBI taxonomy): domain Eukaryota; kingdom Metazoa; phylum Arthropoda; class Arachnida; order Ixodida; family Ixodidae; genus Haemaphysalis; species Haemaphysalis longicornis. The sequence goes on along the minus strand of NW_027526361.1, from coordinate 71,886,655 downwards.
GGAGGTGAGCACGAGAGATGGCATCAGACAACAGTTTAATAGGGATAGAATGTCTCTGCTCAGCCCCGCGCTGCTGCTACCATCGGTGCCGTGCAACATTTCCAAGTCAGTAGTTCGTTGTCGATCGGTAGTGTCGTTGTGTGGTCGTAACTGGCAGTGGAAACACGCTGAAGCTTCTCGTCTAAATTCGGGGTCTACGATGGAGGCGAGTATGGGTGGACCTCCCGTTTTCGAGTCCTCAACGCGTCTGCCGCGTCCACTGTTTTTCCCGGGCTCCTTCGGGGGTTCCTCTCCTCCTTCCACCACGCCCGAGCGGGACCAGATCTGCGGGCCGCCCTTTGGTCCGCGCCGTCCGCCGGCTCATTACAAAGCGAAAAGCACCCACGGGGACAAACAGCTTAGCGTCCCAGAGTCGCGGCAGAGGTCCGCTTTCAAGATGGCATCGAAGGGGCCGCACGCAGGATGCGTTTTTTTAAGTGGACACAGCTTTCGTCATCCCGAAAGGAAACAGACGTTGTTGTTGCTTTGTTTGGCGTCCACGCCTGAGCCTGCAGATTCCCCAGCTCGCAGGGAGCTATAGGGTCGTGCTGGCCCGGCGGCCTCTACGTCCACATGGAGTGGCGCCTAGAGAATTACGCTACGAATAAAGTCGCCCGGACATGTAGCTTCCGCAACGCTCGTTACTCAGAGAGCCTGCAGAGGCTACAGCAAACACACACACATAGAGAGAGAGAGAGAGAGAGAGAGAGAGAGAGAGAGAGAGAGAGAGAGAGAGAGAGAGAGAGAGAGAGAGAGAGAGTAAACGTTTATTAATACGACCCATGTCCGGGTCCTCGTTGACGCGGGCTGAAGCCGAACGACCGCGTGAATGGCCTACACAACCTTTGAACATTTAAATAACTACATATACGCTGACCATTCAGCGAGAAATATCGAGTCGATATCAATCACGCTTATGCGATTCAACTAATCCACTAGCTTTATTGAACGGGTCGTCATCGCAATGAACTTCCTTGTCAAGCAGTATACATTGAAATTTCTAGCAGAAACTGTGTATGAGCCCGTAGGGCAGTGCTTAAGTTGTAAATAATTACTTATAACATCCCTCAGGCTTAAACAATTTGCAATGTTCTTCAGACATTATTTCAATATTCGCATGCCTGACCCTATCTTGTACCGAAACGTGCGCGCGCTGAAACGTCCGCGTACTTCGATGTCCGTGTACCGAAAAGACTACCAAAACCACCTGTGCCGAAAAAGACCGGAGCCGAGCTCAGGGCCTTTTTAAATGCAGAGCATTTCTTTAACTCACGATGTCACCCGGCGTTGGCGTGCCTCGGCGTCCGCAACAGCCGTTCCAGGTGCGCCCTCTCCCCCACTCCTCCTCTCCCGCATCACGCTACCCTCCTCGCTCTCAACAACAGGTCCGCACCCCTCCCCCTACACTAAATAAAAAAATAATACTTACCGGCGCCTGGTTTCGATCCCACGACCATGCGGGCGGAACGCAATGTACATGGTGATCTACCCACTGCGCCACAAAGCCGACACAGAATGGAAGGCTACGAACGCGCCTTATATCCTTGACTCATTCAAACTACGTCAAGAAGCTGCTGATACAACGCATTCACTACCTGTGGGCGGAACGCGAGGTACACGGTGCTCTTCCCACTGCGCCACAAAACCGACACAGAATGAAAGGCTACGAACGCGCCTTATATCCTTGACTCATTCAAACTACGTCAAGAAGCTGCTGATACAACGCATTCACTACTACCAACTCCCCCGAACACTAAACGTTAACGCAATACACCCACCCCCTATGCGACGCATTTACTCGAGTCCCCCTCGCGGGGAGATGGGCCCTTTTTATGTGGCTTCTTAGGCCCGGTCAAGCTGTGTACCCACGACTTTTGGTGCAATATGTCTTCTCATAAACCTTGAGAAAACAATGAAGAGGAGTAGGAATAACTACATTAAATTGAAATAAACTCGAAGGTTGTGAACCATAACGTGAGGGGCCCACCGCTCCTCCCCACCTGTCACAAGTTAGTCAGCTTCGGTGTGAAGGTGAGGTTGACGCTCCTGCCTTCAACTTTCAATGCGAGCAGCGAGCACACTCAAGGTATTTTTTTTTCATATGATCGAGCGGGGCCCCTGACAGCTGGGGGCCCGGGGCTGCAGCCCCCGTAGCCACCCCCTTAATCCGGCCCTGAACCTGGCCATCTTTTCACTTGGTTCAAAATGTCATAATCGGGTCGTTCCTGTATTCAACCTCAGCAAGTAACTCTTGCTTTAGACAGAAATTGGTCGGGATATTTGATTAGCGAGCTTGAGGGAGCACCGCAGTTTGTTAGCTAATATGCCACTATGGCGGAAAAGTAGTTAGTACAAAGGCTCTGTTGGTGGGCCATAAACGTTATGGACTTTTGAATAGAACAACGATTTGCCATGACTAGCATTCCTGCAACGATAAATTTTTGCTAAATAAAACATGTCAAAGGGCATAAAAGAGACAGCAGCAACACAGAAGAGCATACGAGCCACAAGCACGATCGGTGCAGTAGTTAAGGCGACAGAATCGCACCTGTACCACAGTTTTTTTTTTTTTTTTTTTGTTGTTGGGACAGAATTTGTTATACTTTTAGAAATGTTTCATTTGACCGCTTACAACCTTAACCAGCAACGTATTTTTGCTCATGCTTAGCACTGACGAAGTGTGTAAAAAATATTTGCACATTTTCCTGCCTGCATTCCATTATTACGACAGTTCAATTAGTGTGATTTTTCGGAATGCATTCAATTAACGTCTTGTGGGCACGCGTCGCAGAGTAATTGCTCATATCATCACCAGTGTTAATTAGTAGCTAAGGAAAAAGAATTGCAGAAACTGTGAAGAGGCATTGTCGAATAAATGCTTCAGATACTTTGCATGTACCGAGCCATTCAAGGCTGATTTCACTACCCCACACACACACATGCATTGCTGCATAATTTTTTTTAGGTTTCAAGTAAACAGTTTGTTACTCCACCGGAGTAAGAGGGCCCTAGGGGCTTTTATTAATTACCAATTCTAATTAATAATTCTATAATTTAGTAATTACAAATGCCCCATGTATCTGTATGCAGCGTCATACACCAAAACCCCTTATAGTCCGCCTCACTACTATGCACAAGTGCTTTATTAGGAAGTCGTTATTTAAGAGGAAATTAAGGGATCGTATGAAGACAGGAAAGCCCCAAGGACATATATTAAGTGCCTCCTTAATACCCCACGTGTTTCTACAGCTATCCATTGCGCCCCTTTAAAGTTGGCTTCACTCTATATAGATATCATTGCAGGAAAGACAGTGTTAGGGCTCTGATGTTTTTTTATTTATGCAGTTATTTCGTCTGTTGATACAACTATTTTGTATGTTTATATTTCATAAGTTGAGAATTTACTTTGCGGTTGCGAGTTCTGTTTCTGTATTCCAGCCCCTCGTCTCTTGTTGTGAGGTGAGCTACCCTCCATTTGGACCCTATATCGGTGATCGCTAATGATCCTTAGACGTTTTCGATTATTTTGTGATCCGGGACACTACACCCCGCCTCACAGCCGAAATGTAGCTTCCCGCATGAGAGCCCAATTATTTTTATGAATAGGCGCATGCGCTCCGGAGGGCGTTTTATTACCCATAGCTACGAGAGAAAATCTTGTCATTTACTGTGGGCGTTCCCTGGTTCGGGTGCCTTGGACTTTGACTTATAATATGTTTGCTTGAAGCGATTTTCTTCATTCCCGCATGGTCATTATTGAGATGTGCGATATATTTGTGTGTGTCTAATTTGCACGAGTGCGCACAGTGCATGCCATCTGAAGAGCCTGCATGCAACGATATATGAGCGGCGTTAGCAATATCTTTCCTAAAATTTCAAGATTCCTTTTCTTTTTTTGAATGCCTAGCCTTCCTTTCCGAGTACACCCCCCAACCATAACCGTGTAACGCCCTGCATTTCCATAAAAATGTAGATCTTGCGGAAGGTCTGCCTCCAATCGTTATAATAGCGTAAATGAAGGTAACTGGTCGAACAGAAGATTGAAAAGCAAAAAGTAAGAAGAAACGAAGAAAATTGCGACAAGTGGCGAACGCTGTAACGGCCTGCATTTTCACAAAAATGCAGATTTAGCGGACGTTCCCCTGTAATCGTTGTAATATCGTAAATGGAGATAATTGGTCGAACAAACTTTTCAAAAACCAAAAATAACACAAATACAAACAGTTGCGAAAAGTGGTCAACCATGTACTTCCCTGCATTTCCGTAAAAATGCAGATTTTTTTGGAAGTTCCACCTGTAATCGTTAAAATAGCGCAAATGGAAATGATTGTCGAACAGAATTTCGAAAAATTAAGAAATTCGGTTTGAAAGAACTCACACTCTACACAAACGGCATCTGAATGCTACGCATTAGTGGACAACTCTGAATTTCCGCAGATGTTTTTCAGGAGATCAGGTCATAAACGGATGTTATACTCGCCGTCCTACATAGTCAGAAAATCAATTTCGAAATGTTAATTCAAGCTTATAAATATTATTTGATGTCCTTGTCATTACATTTTTCAGTCAGATTCACCTGACAAGAGGAAAAGAACCTGGGTTCTTTTCCTTCTTTTAAAAGTACTCTTTTCTCAGATGCCACTCAATGTTTTCTCAGATTGTTCTCACTGTGTTCTCAATATTTTCTCTGTTTTCTCTTTTTTTTTTTTTTCAAACTTGAGCTTCGAGCATTACGAAACTGCTGGAAACGAATGTAAGCGGCCGGATCGTATTACTGTTTAATCCCTCTTAAAGTGTCGGAATTAACGGTATTAACATTTAATTGTCGGTTTACATTTCGAGATTAGCACACTTGTCGCTTCCGTCTCACTTCTGTGACGAATTGGGGTGGCTGATATCCCAAGTCGTATCTCCGGTGACAGGAATCAACCAAAGAAAAGCAATATGAAGACAGCGTGTCATCTGAGATGGCCGACAAGCATTTGGAGTGAGTGTGATTACTCTCGGTCGCCTCTTGGCTCCCTCTTGATGGTGTTGTCGAGCATCTCTTCATATGCGCGAGGCTTTCCAGCAACTCCCATTAGCGTCGGCGCCGTATAACGCGTGACGACACGTCGTCAGCGTCGTTTACAACCACGGGCTCTGCCCTCGCTCACAGTGATGTGCCATAAGTGGCGCGGCATCCTATAAGGCCACGCCAGGCTCTCCTGCTGTTCTTCTATTCTTTCTTTTTCTTTTACTCGGGCTCGGGAAGACCCCCGAGTTTATTCCGTGCTTGTAAACGTCCTCAGACTCGCTCTTTGGCGGCTCCATCTCTCCGCGGGGCTCCCGCATCTTAGGCGGCCGCGATGGCGCGACTTTCTTTTTCGGCGGCCGTAATCTACGGCCTCGGCTGGCCACATCGAGCCGCATAACTCAGGGCTCCTCGCTCCGGCGATGCGCACTTACACGGGTGACAAACAGGGCCAGGCGGCCGCGAAGGCTGAAATATGGAAGCACGTCACCGCCGGCACATTCCCCTCTCGCCCTCTCTCATCGAGCCGCATCCTGTCAACGGCAGAGGCGCCTCCCAGCGGACAGTCCTTTCGAATCTCGTTGCCTCCCGCGTTGGTCGGGGATGACGGCACTACTCGCAGTATAATCCGCGGCCTTCTTCCGCCATCCTCTGCCTCCCGTCAGCACAGCAGGCCGCAATGGTATCCCGCGCTCGGAGAAGGGACGGCCATCCGGGGCTTTCCTACCCGGGAGGGCCTCTCCCCTATGCTGCTGCTGCCGCCGGCGGGGCCCTTCCGTCCGGAGGCATGCACCGAGCGCGCACAGGCCCGCCATAACTTCTCGGGTCCCCGCCATATTTCTGTCTTTGGCGATGGACCATTTGCTCCCCCGAGCCAGCGGCGTTCGCGCGGGCGGAGAGGGGCCGCCAATCTGCCGCGCTCGTCGGCGGCCCGAGCAGTAAGTTGCCGCGGCTCGTCCATTTGCACCGCCTGGCATCGCGCCGATAGAAGTTTCCTGACAGCCGCTACGGCATGTGCCGCCGCTGAATGCCTCGCGAGCTTGTCGAGCCACGTTATACCTCGGCAGGCTCTTCAAGAGCGCCATTCGCCGCCTCCCCGTGGTCGCCCCTTTTTTTTCTCCTTCTCTGTTTCGCTCGGTCCTTCCGTTTTATCTTTACTTTTTGGGAACGAGAGCGGAACCGTCCACTTTGTTTCGTCATGTTCTGGCTGAGGCCCTGATCTTTTTTCTTCGCCGGCGCGGCAACTGGCGTCCACCGCTTCATCACTGTCACAAGAAACTGGCGGGTCTTCCAGGGATCCTGCCACGAACCGACATATCGAGTCTCCGTTGCTCTTGTTCTTCAAAGCTGAACGATGCGGTCCTGGCAGCCCACTAAAGCGTATTGGGTTGCTCCTTGACGCGTTCGCCTTCGTTCCTATCTTTACTGAAGCGGCTGCTTACGGGCTTGGACCACTTGGTGACAGGCCGTAGAAGAGCATATATTAACGCTTATCGTTCCAAACACGGCGACTTGTAACGTGCTTTGAGGATGCAGTGGTGCAGACTCGTCGGTAGAATAAAACTATAAACGATACGGACGGCACGTCGTACCGCACTGTGCTCAACTGAAATGTGTTTTCCACATCACGAAGGCATAAAAAAGCGGTAAAATTTTCTTCTGCGCTTGTGATAGCCAACAGGTGCGGTTGTGAGCTTGATCGCTCTAGCTATCAGAATCGCGTAGACTTCCCTCGTTGGAACCCCCTTTTACTTGAACGATATCTGATTGACAATCCGTTTAGCTAGCTTCAGTAGGCATCATAGTGCATTTCAAGAAGTTTTAGGACATTCGCTTTCAAGGGTTTCGAGAGCGAACGTCCAGTGTCCGGAACCGGTGCAGAACGGTGTTTTGCTATCCCAAAACGTGCTTTGGTTAGACTGGAACATTACGTGCCAGCTCGAGCAGCCGCGGTGTGGTCACAGAACGGCAATAGAGCTGTCTCGGGCAGAAAACAACGCAGAAAAAAAAAACGCCTAAATTCGGGTCTTGGTCCCGCATTACAGTAACTACATCGTTTCAAAGCTAGTTTATAAACGTGTGGAATTAGGAGACTCTGTAAATGTAGCTATCTGAAAAGTATGTTAGCTGCGTGACCCAGCTCTAGAATTCAGACATTGATTCTATGCCACATAAAAAAAATGGTGGTTTGTTTTTACCGCTCCAGTCATTTAAGGAGATTTTCGGGAAGCTTCTCCAGTAAACTTCCTATCTGGAAGTCTTAAACGAAAGCTGTAGCTGATGACGCGCCCGGTTAGTGAAGCTGAACATGCTATCTTAATAAAGTTTCGTGGGTTCATTTCGGTAGTTGTTTCTTGTAAGTCGGGGAGGGGGTAAATAAAAACAAAGGTTCATGCACTCACGCAGCTTGAAAGAATATTCGCCTGCTCAAGGTGGCGCAATACAGATAGTGGTGATGGAAGCGATCGTCCCGCCCACCCCTCCCTAAGCGAATTCAGAGCTGGTGCTGCTAAGCCATCAGAGTTGTCATCCTTTCTTTCTTTCTGCCGTGTCCTAACAAATCTTCCCACCTAGGTATCCCCGCTGGTACTACCACAAAGGCAAGGACAGGCCGCCAGTGCACGCGAACCAGCGTCCAAATGTAGCTAATAAACCTCTGGTAGGTTTTCACCTTTTCATTTTATTTTGATCGGAGTCGTATCAGCGGCAGCAAAGAAGTCAACGGTCTTCGTTTATCAGTTGTTAATGGGTCGCCTGCTCGTTTTTGACACTCAAGAGTCGTGCGTTCTCATCAAGTGTAAAGCATATGCGCCGTCGGACGACGTCCCGTCTAGTACACCTGCAAGTAGATTCCTTCCGATAGGGTTACTTGTCGCTCTTTTCTGGTCCTTTGTAACTCCTAACTTTTTCTAAACCCACCACCTGGTCTAACATATAAATGCTGAGAAGGAGGCGGTTCTCGAATCTTCCAATCAACGTTTTTCATTTCGAACATTTCAGGACGGTGGTTTCTCTCTTTCTCTCTCGCCCACTTACTGCTGTTCAAAAATAAATAACCAAAATAAAGTGCGCGAGATCAGACGAGGAAGGAGTTGCTCTCCAATTGCGATAAAAAAAAAAGAACACAGCGAAACAAAAAGGGCATAAAGACTGCGAGGCTGGCGAATGGCCCGGGCACCGGGAGAACATCGCCGACCGGATCTCTGAAGAATCCAAAATTTATACTGTGAACTATCCGGGGTTCCTCGCTAGTCGAAGGAGTTCGAAAGTGACAAGAAAAGAAAAAAATGAATCTTAAAAGTAGTCAAATAGCAAAGGAAATGCGCGGAGCTCGGGAAAAAGCGAAAGAAGTGGTGGGAAAGGATACCCGGCATGTGTATATGAGAGAGTCAGTGTGTGAGGGTGGCGCTATCATGACTCGCTCTCCGGGCGATGGCGTGCGGATTGGTCGTTGAATATTTATGAAGTTTGTACATCGAGCTGCCCTCTTTCCAACGCTATAACTTTTTCTCTTTGCCTTGCTTGGCCTATCGGCAGTGCAGCGCTACAGAAGGGTAATTTTTTTGTTTTGTTTTTCTTATTTTCGGGAAGTTGCCGTCCCCTCGTATCTATAGGCTGAAAAGGGAAGACACGGCACCACCCTTTCATATAGCTGCAGATGATGAAACCGCGAGTCTTGCAAGACACTTTTTGTGGCATTAGCTAGTCCTACGTGCTTTTGTGTGTGTGTGTGTGTGTGTGTGTGTGTGTTTCTGAAACGTCTTTTGAGCAGGCTTTAAATTTTCACCAGCGTGTTCTTAACTGCTCCGAGCACGCATTGGGGAGTCCCGGGGGGAAGTAGCAGAAAACAATATATAAAATTCATCTAACGAGTGTTCTACTTAGGAGAACGTCATAGAGCAAATATTTAGCGATTTTTAGTGCAGAGCTATTACAAATGCATGCTGCTACCGCTCCGAGTGTTTCAAATATAATTTGCAGTGCTATTGATTTGAACTGAGAATGAGAAACATCCGGTTTATTCGATTCTTACCGTTGCAACGCGCCCGAGGTTTCCGAAGTTTTGTTGATTGTACTGTTGCGCATTTTCTTTCTGCTAGATACCGAATATCCAAAAAAGACATAAATGCCCACTTTTTTGCAGAATAAGAGCACTGGTTTATTTTTCCTGTAGGTTTCACTTCTCAGCCATTCGATGAATAAGGTTTACAGATAGATTTTTGCGTGCCTCATTCCTCAAAATACGCTTGTGAACCGCCCCCTGGCAAGCAGGACAGAATATTCGGAGTTTCTTTTTTTTGTGTGTGTAAGTGTTCCTTCTGCTTAAGGTACTTGACAGAACGAGCTCGCAATACTACATTTTAAAGAAGAGGAGGAAAACGGTACAGATGTTCTGTGAGTTCTTTCCTAATGCGTAAACATACTTTCGAGCAGCTCTGATATACACCGAGCCCCTTTGAAGTTGGCTTCATTGCTATATACAAGTGCATTGCTGAAAGGACATCTTACAGGGGCATGCAGCTGTCTTTAATGTAAGCAAGAAGGCCACGTGTGCCGCAATAAAACGGCGTACCTTGACGCCCTCTGCAGTGGGCTTCACTACTATACACAAATGCATTGCTACACTCAGATACAAGTTAAGAACGGCAATATCTCGTGCAGCGTGTCACTCCGCCGAAGCGACGGACTCGGGTGTCAACGCGACTCGGGTGTCAACTTCTGTTGTCGTTCTTAAGTTTTCCGCGAGTATAGCGCCTCGCGTCAAGCGCTGATTTTTTTTTTCTTTTTTTTTTAAGTTCGGCTTTGTCGATTGTGAAGGTACTTGTTATCTACATTTGCACTGTTATAACGATTACACATAGAATGTGTCACAATAAAATCAAAACTTGATTTCGATGTGACACTCGCCAAAGACGTCTAACGCACTAAACGTATGTCTTCCCTCGCATGCATGTTACTAAATGGAATGCTCTGTGAAAGAAGTCTTTCTTAAACGCGAAGAGAATAATCAATGAGCTGATTATTTAATAATGTCGTTATCAATTTCGCTGCGCTTTAGTAGATATTTCATGACCACTTCTGTTTTCGCTGTCTCTTTAATTTTAAAGAAAGGACCGCTCCTGTTTGGTAACAGGACACGGCTGCCGTTCGCGTTTCTTCATTTAAGAGAGTGCCCTTCCTTCAGAGTTCTCCTGAAGCCGGGCGACGTGCCGTGGGGCAGCAAGGCAGCCGATTCGATCCAGATGCCCCGATCTCCTCCAAGGCGTTCCACTCTCCCCTCCCTTTTTCCTTCTCATCCATCGGGGCCCGGGCGATAACCGGTGGGCCCTATCCGGAATCGGCCTTATCGTACTTTCTTGTTAGCGCTCGGTCTCAAGCGGGATTCGCGTGGCCGACGCATTTCCCCCGGCAGCGCCTTCTTTTCCGATTAACCTCCTCTGTTCGTGCGCACTTATACCCCGCACTCCCGCTTAACACACGCACAGACGGAACCGCGAGCCCGCAGAGATAGACGCCACGGGCTTCAGCGCTGCCGTTCCAGTGTATACATATATATACGTATAACAAAAAGGAAGCCTTCACCCTCGTTTCCCCAGCGCGGGATTCGGATGCTGCAGGTTTTATTTGCCAGCCTGCAGAAGCAGCGATGGTGTCGAGCCCGGGAGAAAGGCCTAGCGGGAATGTCCCTGACGGGCAGCATATCCACATTTCTTCGTCGGCCAGGACTGGCCGGAGGAAACGACATGGCCGGTCAAGTAAAACTTGCTCCTCTTTTCCTGGGCCCTTCGATCGGAAGCTGCTATGCCCTTCCTTCCCTTGCGCTTTCGCGTGGCTTCGAAATTCTGAAGCTCCGGGCCGTCAGCGGGATACGGGGCTGCTTCCTCGAGCTGCCTCTGCTTCTCTTTATAGTGCGCAAGTCACCGGCATTTCGCTTCCTATGTTCCGTTTCCAAGGGTTCCGATGGCTGCTTGCGATGCGTGGGTGAGATACCAGCGGCGCAAGCCTAATTCGAGGAAAGCAGGATTGATCCCCCTAGATTTAAGGACCGCTCCGAGACGGAAATGGGGGAATTCGATTTCTTCCCTTCAAACGTCTTTACCGGGCTTTGTTTAGCTTCAGAACTTGTTCGAAAGCTAATGCCGGGATGCGTACTCAATTTTATTTTGTCGCCGCAAAAGTTCATTTAGCGGACTGATCCAAATAACGTCATGTCCGTCTGGCTGCGTGGGTGTTTGTGTGCTGCGCATTCCAGAGCTCAGGACACAGAGCGAGTCCTCTGTGTGCCACGGTGTATACGTGTGGTTTCTAGGGGTGGGCGATTGATCAATTAGCCTCCCGATTAATCAATTAATCCTTTATTCGTGATTAATTTTTTAATCTGGTAATCGTTTGAAGTCAAATTTTCGAAATGAAACAAGGGGGTCATGTTTAAGTATGGGTATGTGTACTGAGTATCATATTCATGTTCAAATAACCCGCCATGCGTCACATATCCAACAAAAAAAAAAAAAACAAAAAAAAAACAATGCAAGTATGCTCAGAAATGATAGTGATTAAAACAACAAGCTGGTAGCCAAGACAGATGGCAGAAGGGCTACTTTTAACACTATACATAATAGAAAAAACGGCGAGCGGGCACTCAGGTCGTTTTACCGCTAAGTAAGCCAACTATGGGGTAAGTGAACCACAATAATTCGGCGCCGCCTGCAATCACGCCGACTGCCAATATTACTGATTTTAGAAATAGTGTGAGTGCGAACGCGGTGATAAGCGTCACACCCGCGTATTTCCAAACGCTCCGCTGCACAGAGGCAGAGAGCGCGAGGCAGAACGGTAAATGCCGTCATTGGTTGCGCCCCAAACCTAAAGCGACCTAAAGCATACCAAATCACTTTTAACAAAAACAATACGTAGATTTGTGTCTGAACAAAAATTAAATTTAGAAAAGAAATGTGAGCAATAAAAATGAAACTGAGAGATCGATCTGCTGGGGCTCGAACAGAAGCCAACAGCGCCAGTAAGTACTCTACCTCGCGGCCGCAGAGCCTGAATGGTAGGATCCTTTTAGCAGGCGCTCAAAGGAATAGCGCGCGCAGTGACATCACACATGTCACGTGGGTGCTCTGTGTTGCGAAGCGTTTGGAAACACGCGTCCCACCCTCATCAGCGCCATGATGATGATCTGCTTAACTCAAGTAGAGTGTCGGTGAACAGGCCGAGGAGAATATTGATAATATCTATTAGTATGCTCTTATGATTAGTATTAAATAGTATTTTTATCAATTTTCTTCTTAAACCAACGCAAACGATTAAGCTAACAATTAACTGATTAAAGCCTGCCGATATAAAGTTTTTAACCGACGCCCAGCCGTAGTGGTTTTATAATAGACGAAGCACGTCGATAACACCGAGGAAGCCATTGCGCGCGGTTTTTCTTACTGTTCACAGTGTTACGCCATTATTCTTATCTTCTTATAGCCCTACCTGAGGCGGACGTGGACCGGTACATCTGCACAAGAGTTACACTGAACGCACGTGCGCATACTTTCTCGACAAGCGTGTGTAGAGAAATCCCGATGGTTTTTCGGTCGCACCGAACAAATGTCAACCAAAGTTTGAGATGCTCACATAATAGGCTAGCCGTAACTAAATCTATGCTAAGACTACCGAGGAAAAAGCCATATCGTGATCTATGGACGCAAAAAAAAAAAGGCTTGTCACGTAGTTCGGTTGGCTGAGACGTGAAATGGCGTCATTCTTCGAAGTTATTACGACAATTGCGGTGACAGCCTGAGCCCGGCCTAACGCAAATGTTGCCTTCGAGAGAAAAATGGTTTAAAATCATTTTGAATGTGTCGGTAGAAGAAACGTGCATGAAAGGTCTCCGTTCATGGTAATAGGAGAAGTTTAACATGCATGTTATATTCTTGCTCGCGCAGACATCACAACGAAAACAAAACAAAGCAGAACAAAAGGGGGGGGGGGATGTGGCGATAGCTTTGTTTGAGAGCTTTTCTGTAACAAAGAGGGAATGTAGTAATTATTCTATACTTGAGGCTGCGTTGTTGTGTATGAGACCATGTCCAACTTCACAATTCAAGGCCACGTGCTTCGAGTGCCAGCCATCGTCCGTCGATCGCAAGAAATATTCACCACTATATCCATGAAATGGCACTTCTTCTTGCAGGATATTGTCTAAGAAGCTGCAAAGGGTTAATTTATGTGAGAAATTCTCATTTGTGCAAGTGTAAGTATTGCCCGTGAAGTGGTAATAAGAAGCCCACTACAGTTTTAATATTTGAAATGGAGACGGCATTGTCGTCACCTCGACGCAATCCACAAAAAACAAATAAGCGAATAACACAGTGAGCCCATGGTCGTCGCTCTCCGTATATTGCCCAACATGACTCATGGGAAGGTATTTGAATGATTGTTAAAGTCAAACTTTCTTTATGTGCGGTACAAGCATCGATTATTCAGTCACGCAGGATGACACGTTGAATTCGCGAGTTCTGTGAGCTGGGGATATTTCTGAACCATTAACCGTGTGGTTGAAAGGATAGCTACAGAGTAATATACAAGACCTATAGCGATACTTATAACGTACACCGAAAGCTTGTAGAGATGGGTGGCCTTGTTTTCGCCTCCAACATAAAAAATACCAGCCACCGGCTCCAGGAATTCAACCTATCTGTGCAAGCAGTGCTCCTCTTCATCAGCCAGTTCGAATATTTGCAACTTATTCCGATCCTACGCAGAACTGTCGGGATATTCACAATGGCTATATTTTGTACGGCGCACTCGGTAGAAGCTGATTTAATACTGTCAAGCCTGGTATGCTGACGCTATATCCACAGGATTATCCAATTCAGATGCCGAGTCTCTACATCAAACAGTGCCGTGGGCTTGATCGAATACAGCGAGAGACGCATTGGTGAAGAACGCGCGAACATCCATTTATGTTCAAGCCTGGTTTTGAAGGAGTGGCTGACTCAGTTTCGTCTACTTCGGGGAAACATATATCTATAGGCCATGCCATTACATCGTAGGTGTTGTTTTGTTTTAGTTCGCGTTTGTAAGAAAGTATCCCATCTTTTTTTGCGACTAACCAAGAATTTTCCCCGCACTCTTCGCGTATAGTAAGGGGACTGTGGAAATGTGGAGCCCCAGTTAGGCTAATGACTTGGTACGCGTATCCAGGTGCCGACCATTATTATTTGCTTAAGCAGTAGTCTTCCACATTAAAGCTGCCCTTCGACAAAATCAGAACGTAACAGGTAACAACGCCGTACGTTAATGCCGCGATGCTTATCTTCCTGATGTCGACCTTCGTATTCATACTCACATTCATATTCAAACCAAAGACAACGCATTCCCCCACGCTTACCGGCGCTTCACACACAAAAAAAAAATCGCAGTGGTTTAGCTCGGCTATGCCAGGATATACGTGGCGCGAGCTAAGGTTCAGCTGGTTATTCTTAGGTTTCCTGGTTGTCTAGGATTGGCTGATTATCATGCTTACTGCTGCTAAAATGATTTCCAATCCAATCCAATCCAATACAATGCAATACAATTTAATCCAATCCAATCCAATCTAGTCGCGGCGGTGGCGGCTCCGGCGCGCCAGCTGTGCGCCGTGAGACGTCACTGCTCCTCGCGCATGCGCAGCACGGCTCTCCAGGAGCCACGCGAAGCTGCTCAACTTCGGCCAGTATAGCTCACGCTACAAAACAAGTCGAATGATCGGCAGAGCAACTCTTTCCGGAGCCTCGTGCTCCTCTCGCAGCGCTCTCGTCTCCCGTGGCATCATCACTCGGTGACGTCGAGTGACAACAATTTGCTCGAACAGCGCGCGACAGCGTCCAGCACTCGCGGAGCGAGGCCTTTACGTGCATACCACGGCGTTAACCGCCACTGCGGCGCTGGAGGAGCTGCAGCGGGCAGTCGTGCGTGTATTGCCCCACGGGCGCTGCAGGGAAGAGGGAGGCGCGTGGCGATTTACGATGAGCGATTAGACTTTACTGCCAGAATAGTGGCTGTGTTTACGGGCTCGTATAGCGCCTCACGGTCAAGTGGCGGCCGCGGCGGCGGCGGCGGCCCGCCCTCGTTCCCCGCAAGCACTGCCCGCGAGGCCAGCAGAAGAGGTGCACTAATAAAGGCTCCGCATTAACCCCACCCCCTGTCTGTACTACTTTGCTCTCGAACCACCGCCGGGACCTATTGCAACATTTAAGAATCGCCACTGGCCCCTTTTTAACCCTCGAGCGCCTTCCCTGTTGCTTTGCTGCGCTGCTTCTGGCGCTGCCATTGAGCCTTCCAACTGCCCATACTCAAATTCATTCATTCATTCATTCATTCATTCGTTAATTATTACTGCTAGCCGTGTTCCCGCTATTAGAGTAATGGAAAATAAAAACAGTGCGCCTTGCTTGGACATCGACGCTGTCAGTGAGGAATAGAAGGCTTGGGTTTAAAAACAACAGATAAAGGACTTCAAACAGTTGCAAGTCCTGACTCACAAGGCATCACTAATAGTGGCGAAGACGTGGGCAATGGTGAAACGGAAATGGCAGTGTAATAGAGAAACAATGCACAGCTTCACAGTTTGTCTTCATGTATACACAACGGAGGCAGTATACATCAGAAATTTAACATACACGTGGGTCAGTTCTATTTTAGGAATTACAACAAAAGGGCGCCTTTAAGAAATTTCAAAAAGGAAAAGGACGTGAATCGACGCGTAAGTCCTGTGGCGTGTATGCAAATTAGATGCGCTCTTGTAAGCACGTCCTTTTTCTCTGGACCAGTGGACGACCGCGTAAAGTTGGCCGCTGCTGAACTCTCGTGGACGTGTGATATACAACCGAGAGAAGACGGGACTAGGACGCGCAATGGCGGCATCTTAAAAAGAGCGCTGCTTTAGCCTGGTTTATAAGCGTCGCGCAGGTTGCCTGGGTGTTTAAATGGATACGCATATATTATGCATTCACTGGCAGCCTCTGTTACCAGGAATATTTAAAATTCGGTAGGACTATAGGCATTTCAGTGTCAAGAGAGGGCGGTGAACTTCTTGTTTGCATTTGGAGTGGGAGGCTCCACTATAGAGTGTTCAAGATTTACGTTCATATTACTCATTGAATCGCCCCATTATAAACTAAATTGAGAGCAACGGTAATTTTACTTCCCACGTGCATTTACAGCCAGCGAGTTTTGAATAGCAGTATTTGTAAAACAGCTGCGATATATTCGGTTAGAAATGCAAGCGCGGTAATGATGGTCTTTTGTAACGGACAAAACACATAATTTCTTCCTTGAGGGTAGCTCGCCACCATCTGTAAATACTATTTTACCTGACTCAAAAAAGAAAAAGCATTCGAATGTTTCTTCAATTATCAACCTATACTTAATGTTGTTTTGAAGCTTTCAAGCTAGGCGTTCGATCTGCGCCGCACTCATTGGCTGAAGAGAAATATGTTAATTGGTACTTTTAGCAACTGCATTCGCCACAAGGGTTAGCACGCTCTTCCACAGCCTACGTGTACAAAAGGGAGAAGAGCGCAGATTGGCGATGGGACATCCTCTACTTCAGTTTGGTATTGCACGGCAATAATACTAGTTTGCGGGTGTCACACAGTGGAAGAACGGGAAAAAACGGAGGAATTCTAGAAAAAAAAACTGTTGAGTATTAAAAAAATATGCAGTTGAAAACATGCAATTTAAGTCGCGCTCGGCAATATTAACGAATGTTTCAAAATATGCATCGAATATAAAATAAAAGTGAGTCTACTTTGTTGCCCTTCTGTTCTCGACTGGGTAGCGGGAAACTTTATAAATTAGTGTTATACAATTTGTGTAACGATTACACGTTTTGCGGTTTCTTCTAAAGTACGCAAAGCATTTTTGTGTAGTCTTTTTTTTATTTTTGTCTAGGTAGCCCGGACTTTCAAGTATTTCATGCTTCTAGGCGGAAAACGTAGACGGCTCTTGCTTTCGCTATATACACTCCATGTCCAAATACGCGAAGCAAATGCACGCCTATTGCCCTTCCTCATTACTGGCTTGCACATCTTTTCCCTTGAGAAAATGTTATTGTGCCGAGAATAATTCATTATTTCGCTGTATGCGGACGCAAATGGTATTTTCGAAAGGCGATATTTGGTGTTTGGTTTTCGCAAACACGGCAGCGAACAATATTAAATGGATGTGGCCCAGTGCACAGACATGTCATCTCTCCCAGAATCTTTCTGGGCACGCTTTTCTGAGATTAATTGGTAAAAACAACTTGTCTGAGTATTCCGTGTATTCGTTTGCTTTCTGTGTGAGTGAATCGGCTTCAGCTAAGGGAGATCAACTATGGTTTGCTCATGGGCTCCGTTCCAGCCATCCGTTGCTGTTTCCGAGACTCCAGCGACTCAAGCGTTGCGTTAACTAAATTATTGCCTTCAAGGAGAACAAGGCTGGGGCCCTAAACACAAGATTGACGAACTACAGAACCAAGAAAAAAAAAGGAAGCCAAGGAATGTAGAGGAGAAACGGCGAGGGGGAGGCCAAGGGCGAAAGCAATTTTGGCTTTGGTCAGGCGTAAGAAGAAATAACGCGCGCCTGGTGTGTTGTTCCCAGTTCGGGCTGCCGTGTTGGCGCCCCGCCATAGCATAGCGGCAGAGGCAGCGGGAGCCCAGCCGCTTCGATTCTCTGGGAAATAGTGAGGTCTCTGGGAAGCGTTTCCCAGAAGCGTACCTCTCGAATTCCGCCGGGCGGCCCGAGAGCGCCAGCCTCCTCCCCTCAATTTTCCCGACCCCGCGGCACGCCGGGCTCCCTTCTCCCTATTGCCGCTTTGCCCCTGCCGCCTGTTTTGCGCGCTTTATTTTCTCCTCCCTCACGCAGGGAGCGGCGTAGCGAACAAGAAAGAGTGCGGGGAGCGGCACTCTGCGTCGCCCTGGCAAAACCAATTGAGCGCCGCCGCCCCACCGCCAACCCTGTTTTTTTTTTTTTTTTTTCGGTCTTCCTTTAGGCGTGCTCCAGCGTTCCCTGCCTTCTTATCACCTCCTCCCCTTCTTCCCGACAGAGGCCGCCTCCTCCCCCCGCCGGGTCGTTCTTCTTCCGTTTTTCTGTCTGCGCTACTTGTTGGCTGGCCCTCCTGGTCCCGTTCAAAGCCGGCGTGTGTCGTTTTTCATCCTCCTCCTCGCGCTCCCTTCTCCCTCATTCGTTGCCGCCTGCATCTCTCGGGCCTGGAAGAGCGGGCGCGCCCCTCCCACCTCACGCGGCCATCTTGCTGCTCTTGCTCTTGCTGTGCGAAGGCGACTGAAGGGCGAATCTCCTTGAATCTTCCGGTCTTTGGCCGGTTTTACTTTCTTCCTCGTGCGCGTTGCCAGCCGCGGGAGACGGGGAGGAAAGCGGACCTCGTCTAATTTACGTTGCCAGGGGCAACGGGCGGCCGAAGCTGCCACCGCGGCTGCCTTCCATTGCCGCCGACTCTTCAGAGCGTTGGCACGAATGGAAATGACGTCGCTTTGTGCCCCGTAGTTAGTACTTTGTTTTCATTACGGGCATTTCCATCGGGTACAGGGAATTTGTGGAGATTAGATTTGCGATGTTATTGGATCTCGCGAATACATGTTTCAAAGTGACCGTATTGTGAGTTTTGTTGTTGTTGTAAGCACCCGTTACTCAATTAGAAGTATAAACTTAGCTGCATTCTTGCGATTTTTCGGGATGTCGGAGGTATTAAAAGACATCGCTCTTCAGATCCCCACCATTTTAATGAAAGTTGCTAACTCAAGACGTGATAAGACACAACTTTAATACCAACATTCGTCTTTTTCTTTTGTCTGCATCCAGTGAGTTGCCTAATAGCACTTGAAAGGTAATGAAGAACTAAAGGGAAATTATTCTCGCCCCGATGTCTCTGTTTGGGATTTTCGAGTATGAGAGTACGAGATGTGCCACTCATGAAATCACTTTATACATGCCAAGCTAACATGAGCAACAGAATGTCGAGCCAAGAAGAAAGAGGCAGGCGCGTCAGTCTTGCTTACAGAAATGGTTCCAGAGATTTGCCGCGTCGTCTCGTTCGGAAGTCGCTCTCCTCGATAACAACTGTAGTTAAACCGGTTTACCCAGGTTAAGTTAGCCTCGTAGATAGGACGGGTTTTAGTGCGAGAGGGTTAAGGGTATCATTTGCGAAGCGCTCACGCTAAGACATGAAGAACACCTACAACACCACAGTCGCAACCTGAGACTGCTGAGTGTGCATGTTTGGGAACTGCGCGTATGTGCTTAACTGAGAATAACCAAGCCGCAAATCCCCCTCGAACCACTCGCATTAACCACGCCAAAATCCACTAAATCTAGCATGTGATGCAAGGTGTGCCTAGTATTGGCTTAAATAAATGGTATGCGTCACATAATCAGTGCGGTGGTTTTAGCCATCATTGCTCGCAAAAAGTGTTTAGTTTACTGTACGTACCCCCTCCCCCCCCCCTCCCCCCCCTGTAATCGCGTGTTAAATACCGAAACAGTAAATCCTTAGCACTCCGGCTTGGTGACACATCATATCGCGTCATTTCATCAAGCGTTCGTTGAAAAAACATGAGGCTAATGTTGACCTGTTTGTTTATGGCATAAACGCCGAGGGCTGAATCCTCGTTCTCAGTGTAAACCTGCTTAAAACACTTCAGGAAATTACGTTATTTCATGCCCCGACAGGGACGCTGTAAATAACATGAATGCAAGAAGAGTTCCGTTATTCCACATGAAATCCCGTCTCGGCAAGAACGTAGCAACGTCTGGTGTTGTGGAGACAGGGCGTATACTTACAAACCCCTTCCATCAATCTTTTTTTTTTTTTGGAGGGGGAGGAGGAGGGGAGAGTAAATAGGGGGTGGGTGGCGGGGACGCTGTGTACATTTTCGCCGAGTCATTCGATCTGACGCTTTTCTCCCTCACTGTGTGCGGAATCCGTCCTCCTTCGTTCGCCTCGCATGTCTGGCAGTGAAGCGGTGGCAGAAGCTGTAACCCAACCCACGCTAGTATGTTGTGCGGTCTCCAAATGGCCCGGGTTAAAACCGGACGCGCGTTTTCATCACAGGGCTGACATTCGGAAGCATTTGTTACTCCAGCACTTGGGACCTGTTTGTCAACGCTGTCACAGCCCGGTTGTCAGCCTCAAGATAACTTATCTTTCCGTTCATCCGGCCATCGTGGTGGTGTATGCATGACTTACCTAAAAAAATATTGGTTCTAGCACGGCTGATGTGCATCGTTTTTTTCCTTCTTAAACACCCATAGCTCAGAAAGCAATGTTTGACACGGATTTTCGTGCAGGTTGTTTCTTAGGACGTTTCCGAAAAGTAGTGACTGGCTTAGTGAAACGTACAATAAGCTGGGGGCTGCTTTTTTGAGCGCGAAATAAAGTCTGCGCATTGGCACAGTTAAACTTTTTCCTGATTATGCGAAACATGCGGCAGCAGCTATTGCGGTTTCCCGATCTATCCGTTCCTGTCATTTTGATCCCTTCTACAAAACCACTATCGGTCGTACAGTTTTCTTCAGTAGTGGCATCTGCACCCGGTTTGAGAAACTGCTGATATGCCGCTATGCTGCCATCGGCTTGTCCTATTGGGATAGTTACTGCACTACCTTGGCAGTGGTGCCATATTCCAGTAGAGCAACAAAAAGCAACTGCTTCCAACTGTGACATTTTCCTGCGGTCGGCAGGTTTTTCTTTCTGTACAGTTCATTTATTTAAAAAGGTAAATGTGTGTACGAGTGCTAACGTGCGAGGTTCGAGTCGCTCGTGCTTTTTTTTTTTGTCTTCTATCATTTCAAAAATGTTTGGATTCGAATAATATGTATATAGAAAAACGGAATGAGTCAATGGGCATGAAAAAAACTGAATAAGGAGAAATGTTTTTGCAAGTTCTTAGAAGCGTTTAAAAATTGTTCGTAATCGCTCCTCTGTAGCAAAAATTCTCCATCTGAATAGAATGGTAGAAAGTCCCGCATATTTATCGTCGTCCTTTGTGGCAGCCATTAATCTCCATTACGCAAACATTTGTTGCGATTAACAAAATGAGCAAAGCATTGTACAACAGCGTGAAATTGTTAGAGCAGTATCGCTTTCTTCTTTTTTCAAGAAATAGATTGTGGATTTACACGTATACGCAGGTTTGACTGTAACAATCTTGGGCTACGGTGTAGCATCATGCCCAAACAGGTGTAATGCATTTTTGCCGGGTGTGCGTGCACTGCGGAAAAGCCTTCGTAAGTGTAATGAACACGGGCTCTTGTTCTAACACTTGTAATGCTTTCTGCAGAGCCTACGTGGTCTGCAGAGAAGCCTGTATCGTGGACGCGTATGTGTATTCCCTGAATTGTGTGGAGCGGTAAGCTGTTCCTCCCCGCTCCGCACGATCTTGGTCCTACGGTGGGGGACAGTGATTGTTTCAAAGCTGAACCTCGCTATAATAAAGTTAATAACTGATCAGGAACTATACCTTAGTATGACTATCATTTCGCTATATAGCTATCGGTGTTATCGGCGTCTTTCCCCCGCTCTGTGTATACCATTAAGATTTCCGGTACCCCATGTTAGTGCCTGGCACAAATCGGCGTTTTCATTGGCTTCAATTCAGAGTTCACTCCAGGCCTTTAGGGTTATAAGTAATTATTGTAAAAATTCAGCGTGGGTCAAATTACACAACTATATTGTTGTGTACCCGCCTCCACCCCGCACCTCCACCAAGATGTTACGAGGCAGAACCACGCAAACGCAGTGTATTGACGAAAATTACAATGCTAGGCAATGCCACCGAGAGAGTACAGAGACTGGTAGCTGTAAGCCCTTCGTCCTCTTCTAAAGTTCAGCCCAAGCGGCACACAGCCGTAGCTGCCCTCATCGTCTTCTTCCAACTGTTCCGTGACAATATTGAGGATATACCAAGCCATTTTACACTTATACTTCGCTAATTTGTGCATTACTTTGTGAGTAATGCACAAATTAGCGAAGTATTTTAAAGCATTAAAACCAACCTCGCCCCCCTTCTTTGGAGGACCCTTCCGTTACTTTCGGTATGCCATCCGAGTTGTTCTTTACGTTGGAAATTGCGTCTCCGAGGGGAAACATGTTATTTATGCCAACGCTGAACTTCTTCCTCATTAGCTGCATGCTTTACTGCCTTTTAATTAATGTTTCTTCAATCTTCGCCACTTTGCACCTTAGAAACCCGAAGGTCACTAGTTTTGCTTCTCAAATATATATGAACAACTCCGCCAATTTCGTTTGGTTTCTCATGCTGAAACTTTTGAAAGAGAAATAGATTAAAAAGGAGGGACAGGCAGACCGACGCAGAGAACAGTGTTTAATGAAGCTGGCAGGATTAGCTTCGCAAAGACGCCAGCTTTCCTTGTGAGATAGATGAGGAAATAGGTGCTAAACGTTTTGGCGGATGCTTAAGCTTTCTTAAGCTTTACCTTTTTAGCGGGGAATGCGATAGCATTACCAGGCCCTGTTCGCTCGCATCAAAACTGTCCGTGCAGTGAAAAATTTCCGCTTCTGCTCACAACGCTTTCTGTTGCGACGTGCAATACGGTCCCGGGAGTTTCAGAGGGTGCCGAAAGGTTGGGCGGCGGGATTTTAGGGGTCGGTCAGCATCGGTAACAGTGGATGCGTTGACTCAACCACGACCCAAAAACGTCACTCAGTTCCAATCCCATTGAATGCGGCTGGCTCAGCGACCCCATGAAAATCAACTACCCCTCTGTTGAAACGACAACGATGGCGGAACGCGAAGCTTTCTTATCGGGACGGCTTACTGCATTGCGATTGTGCCCCCTAGTGCTTTACTGATACGGGCATTTCTTCGCTTTCCCTGGCGTTAAGCCATAATCGTTGTTAGACGGAGGGGGGCACATTTTCTGTCTAATTTTGCACGTCCATGCACCACTCTCCAAAGCCAGACTAGTTCGACCGTGTCGAAAGGGCGCAATCGAATAGACGTCGGCTTCATAATGCAAAAGACCCAGGTTCGATTTCGACCACAGGAAGCGTTTCAAGTTTTCTCTACTTCTCCCACGATCATCATCATCACCAGTAAAAGTTCGCTCTCTAGCAGTGTGCCTTGGGTGGACTACACACATTAGTGAAAAGCTGACAGCTTCGCTTTAAAGCATTCTGGGTGCTGAAAACCACGCATATTCACATTTAAGATGGTCCAGGTACTTGCCGACGTCCAAACGTTGACAGAGTAGACAAGTGCGCTGTTGCAGCTTAAACCAGGTGTGCCTTGTTGATGTGGGAAGGTGACCTAAATTAAATTTGATTAGGCTTAGATCACCGGCTCCGCACGCACTTCTTAGCAGTAGAGCCCAGATTTGCAGGAGTATTTATTATGTCGAAGCGTTGAATGAAAGTACCGGCATGCCATCCAAGAAATCCGCATAATTCGAGGTGGCCCCTTTCAAATTATGTGTGGTTTAGCGCGCTGAGTAAAGACAGTAAAGAGGTCAAAATTTATTTCGGAAACGTTTGATTTGCATCTTCCTTTTAGGTGGCTCTGCGGCCATTTTGCAGTTCTGGGCAATTTGTAGCTGCTTTGTGCGAACGAATTACTAAGAGTTTCAGTTTATACTTCTAGACTGCCGACTTCATAAAGCGTACAAAGCTGGCTTTCCCCCATTCCGTAGTCCCACACACAGTTCGGTCGCCGTCTGCAACATCCCGTGGATCGTCAGCAGGCTTACATCTGTGGAGTTCATTAAATTTCCGCAATTGCGCACCTCGTTAAGCTTACCCGGTTCTTTACGGACGCGCATAATTAATAAACTACGCAGTAACCGTAATAAGCAAGATTATTTTTAAGTATTTACGATTGCTATTTACTGTGGCCCTCTGTACCTGCAGATTGATTAAAACATTTAATGGGCTTTGTGCGGGTGCATACGTTGTTGTATTGTTGCCAGTATTAAAGTATGCTGAATTTTGCTAAATTTGGACGTACCCAGCAGCAAAAGAAAAAAATAATAATAAAAAAAACGAAAGCTCCCCCAGGAATTGTGTGCCTCGAAATCGGGCAATCAACCCACCGCGGTGGCTCAGTGGCTAAGCCTTTGTGGTGCTGTTGCCAAGGTCATGGGTTCGATTCCCGGCCGCGGCGGCCGCTTCTGTGACGGAGGTGAAAAGCGAAAACGCCCGTGTGCACGAGATTTCGGCGCACGATGAAGATCACCAGGTGGTCAAAATTAATCCGGAGCCCTCCACTACAGCGGGCCTCATCGCCTGTGTAGCGTCGGCGGGTTAAACTTCGCAATCAATCCCATTAGGGCATTCAATAGAGTGCCCGAATATTACATTTTGTCCTGTGTTTTTCAACGTCGCTTCATCTTCCCCCTTTCCCCCAAAGAAACCAGTCAGCAAGCATTTAAAAGCGACGATGCGATGTTCAACTCCACCTGCGAAGTTGGTTTCACATCAGTGCTTGTGTGCTCAGCGGAAAGAACATCCAACGGCTCCTTCCTTATAGTTCACGAGAAATACTCGAACTATCAATACTAATACGAATCATTACACGGCCAATTGGAAGAAATATTTGGTGCAGACGTTTGCAGCAGGCTTATAAATTCTTCATCGGAGTGATGCGTTTCATAACGTGTGCTTCAGAAAAGAAAGCGCAAAGGGGACGCACCCTTTGGCGCAAACAGGGTATGCGCCGGCGGGATGTATTTCTTTTCACTCTGTTTCTGTTTGTCAGTATACGTGTAATGACATTCATAACCACATCAAAAATTCTGTTTTATCGATTTATAACGGATCTTTGCTGCTCACCTTGCCCGTCTTCAACACGCGCAAACAGCATCAACCCCTTTGAAACTTCAGCTTCCAAAATAGGGACACATTTTTGCTGCTCCCGAAATATCGGATATGCCATTACTGCACCGAGTTAAACGTGACCTTCTCAAACTACAATATAAAACAGAAGAAAATAGTTTACTAGACAATATATTCAATATAATTGGTGTTCCTAGTACTGATAACCCTGCGCCTATAATGTGTATTGGTACTTAATAATTATGCAAACTTGAAAAGTGCAGCAAAGATTTTGCCAGTCTGGCCACTTTTATGTTGTGGAATATTTTGTCAACTTGACGTCCTTTTTGCACCCCAGTGGCTTTGGACAACGACGCCGTTCGTATGACTGCAACATACGTTCGCTCGGTTTTGAAACAATCGTTTTTACCCTGTTTTGGTTCACAGGCAGTGCGCAATCAGTTTCGTGCGCCTTACTGCAACACCGTCATGTCCTGCCCTCTTCTTCCACGCCCCCGCTTCCCCCCCCTCCCCCCCCCCCCCGCTGAATTCTAAGCAAGATAAAAAGTTCCAAAAATGCATCATTAATCTATAATTGGTAGGGGTGAGAGATTGATCGGTTAACCTTCACATTAATCCATTAATGTTTCATTCGCGATTAATTTTTTTAAATGTTTAATCGGCTGAAGTCATGTGAACAAACTTGACCAAGTGTGACCCGCCGCAGTGGCTCAGTGGCTATGGCGTTGTACTGCTGAGCACGAGGTCGCGGGTTCCACTCCCGGCCACGGATGCAGCTTTTCTGATGGAGGCGAAAAGCGAAAATGGCGTGTGTACGAGATTTCGGCGCACGTTAAGGATCCCCAGGTGGTCAAAATTAATCCGGAGCCCTCCACTACGGCGCGCCTCATCGCCTGCGTTGCATCGGCGCGTTAAGCCCAATAATCAACCAAACCAAGTGTATCATGTTAAAAATCTGCGCAAGCATGTTGAGGAAAATATTCGCGTTCAAATAACCCCCCTCATGCCACAACAGTAAACTATGCAAGTATGAACCGAGATTATAGCGATGAAAACCGTAAGGTGGTAGCCAAGACAGACAGTAAAATGGCTATTCCTAATGCAAATATACATGGTACAAATACTGCGAGCCGGTACTCACACAGCTTCACTGTCGCATAAACTAACCCTGGCGTAAGTGAACCACGATAAATCGGTGTCCCATCCAATTAAAGTGAATGCATGTGATCTTAATTCAATAAGCAGTGCGAGTGACGAACGCGATAAGCGTCCCGGCCACATCAGTGCCGTGATGAGGACCCGCTTACCTAACCAGGAATGTCTGTGACGAGACTTAGAAGCATACTGGTATTATTGTTTTTGGTTTGTTATTCTAAAATATATTTTTTCATTTACCTTCACAAACCAACGCAACCCCTTAATAAATCAGATAACCGATTAAAGCCTACCGATTTCTATTCGACGCCCAGCCCTGGTAAGTGGTAATCATTTAGATCATTTTATTAACCTGACAAAACTCTTACTGCGTTGATTAAAGAGGTAAGAAGGGGGGTAACATGTCAATTTGTGTGAATTCATTTATTTAATGCTAATTTAGGCTCCCGGTCTCAGTGCACAGGGGACAGGATACAGCTGTCGGTATTTTTTGGCGAAGGCGATGCTGTGGTTTTGGGTATAAATACTGTGACCTGCCAGACAAAAAAAAAAAAAAAAGAAATAATGGCTGACATGTCGACTGGCATTATTTATTGTTTTGAAACAGTAAGTACTATTGATACTGAGTGTAGATAGCAGATTTTCACCAATTATTCGCATAAACTATAATGCTAGCAGCGTTTTCAGGTTAACATATACCGCAAGGGTTGAGGAGTTCTCGCATTTCCCTTCGTAGGAACATTTTAATTCGGGGGAATCCGCACGGAACATACGTACGGGATGCAAGAACGACTTTTTTACATTGATCTCAAGAATAATTTTTACATAGTTTTTTTTTATCATGTCTCGCTTTCAGGTGGTCCTGGCAGTATTGTCACAATGTAATGTCAGATAACTTTCTTTATTCTGTTGACTCTAAAGGCAGTGTATAATGTAATGTTGCCAGCGCATGGGGCCGAATGACAGCTAGCACAAAAGGAAGGGGTAAATATTTTTTTTGCTGTTTACAATCACGCAACTTTTCCGTTAGCTTTATATGTGGTTATGTCCTGTAAACTTTCTCGTCCGTCTTACTGCCCTTGTTTTTTACGCTGTTGCCTACAGCCATCGATGCAAGCAGTGGGAGAATCGCGCATTTACACCACAGCTACAAGCACATAAGCGCCGGTAAAAAAAAGAGAGGGAGAAATAAAAAAGAAGAAAACAACCAATGGACCTTTTCTATTGTCGATGTCCCTCTGACGAGCAATCATATCTACCACGGTAATGACAAAAACTTCAGACGAAATTTCAATTTAGTATACGTTACGTTGAAGCATTGAACTCGTGCACGCATTTTGTCTCTCCACATGCAGCTTGTATATTCTTAACTTTCCTGTTTCCATTAAGCTTGGACAATGAGCTCTCTGTCAGGAGATGAATCTAGTGAAATTTAGTTTCTTTAACTTCTTGTTATTTGTTCCCCGTTCTCCTGTTTGTCTTGTCTCGGTGCATGAAAGCCTCGCATTCACGCCGACGTTGTATTAATGAAAGTTAAGCTGACAGCCCGGGTCTATGTGGATTGCTTTTTTCTTTTCGCAATGTCAAGAGCTCAAACTGAGCCATTATATATTTCTGGAACAATCCTTTGTTATTCTATGCACGCGCTAAAATGCCATTGTGTTTTTCAGAATACCTTCACATTTCATGCTCTATATAATTGCTTTACTACAATACAAGTCATGATTCTCGTGGTCTACTATAAAGCGGTCTTTGCATGCTTGACACTGCGCGAAAGATAACTGAAGAACAAAATTTAATTAGGGCGTCAAACACAGTGCGGGACACTTAAGTTATGCTCAGTTCTATGGCTGTCGTGGTGGGCCTCGTTTCAATAAATCTGGTCGTCCCGTAGCTCCTTCGAAACGCCAGGTACACTCTTGCTTTGCTCTTTTTTTTAACCCGCTTGTATAAATGAACTGTAGTTACGGTCCAGCACGTGTCACGAATTCTCCAGCTAATGAAGGCATAACTTAGTGACAGAAGTGAGTGAAGTAGGGCTGAGGCGCTCGAGCCAGCTATAGCTTGGGTGAGATTGGCGGTGGTATGGCAGGACATGACTGAAAAAAATGATGCTGATGAGGCCAGACAAATTCGCAAATGGTATAATTTCGAAAAGAACTAAGTGTGACGTTTTCTTCTTTGTCAACCTTGGAACGTTTGTTTCAGGAATAATGAACTTCACCCAATTAACTATGCCAACTTTCTGCCTACGTCATTAGGAAAGGCAATATGACTAGCAAGGAAACTATATATTCGTCACAAAAATAGTACAAAGTTACCACGCGATCCGCAACAGACTGCCGTATTCATTGCAATTAAGCGGTGGAGCGCTGTCCTTTGTGGTATTAAATATGATCGAAAAAATCCCATTGTAATTCAATACACCACTCCAATCTTTTTGTCTCGCGCGAATTTCCTTTTTATTTTTTTTTTCTTGGTTCAGACCTGTTTCTGCAGTGGCACGGTTTGAAGAGACTGTAACGTAAAAATGTCCTAGTTGAATTTGTGTACCCGCTATTCTAATGGTTTTCTTCATTGACTCTATCTTAGGGTTTGCTCGCGGTCGCCGATCGTTCAAACGTTTCTTAGTGCTTGTTGAGGGGTTCTCATTTAAACGTTACTCCGAGTGATTTTTCATCGCCCGCACTCGGTTTTAAACATGACATCAGCGCACTCTACGGCTGTATAAAGAAGGATCCTTCATTCTGAATGTGAGCCGCGTGCATTGTGCATTTTCTAAGAAAAAAAACTGCATGGCCATCTCTTGCAGCCGTAACTATCGCTAAAGAATGGATAAAAACAGTGCGATATATCTCTGTAATTAAAGAAATTGGTAGACAACATATGTGCGCTTCCATTGCTGGGACACTGGGGACGAACTTCTTAAAAGAAAAAGTAAGTGAGGCTAAAGAGCCTAAAAATTAATAATGATAGGGGTGACACTTGTGGATAACAAAACAAAACCGTGGATTACAGAACAAACGTGACTTGTAGACATCATAGTTCAAGTTAAGCGGAAGAGATTGGAAGGTCATGTAATGCGGGTACGGATAACAGCTGCACCACGGAAGTGGCTACCAAGGGAAGAAGGGATATATGGAGGGTTGAGATAAGAAAATTCCAGGGCAATAAATGGACTCGGATAACTCGCGCAGCGGCTAAAAGTCTGCGGGAGAGGACTTCGTCCGCAGTAGGCACAACTGTAAGCTGTATTTAATGACGATGGTAATGATAATGATGTTATTGTGGGACATTTACTAATTAGTGTTAATAGGACTTACATTCGACGGTGGTATGATGATTATGATTATAATTCAGCTCCTCCTACATGGCGAAGAACAATTTATTTCAAGCTGGAGTTTATCGGCATCCGGCCTTCTGAGAAATAGATTAAGTTAGTCAGCAGAAGCGAGCGGGAGAAACGCGACATTTTTTTTCTCCGGTGATCCTTCTATGTGCCCCTATTCAGCTCTAGACGTCATGACAAGGGTGTTAATCTTCGTTAAACATGATAAATTTAATTAAACTTAGGTTAAATGTACAACTTTTCTTGCAGGAGTGGACGTATAAGAAAAATTGAAATCTCCAAATGCCTCCACCTTGCTTGATTACAAAGTGACTATCTTGTCATCAGCATCAGCTCATTTTGCGCTTTGAATCTCAATTATGTAAGGTACAGTTGACCTCTCATGAATCTCTTATGAGCTGCATTACTTCTGTGCCAACGTGCGCTCTTATTTTGGACGCTTATTGCTTATCTATATGTAAATGCGCAGTTAGGGAAGTACACAGTTGTGGTATTACAGATCTCTCCACCTCGTGTTGCTCTATCGTGAGATACAATTTTGTAAGGGGCGCATTTGTCCATTTGCTAAATATTCGTAAATTGGTTTTCCCAGAGCGGATGCCTATTATTGTTTTAATGCTGGCTTGAACTGATACGGTCCTCCAGTTGTAAATTACGGTTTACTAGAGTAGTTTTAGTGATAGATATGTTTGAAACGGTTCCTTTCGGAAGAACTGCATCAGCGGCCGTCACGCAGTTCTTTCACTGAGACGCAGCGACGGCACAAAAAACGTGAGTTCGCCTTAACGATAATCGGTACAGTGCCAGCGGATCAAAATTTCGCGTCGGAAGAGTTCGGCAGCGTCCAATATCTTATTCTTGGCTGGTGGTCGCGTAAGATACTAGATGGTATTATTTCAACACTTTCTTTCGGTAGCCGCAGCAAACACCGGGTGGTTTCAGTCAGATCTGCGATAAACTACTAATGAGCGGCGCGATGCCTTTCCTGCAAAGCTCTGAAGACCACCAGAAAAACTACGCAGCTCAAAAACAACGTAAAAGAAACTGCCAGTGCCGACTGAAATACAACTATATGAAAGCTCCGGGAGGGCACTTCCGGCCGAGCAAGCGGCCAGGCCTTCGGAGCTGTTTTTCTTTCAACAGCTCAACTCTCGCAGCAATAAAACTCACTAAGTTTGGCTTTGGCTTCGCTGTCGTCTGGACAGGCTCTTCTGCCATCTCGACGGGCCTGGAGCAGTTGCGTTCGGACGACCATTCGTCAGTGTCGGGCGGCACCTCCTTACCCCGGGCTCGGCGTTGGTTCCACTGCTTTTCATTGGCTGTTGAAGAAAGAGAACAATGATTGACGCATCCTCCAATGGGCACGCAAGCAGGTTGCTTCCAACAAACAGCCCATTCAGGTGACAACGAATATTGCGAGTATGTTTCTTCAAGCTTTGAATCTAAACGAAACGAGCTACGTGCCACCAGCTTTAATCAACACCGATGGTGAAAGGTAGGGCTTCTAATTCGTGCGTCTTATTCGGTGGGCAGCCGTGGTGGACTGACGTCACGTCGTACTAAAGGTAAGCACACAGTCTTCTTAAAACTAAACATACTCTTGCCTGAAGTATATACAGCGGCTACGATTACCGACAGTTGCGTCACAGGCAAAATAAGGTTTTTTTGCCACACAAGAATTTGTTGCACTGTAAATAATTCCTGATCCTACCGTGGGTGGCGTGCCTTCTGGCAAATGTATCACTCTGGTGGTTTAAGCCCAAATTAAATTTCACATTATCTGGCTATCACGTGGCTTGCACTCCCATTTAATTATTGCCTTAAATAGGCAGCCGCAACGCGATCCGCAACATTCCTTATATTTTGTGCAAATGGATTGTTTTGTGGAACACACAGTTTTAAGCTCAAGCAGTGGTAGTAGTGCATAAACACACAAAAAAGAACAAATTTAGACTTTCATTCACAAACACTCTTAAGTTCAAGCAGACATCTTCTAGCGTATTAGTTATTTTAAGTCCTGGTGGTCTCAGGCACTGGCACGTATCAGTAACTCAATGTGTGTTTTGTATTGGCAACATTACCTGCCCGAAACTGCGCATATAGTTCATTTTATGAGGAAATGCTTACGAATTCTGAGTGGCAAGAATGCATCTCAATTACTTTGCACAACATCCGCTTTTCGTGCTCTGTTTTGTCTCGTTGTCTCCAATGAAGCTTAGCCGGTTTTGTAACGTTGGCAACCAAACTTTCCCTTGATTCTAGCGAAGCCAACGCCGACCAGTTCAAGCCAGTGTAGCACTGTCTACGAAACGGCGACGCTGCGAAGGTAAGCGTGCGTTTTGTAGCTAAAGAAGACTTTTTTTCTAAAATGTGATATTTGGGCATCACTTTATTGCAGCAGCCTAACCAGTTTTCACGTGTGCAAATACGTCTGATTAGGTGGCCGGAAGTTCATATTCCGCGTTCAAAATTTAGACCGGGGTTTAATCGCAATGTCAACTTGCACTCAAACAGCATGCGACACTGTGGATGACGAATGTATTCGACAGAATGCGTGGGCGCATGAGCCCTGCAGGCTTCCCATCTTGATGCGATAGATTTCGTTATAATCTGCGTACACTCTAGGTATGCACCTATTGTGTACGCCCTGTTAAAACAGGTCCTGCTGCTATGCTTAGAACGGTTCGGCATGAGCATTCGTACAAAGCTGCAAATAACAACCGCTACGATTTCACAAACTATATTTTTCCAGTGTTCCAAAATGACGTATTCTTTTGCTCTTCCTGATTGAGATTGTCTGAACGAAGCTATTTGATAACGAGAAGACACAAGTGTCATCCCCTAAAGTTTTTCGCATACGCTAACACTTTTGCCTTAAAACCCTTATATACCACACGCAAGCGCGTAAATGTGCACTGCGAATAAATTTTATATACCAAGGACGTATTTTTTTCTTATTCTGCTTGACTTCGAATTCCAGAAATAAACAATGTAGGCCGCATTCAACTCTCAGCCCGCTACACCAGCTCTGGTACTTCCCGGCAAACAAAGCTAATAAATATGTTAACACTTTTTACCAACCCAGCGCAAAAACAATTTAAAAAATGGGAGTAGTTTCAATCTGGCAGAGCCTACATAATAAGCAAACACTCGTACAAATCAACACGCGTTCATAGCTGAGAACCAATATTTGCAAGAATCCAAGCTATAATGAGGGCTTAACTTTATTTGAATGAGCAAGCTTCTCAGAACAAGGATCCGAGGTGGTTCAACAAATCTCAACCGAAAAAAAGTAAAAGTAAATAAAGGACACCTCGCGTCGCTCTTCCGACATTCTATTGCGCAATTTTTTATTATAACTCGTTACATGTTAAGTATGATTTCCTTAAAATAAATTAACGTGCTTATCTGCTTTAAGTCATTCGGTAATTTTGGCGGAGTAGTGTAATAACGTCACAGAATTTAAATAAAACACTGGAATTTTGTAGGCAACACATTTTGAAAATATTTTATTTAGTTTTAGTTGTATCAGACTGGAAACTGGCGAGGCATAAACATCACATAATTCAATATTTGGAGGTGAGCGACAGTGGTAGCTGGTGTAATCAGACCTAAGAAATAATTATGACGTACGTGCACTAAATCAATCATGAATAACCATTTTTCATTAAAGAGGTATGAAAGTTACACCGTATGGCGCATTTTTAGGGTAAAGAGACCCGTACACAGAAAAATACAGGCGTACAATCGCGATCTACCATCAAAAATTGGTATACAGAATTCAAGAAACAATCTGATGCAATGCTTGTTTAATTACCGGTGAAATGTTTGGTACGTGTAAAGTGCGTAACAAAGGTAATAATCTATAGCACAATCGCTTATGTAAAAAACTTAATTTTTTTGGCTAGCTAATCATCCCCTTGTCGTTTTATGTTACAGTCATGGACGTCTGTAGCCCGCAATAATCCTTAAGCGCAACATAATTTTTCTTACTATACCTTCGGGGCTATGTGACCTTAATCGGCCTTGGGCACCATACAAGAATTTTCTCCGGCATTTCACCTGTATCTAGTAGGCTTCTTTAATCTCGTGTTCAGTTGATTAAAGTTACAGGACAGTAACTAACCTCCTTGTAATTAGACTGATTAAATCTTACCGCATGGGACGTTCATATTACCCCATTCTTTAATCCAAGAAATATCTTTTAAAGATGCCTTCACAATTTTTTCCAGGTAATTTTAATTTTTGCTTGAAAGGTGTGCTTCTGTATATGCAGAAAACAAATTATCAGCTTTATTTTTATAGCGACGTAATAAGCACACCTATTACGCAGCCTGACGTGACGTTCTTCTTCCAGGGCAATTCCGTTTTATCGATTCTTCTACTTGCCGTATCGAATAATATAGTTTATTAAATACTACATAGCAAGCTAGAAACAAATCAGTTAAAATATTTCATTGATTCACAACCATTCAAATATATATTTTGCGGAGTCTTTCGGCTGTTTACTGTTTATCGGAACCGGAAATCGTGCACAAAAGCTTCGGGACGTCGTCTGCTTCGTAATTTCCTGAGAACAGAAATCATGCAACCGCCCCGAAATTTGCTGATTCCGTGACCGACGGTTCTTTTTTCCACTTCCACCCCGCTAACATGCCAGAAAACTGTTGACTCTGCCTCCTATTTTGAGCGGAATATTCTATGCTCCGTACCTAGGCTCCTTTTCATATAATCTTAGCCCAGGACTTGACATGTTCAAGAGGCAAGCAATTTATCAATTTTATGCGCCCCGATGGAGTGGAAAGGGTTAGAGTTTCATAGAGATTCGATAGAGTTTGCGCCACAGTTTCATATTATGCTTACCTGTTCCTGATCAGCCGCGAGCCCATGGCTCTTTCTTTATTCAAATTCCCCGCCTCGCCCTTCTCCTTCTGCGATTCTCATTTCGCGGCTAGAGAAGGCGGGCTAGGCGATGTCCGTGCTTCGAGGCTCGGTATGCAGGATACAGGTTTGGACCGGCAGGGAGCGACCTAATGAAAACCGATGGTGGCCCGTGGTCCGCCTATCCTCGTGACCAGCAGTGTCTATCGCTGCGAACGGTGGTGGGGGAACCGCCTCTCCTAGAGATATTTTCTCTAGAGCCCTCGAGTCCGGCGCGCGCAGGTCCACTTATTCGTCCCCATCCCCCACTCCTCCTTACTGAATCGGTTCATCCATTTTTGTTTGGCGTTGATCCCCTCGGAGGTATATCGTCAGCGGCGCGACAGGAAGCGAAATTCCACGTTTGGGCTGACAAGGATGGTAATCACAAACGAGAAGCGGGGGCAGCAACGTTACTGCGCGATAGCAACAATTTGTTTCTCTTGGCCTGTTATAGCTTCCGTGTATTTTTTGCGACAGTTACTGAGAAGCTGTTACGTTCTCTGTTGGTTAATATTTGTTCAAAATAAATAGAAGCCAATTGTATATACGGCACAAAATGTAGGTAACGAGTTCACTGAGCAGCAAGTACAGCGCTGTGCATATTCGTTTTCCCTTTTTTTTTCTGTTTAGTAGTTTTTGCGCTGTTTGTTCTATCAAAATGTTCCAACTCGACAGATATTCCGTTTTAGCGAGTGCTTTGATCCCAATACAAGCGCTTCAACGGGCTGAAGAGAACAAATACAATATGCGACTGTATTTTGACTTACTAGAAATAGTTTGGTGGTTATTTGTTGTAGCGAGGGCTAAAGCGCTCAAGTCAAAATGTAATCGTTTTCAGATTGTAACCACCGTAAGTGTCTTACCACGCAGTGCAGCCCTCGGTAATGAATAACACTGAAGCTGCTGCACTTAACAGAGACCCGCCGACTTCACGTGGGGCTGTTGACTCTTCCCGTACGTCGCCTTCATAGACGTCGCCTTCACACTGTAAAAAATAACAAATATGACATAAGAGTGTGTACTGTCCCCAATAGGCGCGAATGGCTCACAGAATGTTCTAATGCTGTAAAAACTACTGTGTTACTTCTAGAAAAACCGATCTGCATTTGTACTTCCGTCCACAAAGACGTGATGTCGCCTTCATGGCTGCAAAAAAATGCGATGTAGGTCCCGCTATAGTCCAATTAGGAAACGAATTGGCTTATGTTCACAACTTCTCATCATCTTATATATATATATTCTATACAAACCGCACCCTCTGAAATAAGACAGCGTACCATAATACGCAAAATTCCGTGTCATTATTTCAGTTTCTCCGAGCCGTATAGTTCACGACGATGCAAACACCTTCCGTTTTTAATTAATAACGCTCCTAAGCCAGTAAAAAATGATAAAAGAACAATGCTGCATGGTTCGCAGTTGTATTGAGACACTCACTGGCGCGGTCAAGGATATTTCGTCTTGATATTGTGCCCCGAAGTCTTTCAGAAGGTGATATTTGAGCTTTGGTATATTGCAAGGCCAAGGAGCAGAATTATCAAGAGAAACAAAAGGGGGCGGGAGCTTGTTTTTTAAATGGTCATCTGTCGTTTTAAGGACAATTCGACACACGACCGACTAGCGGCATATTCTGAACGACGAGTGTAGTTTTTAACATTTGCTGTCTCCCTCGGACCCATGGCAAATATGTCCGAAGTAGGATTCCTTGCTTGTGTTCAGGTGCTGTGCCACCGAAATCGGCACACCTCCTGTCCGGGAAGAAGCTGGACGGACAAAGGCGTGTTTTGCTCGTACGTGCACCCTGACCGGGGACACGCCAAGAGAGGCGAGCACGCACCAATTTAGCTCTTTGCTGAGTCACGTATTCGATATTGCGTGCCTCCGGAGTCGAGCCAGGGCCAGTAAGGGGCCCCTCCAGGCGCAGCTTTTGCTGCTGCTGCTGTTGACGAGTACCGCCAGCTTCGATATCGCTTTGGTCGTATAAACAGGGTCATGGTCCTGTATGGAGGAATTTCTCATCTGTGGGCGGTATGTGTCCGGTCGTTATGGCATATTCAGTTTGAAGTAGCGTCGCTGAGGTGACGTGATTAAACAATAAGAGGTTAAACAATGAGCAATAAGCCTGATTAAACAATAAACGTGATTTAACAATTTCGCGAATAGAATACAAAAATAAAATTTCCTGTAAAGTATTCTGAACTGTAAGCACTGGCGTAATGGTGTGAAGTCACCGCCATGAAAGAGAACGGGTTGGGGATGAGTGCAAGCATTAAAAAATGTAGGAAGCTCGAAGTAGCGCGTAAGACTTAAAGGTAGCGAAGCTGTGCACAACCTTCACAACCATCACGAAGGTTTAAGAACACTATTGCAGCCGATTTGCTTCTTCTTCGCTGCCGCAATGACTGTTACTCCATCATTCTTGCTATAAGTGTGAGCTTCTTTTATTTATTTGGAAGTGATAAACATGGGACATGATTTTGGAGAGGCGTACGCTATGATGTGTCTTTCTCATTCCGAGCGAATGTTGCCATGATTGCGGCGAACACTGCAGTTTTTTTTGTTTGTTTTTTTGCTAACCTTGGCCAATCTTCCTAAGTGGGTATGCCTGGCTTGACAAACGTGCGCAGGGGACGCTGGGCGGTCGTCACGAGGCACGCACACGTGATCGCTAGGTCTTAGTTTTGTTAAGTACCAGACTATTTATTTATTTATTTATTTATTTATTTATTTATTTATTTATTTATTGAATACTACCAGCCTGAGAGCCAGGCCTTGGGCAGGGTGGGATTACATGTTTACATTCACAAGGACGCAATAGTTAACTGGGTACATATTAATACAACACATCGACAACATTTGTCAAAGAAGAAAAAACTAAAGAAAACACAACAGAGAAAGCGCATACCTGCAGAGAATTTTACGCACATGTCACTTAACGCGCCACTGCAGAAGATGTAAGCCGATAACAACTATTTGCAATTAGAAAACCATGGCACGATGACAAAAATTGCTATACAAGGAATAACTTAAAAAAAATGTATTCGGAGAAAACGTTTACTCATCGCTGCAGAAGAAAAAAAAACGGCAACAATGTTCATATAAAAGAGAACACGATACGCGCACAACTGTTTTGAAAGGCACCGTCTACAGATACGAAACCACTATGGCACAGAGAACATAAAAGTCAGAAGCAGCGATTAGCTTACAGCAGTATTAAATATACCCTTAAGAGAGAAGTTAAACGAGAACAATGAGACAGCAACTTAACTAGAGAGGTTTTTCATGAATATTTCCACAGTAGGGCATTCGACCGTACTCTGAGGTAGGGAATCCCAACAAGCGACTGTCTGAGGAAAGAAGGAATGTTTAAATACGTTTGTGCGACAAGAAAAATCTCTAACTTTTTTCGCGTGATATCAACGCGTCGGGTGCCGATCGGTCATTGCGTGGTAGTTTGTTTGTCTATGCCAAGTTTATGCCTGCTTATGCCAAGTCTGTCTATGCCTGCACTCCCGTGCACGCGGTTGGCAGTTTTTTGGCATTTTTAACTGCGGACAGGAGAGATTACGATTTGCTAAACAGCTTTGTCTTTAATAAAAAAAGTGCTGTGCTAAAAAAAGGCATGCATTAACCGGTACCAGTGGAAGCGAATTATACAAACCTTGATGAGGTTTAATTTAAACAGCATGATAGACGTCACAGAGAGAGGAGACTGGACGAGCAAGCGATGGCTGACAATGGAATATTTTATTGAGACGGAAAATATAACGCACCGTATGGCGTGCGCGACATATATAAAAGGACAAAAATTAATTGGCATGATGACATAGTGGTGTGTTGTACAGGAACGCAACTTCACATACCAGCAGCACTATACCCCAATGCGCTTACATTTGTGTCGATACGGTTGCAGATAGCAAAGGCTTCTGCAATTTCTCCGGCGCGGGGACCATTGCGGGGCAACTTGATGCTCCTTCAACAAAATTCAAAGGGGAAGCAGCCACACCTAAGCATTGATCAGACAAATACGAACATGGAGTCCAGGAACTTCGCTGCTCGCGCCGGTGAACGTTAAGGCAGCGTCCCGCCCTCCGGTAAATAACGTTACGGCTTGATAACGGAATGACCCCACAACGTCGACTTTTTAAGGAACGAACCGGCTGAGGTGTTTGTCTCAACGCTGGATCGTTCGACACAGCCGGACCTCTTGACTTCTTACCAATTAAGACACAAATGTTGTGTAGCTCCTTCTTAGCAGAAAGTAGCCGTCAGCCTTAAACTTAGTAAAGCGAAACTTTCTTTCGTCCTGCCAAACACAAGCGAATTTCCTCATAGACCGGTTGTTCGACCGAAAAGCTCTACCAGTAAGATCTCTGGACAAACGGCGCGTGCACGAAACCGGGCTTTCATTGTGTCGAAACGGTTACTCAAAAATCACGAAAAGGAACAGTTCTATAGATATGACAATGCACGAATCGACCATGAGGAAAGAGTACAATAGTATAACTGTATCTCATAAACCACGTACCTGTAGACATGTAGATCGTTCGTAGATGCGCTTTATTATTGCGCGAAAAAATCCCGCATGGGGTCGTTCTTCGTTTCCAATTTGGGTCTCTGAACGTTTGACGATCGATTGGATGCACTTTCAGCGAAAGTTGGACGCACTTTTAGCGAATCTTTTGACGCACTTTTGACACAGTTTTGATGTACCAAAGCTTACACAGTTCTCTCAACTTTCTTAAGGGAGGAATGGTAGAGTTTTTTTCGCCGTCTTTGAATACGAGGACACATTACAGGAAGATGCGTAATTACCGCCAGCCTCTTACGCTTTCCTGCTTTCTTAATAACGTTTTTTGTTTCAATTTGTTGAAGACCTTCATTGAAAACTATTGTGTGCTCAGTACTTTCTTAATGGGCTAAGGGGAACGCAGCGGCGATGCCGTATTTGGTGCTCTTCAAGTTACCCGAAGAAAAACTAAGCAAAGATGTGTTTGATCTGGGGGCGAAAGCTCAACCCACATGGCACTCTTGCAACGGGAGCGAGATATAAAAAAAATTGAAGTGCCCGTTCTTCAGGGCCTTCGCATGCAAAGAACGACCCTTGTCCTCTTTCGTTAGAACCTATTAAGGATATCAAGCAAGGAAAAGAGTGGGAGCCTAAGATGCTGGTGGCAATTGCCTATCTTTGTATTATATCTCACTGCATCAAAAAGAAATCGGGTAATTTTAAGCTTGACGTCTTTTTTTCTGCTAAGAATAAGCTACTAAACATTTTGCCGAAATGGGTACGAAGTGAAGATATGCGGTTGGGTCGAAAGGTGAAATTGTAGAGTCAAACGCCAGAGCAAGTTTGTTCCCTGCCAAAGCAACGTTGGGCGCACTGCACCTTTGTTATACGTTCAAGTTTATGCGTGGGGAAGAGGGGGCGCTGTCGCAATGCTCGCCTGCGCAGCCACCAAATTTTTTTAACGGGGACGTCATGTTCGCCTTTGTCTTCCCCTTGCTCTATGCCTGGCAGCACCCATGAATTCGGTCGCACGTGCCTCTAGTTCACGCACAATACTTTCCCCCAAGAGAAATAGCACAAGTCTTCGTTATCTGCAAGAATGTCGACACGTACATAAACACCGCGTTGATAGCGTTGCGGGAATGTTAAATTGCATTTCTGCACTAAACGGGATGATG
The DNA here is from genome assembly GCF_048455015.1 of Haemaphysalis longicornis. Classification (NCBI taxonomy): domain Eukaryota; kingdom Metazoa; phylum Arthropoda; class Arachnida; order Ixodida; family Ixodidae; genus Haemaphysalis; species Haemaphysalis longicornis. The sequence goes on along the minus strand of NW_027526361.1, from coordinate 71,846,662 downwards.
ACATCATGTCAACTAATTTTTTCAACTTATCTGTGGGTTGCTCCCGCAAGCCTGCGTGTTTCATTATCGTCGAAATTAAATATTCAGTTGTCAGTCAGCGCTCGTCTTTGCTGTATCTCGTCCTTGTCATGCCTATCTGTGCTTATTTAATTTAGACCCCGTCACATATAGTTTGTATAATTTAAACCAACTGCTACGTGTAGTTACATGCTTTTGTATATGCCTAGAGGCTCATCTGTTGTGAAAAAAGTATTCCTGGCCACATGCGGCACAAATAGCGGTTGCCCACGTAAGTCCCGAACTGCTAATATAATGCGTGCCAATCCCGATGAATGGCCGACGATATAAACTCGAATTCTCTGCTGTGTAAATCTGAAAGGACACCGGTATCAAGAAAGCAAAAAAAAAAAACCTTTCCGGGTCCTCACCCGCATTTATCTACGGACACGTAACCACGTGGGAAATCAGCCAAAACGAATAAAACTGCTAGCTGCGCTAAAGCAGCGCCAACTCTTTAACCTACTTGCAAACTACATTCCTTGCAGGTCTGCTTAAGCGGAGTGTTCCTTTTCGCATCTCATGCGCTCGACGACGTTTTACGAAAAATAGTGAAATGTCATTTTTGACTGGAGTAGCATGGCACGAGGCACAAAACAAAAAAGAAGCCGCAAGCACAGGACTGTATTTCTGCCTTCTTCACGCTTTGTTGTCTCACGCGATGCTATCTGTCATGGCGTACAACTCGTCTAAGCTTTTGTCCCTGTCATTTTTTTGCTTTCCCAGTGCCTATATCCATACTTTAGTTTCCCGGAGACGAGGGGGTTGCCAGGAACATTATTTCGAATCAAATTCTGGGTGTATGAGTGCAGGTCGAAGATTAGAGGAACCATTCTCTCTCAGAGATTTAAAAATTGGGTATAGTTCTGCACAAAGTATTTTTCTGTGTAGCACCAAAAGAAAAAAAAAGGTTCTCATGAGCTTCATACAGCTTCAAGGTGACTCTTCGCCATTGCTTCATGATGCTGTACTCACCTGCCTTTACCGTGGTTATTGCTTTCGAAAGCCAACTGGTCGTGACAAACAAAACTGTATGCAGTTTTTATCAGACTCTTTTATTAGCCAAGAAACAGTCGCCATTTTATTCGATCTGCCCTGCTTTCCCCTGACACTTTGGGGGCGAGTTGCAAGATACATGCATGGCTTCACAGAAAAGTATGAGCTATTTGCGAAAGAAAGTTATACAGGGTAGTCCTTCGAATGCAATGAAGGCAGAGCAGGCTGGACGCAGTTGTTGAGGATGACATCTTGGTGGAGTAAGCAGGGTGTGTTGTCCAAGTTGACAGTGTGACAGGAGTTATGAGTTTGAGTCGAGCTAAGAAATTTATTCACAAGACAATCTATTACCGCTGTATTTAAGCGCCAACCATGACTCTACCACCATAAAAAATGCAGGTAGAATTTTTGCGAACAGTAACTGTGAAAAATTCAGTTTTAAAAATTATCCACAAGTTAGGTTGCTTCGAACTGTGCGCGCACTGAAACTTCAGTTGGTACCGAACACGACGATATATCCGTAGACATGACCATTAATAACGTTGTTTCTTAAGCAATGACTTCAACGTTTCGGTTCTACGCTTCGGTTCGATTAAACTTGCCGAGATACCTGTATGATACTTGGTAGAATTTCGAGAGGATGTGGCAGCCAATGACAAATCAATTTTGCGGACACCTTGTACATTTAAGTGCTCTCCGGACGTAACTTGTCGCTTGGCAACATACTGTGCGCGCTGACGTGACATTTTATAACAGATCACTTAAAAAAATTACTATCACCTTGTAACTTAGTTTCTTTTTTTCGATCACACCTTCATTAAGTGCCACTAACAACGGCAGGAGATCATTACTGAATGCCCTTTTCTGCTATTCACTAACACTTACCGAAGGAAATGTTCAATCACTTGGCTTAACTATAGTAACAAGAAATGTCTCTTGATTCTTGTTCATATACATCAATGGTGTCGGTCAGTAGCCGGCGCTACCCATGCGCACAAATACGTATTGTTTCACCGCAATGACGGAAAACAAAATAGCAATTCAAGACTAATATGTCATTGCAGATTCACCATGATCTGCTTTTGCTGTCCCCACTATATATATACTCGGTTAATACGTTTGTAGCTCATGCGTAAAAGCTCCCAAATACGAAAGAGTAGGAACAACCATATTTACGGTAGTGAGATCAAGATAATGCTATAGCACTTCAAAAAGCACTGTTGGAAATAAATTTTTTGTTCTTACTGATAACACAATGTGACTGTCGAGATAAAGCCATTCACGGCAATAAAAGAGAAAACGCAGCAGAAATAGAAATGAACTTAATGTGGAAAAACTTGGGGAAACTTTTTTCTAATGGCAATGATCCAATAATTGTTAAAGTCGGCTTCACTTCTTTGCGCAAGTGCATTGCTAGGAATATATTTTAGCGGAATTATAAGGAGTTTAATATCCAAAAGCGCCTTGTTACCTCCGCAAGGGTCATGTATACACATAAAGTGTGATACACAGAGCCCCTTTAAACTTGTATTCACTACTAAGGATACAAGTAGCAACCCGCGTAGATAACGTAGATCTGAAGTAGAAACCAGCGTAGATAGGATCAGTTTTTTAGTAAACCTCTTTCTCTCTCTCTCTCACTACTAAGTGGGAACGTTATGCTGGGAAGACATTCTTTATAGCTGTCTGAGTGATCTTAATAAAAATATGGAAGCCCTAGAACGTTGAATCACAGCATTTTCTTGTGTGGCGAAAATGTAACACATCAAGTGTTAACGACGCACAGCCAGGTTTTCTCGGTGAATCTGTACAGAAATGCCCGGCATTTTATAACATCTACATGTTAGTTCCCAGTATAATAACAAATTTAAACACGTAATACAGTGCCATGTGCAAAGGTACTCATGCGTTTCGGGGCAACAGAGGTAAGCTGCACCATAATATGTGCAACTGTTGTCATTATACGCTACTGAAACGTATAGGCTTCGCAACACGTGAACCAGAAAATGCGGAAACGAGTGCGCGAACTAAAAAAAAAAACATAGTAATCCCGTTTGAACAGTTATGTACCTAATCATGTGCCCCCAGCTGCGTCTGCAACCTTGCATTTATTCGAGCAGCTGGAGCACCACTTTGTATTCGATATAAGCTTCACACAGTCGCGTTATGGGAGCTCTGCCTTACTCCAGATGTTGCTGGTGTACGATGTCAATTCTTTTCTGCAAAATGCCTACATAACCGCGGACTCATCCGCTCCCTATACACTTAAAGCATGCTTCTCCGCTCAAAGGCGCCAGTAAGGCGTGGGATAACTATTTAGACATTTCTAAACTTTTATGTGTCATCAGTAATGTCGTAGCAATTGTAATATTTCCCGTATCACCCAGGGATACTCGCCTCATGCAATGGCAGACGTTTCTCTTCGTTATCAAATCCAAAATTTAAGTATTTTCCCGCGGGGTAAGAGATATAGTGGACTTAAATTGGTGCGATACAAATACCAATCCTCCAGTTTCAATACCCGCTTCTACATCCCGCCTTAACCGGAATGATGTTTACACTAAAACCATCAAGTTGTAGCAATCATTACTCCAGCACAAACAAAACAATTATCAGATGTTTACATTTCAGTATTGTAACAGCCATGAAGAAGAATAAAGGACGGTCAAGATAACATTGATTATCAGATACCTTAAAAGGCGCCTTAGGCCACTCAGATAATAACTACGTGCAGCTAACAACCTTCTACTGAAACTTAAATCTTCTGCAGTGCTTAACCTTTTTTCGCTCAGTGCGTACTCTACGATAATTCTACGATAATGTGTATTGCGTTAGCGTCTCGCTAACGCAATAGATTTCTTTATGAACCTGTGAAAGTTTTTTTCCTTTGATTTTCTTTTAAATTTTAGTATGCTGAATACTGCCCGCTGCATTTTTTGAAGGGCGGAATCATCTTCGCAACATCCAAATATGCCTTTGGCAAAGGTGGCCAAATACGTTTTCGATGTACATTAGGACATTTGTGAAGATAAATTACGTTGTCACTTAGGACTAGAGACCCGGTATATGTCATTCCTTGTGCCTAAATGCATGTCCGTAGAATTCCAGCTACTCCAAGCGTAGATTCACCCACCCTACGCTTCGAGCAGCCGGTCATGGGCTTTGCCGCAAGGCACTGCTGCTTTTAGGAGAAAGCTCTTTGCAGCGTCAGCAATTTTCTAGTGGAACTGCCCTAAAAACGGCCTGATCGAGTGTAAGGCTTCGTTTCTTCGCGCAGCAACCCAAGTTATCGTTGTATTCTACTTTACGCAGATAGCTTGATCAGTTTTTCATTGTGCTTTTCGAGTTGCTGTTCGACTTTTCTTTTCTTGAAATAAGCCATTTGATCCAACAGATAGGGTGAAACCACGCTGCCATATTTTACTTAGTGTGGATGTTTTTCTTGCTATCGCTGGTGACCACATTAGTGAGAACACGCCTTAATATTAAGTTTATCGAATGTGACACTTCGGGCTTCATCACTGGACTAAATATTCTTATTTGCGCCTAGCGCGCTAAACTTGAGATTGTTTCTTTGAGCAGCCATTTCTTGTGTCCATATGCGCCCTGCCCTATCTGTTCGCATTAGCCTTTCGTAATGAAACGGCCTGGCGCCACACGTCGGAGTGGGCGGCTGCGTCAGCAGGGAGACGGCCGCGATCGATCGGCTGCAGTGTCGCGTACCTCCGAAAGATGGCAGCACGTCCCGGGAAGCGTGCTATTGATTTTTGCCGAGCCGAGAATGGCGGCCGCTTCAGAAAAAAGTTCGCGGCGCTGGCGGGGAAATTCGCCGCATGGCTCAAGCGCCCGATTCTTGGGCTTGCATATTCACGCTTCTAAATTTCTGGCTCTTGTCACAAAAGCTTGAACGAATGTTGCGACTTTTCTTCATCATTTTTTTACTTAGTGTGCAGTCTGCAGGCGACGATTTTCAGCGTTAAAATATAGTGACGCAGGATCCTAAGAACAAGAAAAAAAAAACAATTTCAAAAATATTAATACCTGGAAGCTTGGACATCGAAAAGTAAAACAAACCCGTCGCGGTGGCTCAGTGGCTAAGGCGTTGCGCTGCTGAGCACGAGGACGCGGGTTCGATTCCCGGCCTCGTCGGCTGCTTTTCTGGTGAAGGCGAAAAGCAAAAACTCCCGTGTGTACGAGATTTCGGCACACGTAATGGTCCCCAGGGGGTCAAAATTAATTCGGAGCTCTCCACTACGGCGCGCCTTATCGCCTTCGTTGCGCCGGAGCTTTAAACCCTACAGTCAATCAATCAATCAAAGTAAAACAAGAAAATTTATTTAGTGATTAAGAAGTCATTGCTAATTTGCATTGAATCGGAATTCCCTACATATACGCGTAAGTATACCGCTTCTGAGGCAATTTTAATTCTGAGCACAGGAATTCCTCTGTAACTGTGACATCGGACAGATCTATCCCGTTGCAGTATCATTTTTTTTATTCATTTGGGAGTGGGGCCTTGTATGTCGGGCTTGTTTCTTCTTCCGTCGGTGTCTTTTTGGTGCCCTTATCTGCTTAAAGTCACACGAACTCAGACTTGTTTAACCACTAGGGATGAGGTGGGTCGTACCAATATTATCTTTACAGCGCCATTTGTTCTCCGTTTACGAAACTCAGTGGTCATGTGGGGCCATATATACCGCAAGAAGAAAAAAAATCTATTTGTGGCGGTTTAGTTATTTGAATTCTGTAAATAGTTACCACATACGGGGTACGCTTTGTCATATGCCGCGAATCCTCGTTATTACGACATCGCTTTATTTGGAGCGCTTCAGAGTACCCACTGAAGTACACTCAAAGCAAATCGTTGTTGCTTTTAATTAACGAAGGGACGCATATATAAAGAAGTTAGTTTCCTGCCCCCTGGGCTTCGTTATAACGAGGGTTTGCTGTACTGCACCGAGGGTTCGATGTAACCTGTACGGTTGTTTGTTTTCCTTAGTTTTTGCTTTGCTCCCCAAAACGACGCGTACCCTAATAAACTGTGAAGTTACATTATGAAAAAAAAAAAAAACCGCGGGAAAAGACGGCGGCGCAGAATAGAAAGTACCCAAGACGACGCGTCGCTTCTATTCCGTAACGAACTTTCTATTCTGCGTTGCCATCGTTTTTCGCGCCTTTTTTCAACAACAACCCATATGCACCAATATATCAACACCAACCGGCCCAACTTTCCATCGTGTGAAGTTACATCACGAATCGGGGAAAACAAGGAACACCCGAATTCGGTATGGTCTTGAAAATTGAAAGCCAAAGTGTAAACGAAATTGAGCGCCTTTTCACTGCAAAATTCCGAAAGCTTGCCTTTGAAGCGACGCGATCACACTCAGAATAGAATCGCTAGCCTCTCAGAAGCTTCCTTTGATCACCTTGGTATTCTTTCTCAAAGCTAACCGGGGCACGTGCATTATCTGGCCTCGTTCCTATGGCATAATTATACTGCAAACCAATAGTTCGTCTGTTGTTTACTTCAAGTATTATTTGAGCGTTCTTCTAAGTGTTGCGACAGATTTTCTGTTGTCGCTTGAGGCCCTCCACACGTGAAGGTAATGTGGTACGTTGAATTAAATTGCGGGATGTCAGTTGCGCATACACGTTTTCTACAATAATTCTAATCTACGCATTTGCTTCGAGAAAGAAGGAGCGATAGGTGCCGATTTCTTTCACGCCCTGAAATTACGTACCAAGAAAACAGCGGGACCAGGGGAAAAACCCACACAACGAGAAATTACCCCCCCCCCCCTCCTTCCTGCTTTACCATACTGAAGGAAAATATACGCAGACAGCACGGGACGCATTGAGAAGTCCGAAAAATGAATATGCGATTTACAGACCAGTGAAGATAAAGCTCACGGATATACATTCAGTTCTGTGATGCTACGCGCAAAACTACAAATTTCTGTTTGATTACCGCTCACTATAGACTGCTTCTCCGATGCGTTCAAATAAGCAGTCTCTTATCATTGCTACAAGGTAATACATTCGCAACGACATAACAGCAGTTTTATGAAGTGGCCGCTTTTGTTCAAGCGTTTCAGCATCGAGCGAAGTGAAAAGGAACTGTAACGTACGAGTAACCGTGACAACGCATGAAGGCCCATAAGGCTTGTTATGCTCTTCCGCTCTTGCTATTGTCCTGTTTTGTGCGCGTTTTAACGCCAGTAACGTCTTTTACGGCTCCGTTTATTGGTCCACGTCTGTCGGAAGGATCCTAAAACCATTGTGGCCGCCATAAAATGGCGCGTATACAGGACGTTCTCGACACACGAGAACCTGTAATTTTTTCCACCTGGGATTTTTTTTTATTTTGTTGCCCATTCATGCTCCGTTATACGCTGCCACATACACCGAAGTTCATCTGTATACGCGGCGAATATACCATTGGTAAACGTAAGATTTGAATGTTTTAGTACTAGGTCTCCCGGCTTCATTTTCCGCTACGGTGCAGATAGAAATGCTTGGAAACCCGCAATGTTTAAGGGTGTCAAACCTGTAGATAAACGAAGACGCTGTTGGCAATCGAATTAAGCTGGCTGCCGCTGTCCTAAAGATTTTTTATATTAAATTGTTAATAAAATTAAAATTGTTAAGCTTGAACATGTATTCCTTACGCATTTTATATCTAAGATGACACTGGCATCCGCGATTTAATGATGGTCATAATTTTTCATGCAACGAACAAGTAGAAAAGAAAATGTAAGTTGAACTTAGTTTATCCCCCAAATACTTACTGTGCATAACTTCTCCTCTTCTGTAATGCGTATAGTTTTGCGTTGGTGCTGAGTTCAATACAAACAACAAAAAAACAGGAACTTGGCTGAATTTCAGACCTCAGAAAGTTGAAGCATAGGCGCTGTTCGCAAGAACACATTTTATTTCGCCAGACATTGGGACATAACTGCAGATGAAAAATGATTTAAATGAATTCTGCGTAGTTATAGATTTTTTTTCTATACAGTATTGTAACAGAACATACTTCGGCAAACGTATTATTCTCTAATCACGCTGTAACGTGTACCCCTCATGCAATTCGATTTTTTGGAACTACCAGTGTTAAGTTGCGGACATTGCTGAAGCAAGAAATTTGTTTGAGACCCCGAAGCTATCCCGATGCAAGGGGCAAGCGTCCACCCCCCCCCCCCCCCCCCTTCCCGCACCCCACCCCCCCACCACCCCGGTTCTCTCAACCACAAGTTGTTTTTCGGGCTATGCATGCAATAGCAGCGCAAAAGTTTCCCCGTTTTTACTTTTTCTTTTTTTTTTCAATAAAATAACCAAAGTATCTTATCTTACTTTTTATTTCCCCGAAATTTTTTTTTCCGCAAAAAAGGAACGCGCGAGAGAACCACAGAGAGTAAAGAAAGATATTTGGAGTTCCTGTATATGAAGAAGTTGGAAATGAAGTGGCGTATATATATTGACCGAAGAGAGAGGCAGGGGTGCTGCTCCCCGACTGAATTGCGTGCGCTCGCCGAATTTACGGCGCCATCGCGCCTAAGAAAAAAGGGGCGCATCTCACGAGAAGCCGCAGGAATGTCGACTCATATAATGCCGTCTTGAATTTACGCGCGCTTCTCAAGCAACGCCAGCATCTCAGTGGCCAAGGCGAGATGACGCCAGCAGTGGTCCGGCAGAGCATTCCTCCAGGGCTCGTCCAAAACACTGCGCTCATCGCTTCACCGACACCGCCCTTTTTTTTTTTGTTATTTGTCTTACCCGATTTTATTTTTCACACTTCTTCGATTCTTACTCACCGCTTTCTTTTCCCCCCTTTCTTTTGATTATAGACATCGCGTGCCCGTTCTTCACGCCGTTCAGTTCATAGAGGTCCACGGCTCTCACAGCCGCCCGCTTATTTGGTGTCAAGCCCACAACTTATCGGGCCGTCGTCATTCGCGGTAGTCTGTGACCGTCCGTATATTATGCCTCTCTCGCCCGACACACTCAGTTGTATAGGGAGGACCGCTGACTGGCTGCCTCCGGTCTCCGAATTGTATGCAGATTCTCGCTTAACCGCACAGCAGAGTCTCCTTTGCTTCGTGGCTGCAGTCTACTGCAGTAAATTACACGTTTTAGGGTGTGCATCACCGCTAACACTATAAAAAGAATAAAATATCGCGCGGTCGGTCACAAATTATGCAGGTTGCGGAATAAACTCAGCTGAGGAAGGACACAGCCGGTCGGTTTCCGCGAGCAACGACCTATCGAGTGTCCTTAAAGCATGGTTCTAAAGAAATATTGGGATAAACTGACAGTTTTATACCAACTTATTCTAGCGGTAGTTACAGGGCATAGTAGCGGATTCGTGTAAGAAGATGCTACAATCGCAATAGAATGCGTTACAGAAACGCAGTCGGGAAGCTACGTCGTCAGAGTTTAAAGCTCGGATTTGACTGTAAGGTGCCCAAGGTACAAACTTTACTCCACTAGGGCGTGCCGGCATGTGTTTTCTTGAAAATGGACAAAAGGTTCTGCACTTTCTGTCCTGTATCTGAATTAAGTATTATAGAGGTGTACCAAACTGCATTTCCACGGATTATTGGGATTAAAGAAAGGTGCGATGGCACGACAGAGACATGCAGTTAAACAACTATTATTTTTCTAAGGTTTAACTGCACGTTCGAAGAGTGAGGAGAAAAAAATCAAGATTATTTTAATATTTGGCGAATGGCGCAATATAAATACATTATAATACGTTATTTGCTACTTCTAAGTTATCATGCCGCTAATTTGTTTGTGGAAATCATTTTTTTATGTGAACCAAGTGTATACTGCCATTTGTATATACTGTTCCTCTTGAGGCTCTTTCAAATGTAAGATAGGAGAGAGAACCCCCGTGTGTGGGGATTGCGGAGCACTGTAAAGATCTCTATCTGGTCTAAATTAATCCTTATCCCTGCACGACAACACGCTTCAAAGCCAATAAGCTGCATCGGTGCATAAAACAGATTGCTTTCTTACTGTTCCCCTTATGACTCCACTTTGATACATAAACGTATATCCCCGAGGAATAACATCATTTAACAAATATACTACAAGGAAATTTTATGGATAAAAATATATCCCCACCGTGGAAATCCTGTGAAATATGCACTTGAAGCTCTTCAGTCCCTTGAAGCTGACACAAACGGGTGACTTTATCTACACAGCATCCATGAAAAATTAGAGTACGCTCAAGCGACGTCTTTAGGCGTGGAACGCGGTAGCGTTATCTGGTTCCGTTTGCATTGCACTATCATTCACTTGTCATTCTCTTGAGTCACACTCATGACAAAACCGTTCTGTATTTGTACTGCGCCCGCAAGCGGCGTTAAATTTCTGCTCCTGCAGGCGCGCCATCTGTCGGACAGCGCTTTACGTTCCTGGAGGTATAAGTGGACGCCGCAGAGTGGCGCGAGGGATTTTCGGCTCACACTTATTTTCCCTCATGGCCAACGCCGCCGACGCCGCTGCTATACGGTACCCATAATGGTACGAGTTAGAATGCTTGGGTTGAATTTTCCTTTTTTCTAGATTGCGGGGGCGCAGGTAATGAGGAAGAGGAGATATTTAGTAAGTTTGCATAGTTCGTCGTCTGCTTAGAAAAAACACGATACATAACGTGCATCATGCATTTTCATCGACTGCAATGCGCCTAAATTACCTGCCACGATTGGTGGGCTTCTCCGCAGTAAGGGTCATGATGTGGCAAAGCTAGAGATGCAGGCAGTCGACTTCTATTTCCGCCGTCAATGACAATGAATTGCCGAGTGATCTTGTCCGGATTTGGCATCCGTGTGCAGCTGAACGATTCTCGATTTGTAAAAAAGGTCCCCGTTTGGCCTGGGAACAAACAAGCCACTAAACATAGAAATACACGAGGGGATAGACGGGGAAAGGTTAGAAGGAAAGGTGACCAGATGCTAGCTGCAAGAAGCCTTAAAAAGGTGCTCCAGCTATTCCAAGTGGTGAATCATTTTCGGCGGAAGTATAAGGAGAAAGCTGTCCTTTTTTCTCTGGATTAAGAGGCTAACAAATTTGGTAGAACTTTTGAAATCAGTGCGCAAACTGGCTTAGTAATATGCTTTTTTTTCTCGCAGAAAGATGTCAAAATTGATTGATTGTAGTGTTTAACGCGCCGACGCAACGCAGGTAATGAGGCGCGCGATAGTGGAGGGCTCCGGATTAATTTTGACCTCCTGTGGATCTTTAACGTGCGCCGAAATCTCGTACACACGGGCGTTTTTGCTTTTCACCTCCATCAGAAAAGCGGCCGCCGTGGCTGGAAATCGAACCTGCAACCTCGAGCTTAGCAGCGCAACGCCTTAGCCACTTAGCCACTGCGGTGGGTGAGAAAGGTATCGAAAACGCGGGGCTTCCTTATCCTCTTCTTGCCATTTAAATTTTCCCAAGATGGAAGTTCGAAGTACCGCTGACATCCCCTTCTTCGAATTTACGCCGTACAGCTAACCCTTGTACAATTCGAGTAGGGTGTTTGCAATTAATCAGAAATGGCTTGTTAAAGGTGGATTAAAGGCATTTAGGAGAAAGACCTGTATGAATTTTTTCGTTCAGTCTCCGAATTAAAAAGGTTGTACGTTACGAAAACTGTCAACTGAAATGTGGAATAAAAATTTAAAATTTCGGAAGGCAAAAACAATGAGCGAGGAGGAGGGGGTGAAAAAATGATTACACATTTAGCTGCGATTCAGCAGTAAATTTGCATACAAGAGGCAGGCGTTATTTTATGCAATTTTTTTAACTTTACAACAGAGACTCCATGTATGTACGTATTTATTTATAATCACGAAAAGAGGAAGGTCCACCAGCAGGCGTAAGTTGTCTCGCCTAGGGGAGGACCCCGGAACGCCGGCTGGTGTAGGTGAGGTGGGATGGGAAGGAAAGAGTACAGGGTGATAGGAATAGGGGGATAAGAGAGGAGGTTCCAGAAAAAAGTAAAACACGTTCTTGCGTGTGGTGTTGCTGTTTAAACAGCGCCCTTATGTATACAAAACCGAAGATGCCGCTGAGCACGAGGACTCGGGTTTGATTCCCGGCCGCGGCGGCCGCTTTTTTGATGGAGGCGAAAAGCAAAAACGCCCTTGTGTACGAGATTTCGGCGCACGTTGATGATCCTCAGGTAGACAAAATTAATTCGGAGCCCTCCACTATGGCACGCCTCAACGCTTGCGTTGCGTCGGCGCGTTAAACCTCATAATCAACAACAACAAAAAAAACAGAAGATGGTTGTTAGGTTTTGGATTTACTCCTATTAAAAAAAATCGCATATTGTAAGCACCAAACGCTCCACAGAGCGTGTTTATAGTTGCGATGTGTAACCAAATTAGGTATTACGGTAAACTTGCGCCTTCAGCGCAGACAAAAAGTTCTCACCATAAAGGCCTGCAAGATGCGTTACACACAATTTTTATTGTGTTTCGGTGCATGCGTGTGTGTGCGCGCTTGACAAGAATAGCAGATGAACAATGCTGGTTGCTTGCACAATCACTTTTTAGAAAAGTGGACGTTTTTATCAAGGAAGTCCAAAGCAATGCCTTTTTTCATCGCCGTCAAATCGTAGACGTTACAAAGTACGCCGAGTACGCAGTTTAGGTGAAGCGAACACTCACGGCACAGGAATAGCAGCAGACCTCCTACAACACCCAACACGCGTATATGCGCGTCGAGGTTTTATGGCGTTGTTGTTGCTTTTGTTGACGGTGATGATTATTACTAATGCGATGGGGACATAGTGAATGTCGGGTTTCCATGGTGAGTTTTATTCGTTGCACATTTATCGAGTATTGTCGCAAAAAATGAGTAATTTTCCCTCAGAATAGATTTCTGATATCCCACCCGTCAAAATTAACGTCGAATAATGCCTGATGGCATACAAAACATAATTTTCGAGAAATACAAAAACAAGGCGTTTCCAGCCTTTTATCCCACCGGATTATCAGTTGCACTGTTCCGTAACATAAAAAAATCTCATGGCACTTTTTCAGGGCAAGGAAAACGTTCACACCTAAACAGCGTTTCGAGTTTATTGTCTAATTGCTATAGCGTGAAAAACATTTTTTAAAGTACCATATTTTATCTCAATTGGTCGCAAGCTTCTGCCAGAGCCGAGACAAAACAGTACTTTTACGCTGACCGGCAACGTATGCGATTCAAGGAATCAAGATATAGAGAAATGGGCGCACAGAGAGAAAGGAAAGCGCGTAAAAGAGAAAGAGAAGAGCGGAAAACACGTAAACAAGGCGAGAGGCGGCGGCGTATAGTCGCCGAGATCAGGAGCACACAGCGTCGGCCAGCTGCAGCTACGGCACGTAAAACAGGTTGTAAAGATGTACTAACCTCAAGAGCCGTTGACGTATCAGGCAATAACCGAAGGGACAAGAGATTGCGATGTAAAACCCTTCTTAACGGGTCATTGGTCTTTTATAGAGATATCCCATAACTGTGGCCGAGAATAGCGCCGTTTATGTAGCACTTAAACGCAGCAGCCCGCCGCCGCGCTCCGCCGAGGCAACACAAGCGCCGCATGGTAGGGGCACCCGGAACGCTGCTGCTGCCGGAGGGCTCCGCCGTGGCCGTGGCCGAAAAAGCTGCGGGGGTCCGGTTTCGTCTCTCGTTGCAGCCGTGGAGCTATAGCTGCGGGTCAGAGTGGTCCCCTTGGAACATTTCCAGTTTAATTTTGACAGTCCCTCTTCACTACCTATATTTCCCCTGAGCCGATAACGATGGCACTGCCCCGATATCGGCCTCCTGATCGGCTAAGAGCACACACGGCCTGTTCGCATGTGAATGGCGAAGGCTTCGGTCGTTACCTACTTTCACCAGTGCGACATAAAGCGCAGAGAATGCGGAGAGTATTCTTCCATTAGCAAAAGAAAGGCATGCAGTCTTCGTCACGCGTATGGAAGGAACTTCGCGAATTCTAGAAACACACTGTGGCACTCTTTATTTAGGCGCTAAGCGGGCATAAGATAAATGGTAGGGAACAGTAATACACGTCGCCTTTTCTTGCACTCGTGGAAGATTTTGTGTTAGTGTGTGTTCCCTGCTTTTTCAACCTGACTAACGTTATTCAATCTCTGACTTGTTCCTCTGCGTTGGAGAATACGTGTCCGCACTCAACGAAGGTCACGACTAATGAAGATTTTGAAGTTATTAGTTGATGAAGTGGTGAACAATTTTTTTTGGCACAATTAATTGTCTTGCCGACAGATGCCCAGGTGTCATCAGATTAACTAAACGTAAATGAGTGTGTTTTAGAAGAAACCTACATATAATTTCACAGAAGTGATTTTTAGGCCCGATTACAATTTTGTAGTATTCAGTTACAAAAATATTATTTTTAATATTACAGACAGTGTTTACAGTACCCGAAACTACGCACACTTCTCTGAAAGTCGTTGCAATCACAGAATACCAGAGATGGCGGCGTCCTTTAATGATACATCCAGATTTCTTCTTTCAAACACAAGTTGACATTAGCAAAAGAGCGCAATATACAGCAGAGCCACCTTCTCCTCTTTTTTCATGTGTGACCGTTTCTCGCGTATTATAACAAATCCTTCCAATATCGGGAGACGGTCGTCCAGGAGGGCTGAGCGAAAATCCGGGTTTATTGTAAACCGTTCACAATTGTAACTTCATCGTAATGTCAACGCCGTGTAGCACACATCAAGTCTACTGTAACATCGTCGAATCCAGACAGTCACGGGGTCATCAGGTGGTGCACCTTGTTTTATGTACACGTTTCCAATATATCAGTGGAATATTACGAACAAAGTACACCGGGATAGGCACGATTCAGTATTTCGTAAATATTTTCAACTATTCGAATCTTAAGCAGAGAATATCTGGGGCGACGGTGGTGGGGCTACATAACTACTATGACGCGGGTGTTTCACCTTGAAGGAAAACTCCAGTATTGCGGCTATTACTGCTGGCCGTACCGTAATGTGTCTCGCTTGTACTTGAACAGCTTCGTAGCAGGAGAAAGGTGAACGGTATTCGAAGCTCTCCCTCATGCCCCCCGTTATAAGAACAGTACTTTGACAGTAACCACACTGTGTGTATTCACCAATGCGGGCAATCGCTTTAAGCGAAGTCACTGGTGCGGTGGAATACACCAGGTATTGTAGCGCCGTTTAACGGAAATAAGGGGCGCTGCATTCTCCCCTCTTTTAAGAGCCAGAAACCAAAACTGCAAACGGCGCCGAGTCAGCGTTAAATAAAGGCCGCACCGGATCCCCGCAGTGATGGGGAAGAGAGAAGAAAGGTCTGGAAAGGATGAGAAGCAGGAGGGGAAATCGGCTCCCCACACGCGCGCACGCACGCGAAGCGAGCAGGTCTGCCCGCGCATGCGAAAAAGGGGGCGCGGGCGTGAATAGATCTAATCGTGCTCAGCTCGGAAGTCAGACAGCGCGGACGCACGCACACGCACGCACGGGCGAACAAAACGCCGAAAGGTCCGTGGCCGGAGGAGGAAGTTGGACGGGGACAGTGGAAAGCGGAGGGGGAAATACAAGAAAGCAAAAGGGGAACGAGAAGTAAAAGCGCGTGGTGGGGTCGAGGTGGGTGGGGAGGGAGGGAGGGAGACATTCGGGGATCATATTTCTTGGAACGCTCGCGGAGCCCGAAGAAGAGCGTGGGGCGGCGAGGCGTCGAGCCCCCGACCCGGGCTCATAAATAACGCGCCGCCTCGTTCCCATTGGCGGCGCGCAAGCGCCGATTGCCTTTTGTACGTTTCGCACCGCGCTTCGCAGCGGAGCCCAACCCGCAGGGCGGCCTGCGCGCAGAAACGCACGCACCCGCCGGCAGGCGACGCCAGCGAAGCGCCCATCTGAAGAAAAACCTCACTGCTTCCGTGCCCGCTCGCCGCTGCTGCGGCAGTACGAACCGCACGCATCTGCGGTGTGCGTTTATATATGATTCGCGAGCGACCGCATGGTCTGCCGTTCCGGGTTCGAGAAGGGCTCTCCTAATTTGACTTGATCTCGCAGCATCCGCGGGGATGATGCACCGATGAGAAGGCGGTGGTTTTGGGGAGAGAGACGGCTGCGAGTGGCTTCTGGCTTTCAAAGCGACGACCGGGATCTCGCCGGGCATCTGGCGCGTAGTTCAGCCATGTTGTTTTAGCTGTGATGACCGAGCAAGTCGATAACCACGTGTTCGGGAAAACTGCGTCAACATAAGTGTAAACAAGCGCCTCTCGCGAGAATGGTTCAATTAATCCAGTTTACTATTACCAAAAGGAGTTGACTTGGGCTGGGTGTGTTAGGTGGACGCTATTGTATGCTAAATTTCTCTTGCCTACCATACTTTTCACTCACCTTGCTTTGAAGTGCTGCTGCCTTTCCGTAGCCGTTGTACAGGTTTGGCAAGTGTAACTTCGTTGGAGCTTTCTGACCCTATACAGTTTCCCAATCACAAAAGATTAAACAAGACTTTTTTTTTCGAATGTTTACGAGTGTTGCTAAGCAATGGTCAGAAATAGGGAATTATACTTGCGTTGTACGCTGCGTTTGGAGCCTGTTTTGTTTACACAGTGCAGATTAAAACTGGCGTAACGTGTGTACCGACCGGACCAAGAAGGGACGGGACTTACGAAACATATTGACAGTGTAAACATATTTTACCCTGTCAATATGTGGCAGCAGTTTTTGCGCCCAGTACTAACCATTACTCGAAAAGCGTGCGTCATTATAAAGTCGTTTTTATACCAAGTTTACAGCTAAACAAGTTTTAACGGTAAAGTGATAGAACGAACGTTAAAGTTACTACAGGGTTGGGAGCTGAGTGTAAACCGACACTTACAGCTTTATTGTGTATGTCATTATGTAGCACGTGGATTCAACATGGCGAAATGAATCAGACTAACAATGTGGCCCTGCGCTACCAACTGCATGCCACTTTAGCTAAACGACAATCTTGTGGAAGGTGACCGCTAGAAAAAAGCTTGTATTACGAGAAAAAAAGCTATCTCTTATAGACGTCGTGCAAAAATTTATCTGCGCGATGAGTTTATAAATCTCCTATAGTTACAGTTAAGGGGTACTAAGCCTTGTGCGAAAAACACTAAACATGAACGGGTCTTATTATTAAACACAATCGCGCCTTCACAGCCTTGTGACGTCATCTACTGTGTGAGCGGGAGTTAGGGAAAACTTCTACTTGCAAAGTATGGCGCCTACATGCACTTCACTACAAGTAGATACGGTATCGGCAACAGGAGCAGATTTTAACGTGTAAAACTCTAAATGCTAGGGATGGGGAAAAAGAGCTTGACTTTTTGTATAAACTTTCCAATAACTTCTATTCAGTTCGGAATGTGGTAGCTTGTTACGGGCTGAGGAAGATTACTTCCTTTTTTTGAAGACAGTTTCGTTTACACAACTGCTGTTACCGTTGGCACAGGATCAAACCACTTTTTTTTTTATAAGCGTTAAATTTTTTTCGGTGTCCTTTGATATGCAAAAACTGAGGCCGTAGACATCGAAAGAGCAAGTGAAAGGACTGCATGGCCCAAAAAAGGTTTCTCAGGAAGGCGACAAGGAAGCTTTTATTTGAAGCAATCCTATAATTTACAAAGCAAACTATTGTCGGTTGCAACTTAGCTCCTTTTCCAAAGTTTGACGCGCTTTGCAACACTCCGCAACCTGAAGGAGTTTCGTAGCGGGTGGACGTGTGGGGGCAAAAGCGTTGTCTTTTTTTCCCCTTGCGTCGCTTCTGTCCTTGTCGAGCACGATTCTTCCTCCTGCAAAGCTATTTTATTTGTGGCTCGAAATCCACCTTCCTCGCCTGCCCCTTCTCCCCAATAGTCCGTCACGTGAAAGGAAACCTTGGAGGAGACGTGACGAAAAAAAATCAGTCCAGCTTTTTCTCTTATTCTCCGCCTCAGTCATTCTCAATTCTTCTCCCATCGGACTATCCACTCTAGGACATGTGTCTCCACTCCCTCATTCACACTCTCATATTCCAAAAATGTGCATTAATACATTTTTTTCTGTCTTGGAACGTTACTTCAAATTTCGAAGATTTGTTTTGAAGGGCTTAAGAGCGCAATGACATAAATCGCGGCGAGTCTTTCGGCTGATTCAAGCCTCTGTGTACGCACTGAAGGAGAACAAAAATATCTCGCGAGTTCTGCAGCAGGTCCCGTCGCATAGGGACCGCACGCCTGTCGGTGACATTTGGGGCCGCGGAGGAAAAAGAGCGGAGAGAGCCGCGGTCCTTGGGGGCCGCCGGGGCGGCCATTGTGATTCTTTCTCATTGAGCCTCGTCCGTCTGTGCCGGTCGCCGCCCGAGCGGCTCGGACTCGGACCGGAGACGAAGGGCTCCCGCTTTCTTTTACAGCCGTCGGCCATAACCAGGCAGGCGCATATTTCTGTCGCCGGGGACGAATTATAGCGACAGGAGAAGCGTATAGTTGGTGCGTCTGTCCGGGCGAACACTTGCTCCTTTTTTCGCTGCCCGCTGCACACGAATCCTTTCGTGACGCTTCCATGCGCGTATTCGCTCTTCCGTTTTCCAGAATGTCTAGCCGTCGTTTGCTCTTACGCTGTGAACGTATACCTCCTACAGACTTTTGTTTCTCTTCTCTGGCTGGTCGGACATCGCATTTATTTTGTGATATTTACGTTTGCTTCTTTGTTTGTTTCAACCTTTATTTATTTCCAAGCATGTCAGCGCTCACTCCCGTACCCTTGCGTCTTGGAAAAAGCACAGGCGTCGTGAAGAGCAGTTGTGAATTTGAAAAGAATGGCTCTGGAATTTGCGTACACTTCCCGCGATTCGGTGCCTGCAGTGGTTCGTTTGCGCTCACTGATTTCTGCAGGCGTTGTATATTGACTTCACTTCTATGGGCCTCACGTTCTGTCGTCGGTTTTAATCTATATTGCCGCGAACTAGGCATGACGTTTGTTTGTTTATGTTTTGTTTTTACTGCCCGGCTGTTTCATCTGTGTCCCAAGCGAAGCGTGTGTTCCAATTTTTATTTTTATGCCGCACGGGTTATCTCATTCTGATACGGAGAGCATTTCGCCCTAACGTCACTAGCCTCGAATAATCTTCTTTGATGTACAATGTTCTAGATGTAAATCGACGGTTCGAGAAACACTCGCGCCGAAAGATAAAAGCCTGCAGAGCAGACGCCGCGGTATTCTGATCACCGACGCTCGCTTGCGTACGTCACTTCGCTGACTGCTGCTTCGCCGCCTGTGTATTCTTTGAGTTGTTAGGGGAGCACAAGTTCGCGCCAATAGACTTGTTTTCCTTGAAGACAACTGCGTCGCCTTTGGCATCGTGACAATCTGAGGGGCGTGTTCACGTTCGTTTAAACGTGACAGTCTGTGACATTTCAGTCCTCCCACGGCCACGCCTTGTTAAATATCAGACGAACGCTACGATCAAAAAGAGAAACAAAGATAAATGTTCCGCCTTTCCAGTGGGGTATACGCGAACGCCGCTACTCTCGAGGGCGTCATTGAACATCTTTGGTTCCCCGTAGCATTTCTGCTTCTGTGTCGACTATCCGTTAAGACGAACTCGAATGGACCGTAAAAATTTGTTTGTATTGTCAGAAATTCGTCTTAAGCGGAGGTTCTTTGCATTGTGGACGTTAAAAGAGAGTAAAAATGTTGTTCCTCTTAACCATAGTATTCGTGCTAACCGAGTTCGGCTTAACGGGAGTCCACTGTATATCGTTTCTGTTTGCATGCTGTCATGGAAGAACTAAAATAAGCTGTTGGAATTACTTTATTAGGCTGCTTACCAGTCAGCGTTCTGCAGCTTTATAAATGTCGGTAATGCCTGTATCCATATATATATATATAAAGATAGATAGATAGAAGCCTTAAAAGCAGCACTTCTTATTTTGAAAAAAGAGATTACATGAGCGAAACATTTTCAGACTCGTATCGATATTCAAAACCAAATTTCTAATTTCTTTAAATATTATTGTTTTATGCCATTCGGTGATATAACGTGCACACAAAAACATGAAGTTGGGCGCTGTTGAGGAAAGGGCTGAGGAGGATATAAGGAGGAATCGGTATGAGATAATAACCAGATGATGAAAGTGAAAGTTTAAACTGACTCAAAATATCCTTTGTCTAAGCGCTGTATTTCACCGCCATCGTGAGGAGGGAGCATCCAACCGGTGAGGATTTATAGCGACAATGACGACGAAGACAAAGATGATGGTTCTGGTGGTGACGACAACGACGATGATGATGATGATGATGCTGATGACGACGGTTATTGGCAAATGATTCCGGAGGGGTTTGGTGCCTCATTTTTGTTGTTGTTGTTGAACTCGTGTGGATCCTTTTGTTCGGCCCTGACATTTGGCCCGTGTGTACATACTTACCCAATGCACGCAAGTGTCTGTTTGCGCGGGCGTGCTTGCGACAACAATCATGCAGCATGCCGAAGGATGGTTTTATTCTTATGACGACATGTTTGCTTGTATCCTTTTTTTTTTTGCTCCGCCAAGTTTGTTCTTCAAGACAGAACGCCCCCCCCCCCCCCCTCTTTATATTTTGCAGAAAGTAATACAACGAAGGCAAACACAGCAGCTACATTTTGTTTCCTTCTATATTTCGTATAGGCTCCATCATTTCAAGATTGCAGGCTCTTCCACTTTTTCGGTCGAAGCCAATTTCTCTAACACTCCATTTTCGCATAAAAAGTAAAAAAAAGGAATCCCGCTCTCGGTGTATCTCTGTTTAGCAAGGAGACAGGCGCGCCACTTCGTTCTGACAGCAAAGTCGTTATTCCTTCTACTCCTATTTTATCCGCGCCGCGTATCCTTCCGCGCAGCGAGGATTAAAGCTAAGCGTTCCAACTGGCAGCAGCAAGAAATCGCCCTATACGGCGCGACGACCGGCGATATATATGGTGTCACCGTCGACACTTTCCTCGCTCGCGTCGCCTCCCTCCTTCCTTTTTCTTCCTTTCTTTCTCCTTTCTTTCTCAGCAGACGTCGAGGTTCGTCCGGATCCCTTTGCCGTCTGCCAGGGCCAGATAGAGCGCTCCCGCCGGCGTAGGACTGGCGCACAGCGCGCACCGCCGAAGATCAGCAAAAGAAAGGGCGCACGCAGACGCCGACACTTTTCCGAAAGGAACAACGGCTTCGCAAGAGGAAGGAAATGGAACGTGCAGCAGCCAGGAACTCGGGCGGAACCGGACGCTGTTCATTTTCTCTTTGGCACAAACTACCGCTCGCTGGAGCGCTGAGCGGGCGGGCCCGCTTTTGCTCTTTTCACTGCCCCGGCAAAGCTAGCGTCAATCTTGGCCGGCGCACCGTACACGCATTGCCTGGGCCGCCGCTTGCCAGCAGCGGCAGTCTTGGGATTTCTCGGCAGCTTCGCTGAGTCTGTATATACGCGTTCCCCCTTGCGCACTTGAAGTCTGCCCGCCGGGCTGCGCGCTAACGTGAAGATGCGGATGAGAGAAAAAGAGCCCGGCCGGCGCGTCAACACTCGTAATGCGTTCCGGGTAAACGGCGCTGTAGCGGTAACGAGCAAAAACTTCCGCGCTGCGCATTTCTTAGCTCGATCTTTCAGCGGGAAGGTTTTAGATGCTGGACAGGAGGGTTTTTTTTTTATCCTTGCTCAGTGGCGATGTTGGCGTCGTTCTCAAGAGCCTGGAGCAAACAGACGCTGTTTAAAATAACGGAACTGGTATCTACAAGGGCACTGGTTAGGGCCAGAACTTGCAAATACTATTTAAGCCCCTGCCTGTTTGGGTGCTTCGGCATTGTGTGAGCATATGTATTTCGTCATTCCTTCTTCACCAGCTGTGTTGCCAGACGGGCTTTCACAGGGTTACTCTATGCTCTCTACGGGAACATATACAGTAACCTAACTACATAGATAGCTTATATAGCAGCAGCTTATATAGTAACGCTACAGATACAGTTGTATATAATATAACCCTAGGGACTATATACAGGCAAGCCAGGTTTTCGGTGTGGCTGACCTTTTCAGTAAAGATGTCTGCATTTTCTTTACGCATTCTTCAGTAGCTGTTTCTGAGGCGAAACTCACACGTAATGTCATTATTATGGCGTATTTGAGGCAATTATACGTGTCATAGTCACACATTTTTTCTCGGATTAAAAAAAAAAGCTGTATTGTGGGCGTCGCTTTCTGCGGAGATAATTTTTAAATGTATGAGCGTATAATGGAGGTGTATGAAAATTCAAGAAGTAGCATATACGGTTATATACCCCCTACTACCCCCCCCCCCCTCTAATAAGCAAGCAGACCCACTAGGAATGTGATTTAGCAACAGGAACTATGATAGATTGTTGATGCCTATCATTATACGACGAGTATAAATTTGTAGTTCAAGGGAAAAATCGAACAATACACCCAGGTCTTTTCGACGGCGTACCAGTGCCGCTTTTGTCATACCGCAATAACCAAAATAAAAATGAATGACGCTAGGAACACTTTTAAGTACCCTTCTAGATACGTTTCAAAGGTAGCAAGCTTTCATTAGCGAAACAGGTGGAAAGGGAAGTAGTAATACACAAGAATTATTCTACACATCGTGTCTGCAAAGACCATGTCAGCTCAGTAACATAGACTTTTGTAAACAGCATCTTTGAATTATCTGGATTGGCCCACCCTGCTATAGCAAGCTATATACTGCCATGTTCATTACAAAGCTATCCAGCAAATCCTTTCCATTATTGAACATGAGACACTTCTAATAGTAAACCGAACTATTCAAGGAATACGACATTTTGTTTTTATTAGAATGCTGGAAATGTTATATACGGCACTGCTTACTGTTATGTAAAAAAAGTAGAAATTCACAAGTTCTCCTACTTCCGATTACGTTTTTTTAACATATTGGTAAAGGCTTTTCTGCCATGTATAGTTGTGCTTTTATTGTGGTAAAAAATGGTGGCTCCACATTGTGCGCTTATTTTATTTCTGTACAGTTTATTGGACGGGAGTCTATGGAAGGGCGAAAAGAAGCCGTTAATCAGCATGCACACTTGACTAATTCACAAGACCACAAGCAACGAAAGTAGTACAAAAGAAATTTAGGTTCACGTCTAGCATACTACTAAATATTAGTGACCATGGAACCATCGAAAATGTATGTCGCTTGCTGAATCCTAGCCAAATTTTTCATTTTCTTGTGCTTGGGCCTTCACGATTAAACTCTGAAGATAAATAACCTCCAATATCGTGACTTACCTTGTCGGTCCTTTACAATTCTTTGTGGAAAGAGCGGAGGATAAGATCCACCCTTTATGTTCCATTTCGTGCTTTATTCCAAAATGCTTGTGTCAGCGACAAGATTAGAACAGAAAGGGCATGCTTTTTTTTGTAGGCGAGTACAGAATTAATAAGCGGCGTCATGTTCCGATATTCGCCCCATTGCAATTACCGCCCGTTCGAGCTTCACAAAGTTCTGTCACCAATAACAAGCCGGTCTTTGTATTCACTCTTGTAGCTTTTATAATTTGATTTGGCCTTTGTTGCAATCAGTTAAAGTAATAAAAAAGGAAGGATGGGACAGCAGCGTTGTGTATGCTGTTTGAACCTTCCGTGCGTCACGGGGTTTGAATGAGCCACGCACCGAAGGAGAGTACGAAAGAGAAATGTGCGTGCAGCACGCATCACGTGTTGGGCTTTTGTGCCTTTTTGCAAACTTAACAGAACATGACGTTCTTCTCTGACATGGATGCAGAATATTGCGTCTCCTTCCTCGAGCGCCACTATAAACTCCGAGGCGCAGTTTTCCCACAAGCAGTGAGATCAACAATGGTGGGTATTGAAGGAAAACATGTTGTTCTTGGTAAAAAGAAAAGGAAAAAAAAGTAGGTTGTGTTGTGAACGGCACAACCGCACTGCTTCCAAGACAAACGCTCAGGAAACTTATGGGACGCACGAGCGGAAGTTAGCCTCAGGAGAATGACGGTTGCACCAATGACAATCAGCAACACCTGTGCTAACCGCACAAGTTCCGGCTGGAAATGTCCTAAGCAAAGACGTAGCCACCGGGAAGGAGGAAGGGGGGGGGGGGGTTCAAGCCCTCTCAGAATTTTTTTTCTAATTAGCACTACGGCCCAACAAAGGGGATTGAACAACAATGTATGTAACATTAGGGTAACAGATAGACTAACCTCGAGGTTTTTTTATCATTATTATCGGTTACTACCCTGAAAGCATCCTTGAACTGGTGGAGAAATAAGTGTTTCCTTCATAATGAAAGCAGGATTTTCAGGAACAATGAGCATACTTTCAATGCTCGACATCTATGAGGGCACTGACAGCAAGCGAAGCCAGATACTGCGTAGTTGCTTCCCGTGGCTCCATGTTATGCTTAGAGGCCTTGCCAACATGGGCGTCGTCAGGGGGGTGCAAAAGGAGCACTTGTAACCCCAAAGCCATACCAGAACAATTGCCTCTTTCCTCTGTCCTCTCCCCCGCCATGCAACGTGTTCGCCCCCCTCAGGGCAGAATCCTGCCGACGCAGGAGAACAAGTCCTGAACATGATGCGCAGAATCACGAACAGACAAAATGGACTCAGGGAACACGACCTCCTACGACTACGGGATGCACTTCTTAGTTCTCGAATAAGGTACCATGCAGCATACACCACCTTCACTAAAACCCAGGAAGAAAGAATCAACGCTCTCATTAGGAAGGCGACGAAGACCACGCTAGGCATTCCGATCAATGCCAGCACCAAGCGACTTCTTGAGACAGGAACGCACAATACGCTGGAGGAGATTGTAGCTGTCCACAGGTACAACCAACACCTCAGACTCCAAGCAACGGTTCCAGGGCAACAGATACTTCAGTGTCTAGGGTACACACCCCAGCAGCCTATTTTACGACTGGAACGTCTCAGCCCACGCACGGCCAACCTACTCAAAGTTGCACCCATTCCAAGACACATGCATTGCCAACGAAACAAGGTCAGAAGGAGCATTCGAGCCAAATACCTCGATAAACGAGCAGTGATCAATTCAACAACCACGTATACACAGATGCTGCAGTAACAGACACAGCAGCAAGCATTGCGTATGCTGACCTCAAAGGAAAATTGGAGTACCAGCAGTGCATCCCCCTTATGAAACCCATCTGGGCTGAACTCACCTCCATCGCCACCGCCACTGACCACACATCCACCCCCACGAAGCACACGTACATATACACTGACTCAAAAAACGCCTGTCACCAACTGCTAAGCATGGAACTGCCACCACCCATAGCTACGGCCATCAACAACAGCATCAAGGGATCTGTAACAGTGTACTGGATACCTGGGCACGATGGAATGGCAGGCAACGAAAAAGCTAATCAGCTGGCCCGAGAAGCCGCAGCCCGGGCGCCTGCCAACTTCGAATCAAATCAAACGCTCACGGTCCCAACAGCACCTAAATTGAAGGACTACTCCACGGGAAGGAGAGAACTGCCACAGCTCTCTGACACGCTCACAGGACACCAAGCAACCCTAATAAGACAAGCTCAGACAGACACCTTGGACACTCCAGCTAGACTACACAAGATATGGGGAGATCCTGACACACCACCCCCTACTTGCTCTACCTGTAACGTCATACTCGACCAAGATCACATACTCTGGAACTGCACAACCATACACAACACTACAAACACACCCAACAAAGGATGGCTGACCGCAACAAGCACCACCGAAGAGCAAAGGCAACTGGCGGCGTACATCAGGCAGCGGCTTGAAGACGTCACCAGTAGCGGTCCCAGAGATTGGTTTTGGGGGAGGGGGGGGGGGGGGGCGATTTTTTTTTTTGGGGGGGGGGGGGGGGGGGGGGCAGGCGAATTAAAAATCGCTCCCCTCCTTGCGCCAATTCTGCGGAGGGGGTGATAACCATGGAGGAGTGTGCGCGTACGCGGTGCAACCCGCTGGGATTTAACTTCGCGCAAGTGGAATGCTTAAAAAAACTAAAAATAAGAAACTGAGGACCTCTTTAGGGGGGGGGGTGACTGCCCCCTTCGCCCCCCCCTTGGGACCGCCACTGGACGTCACCAGAGGTTCTCTGGAATGTGAGGACTAAACAGGCCTACGTGCATATTTTTAATAAAAGCTTCTCTCTCTCTCTCTCTCTCTCTCTCTCTCTCTCTCTCTCTCTCTCTCTCTCTCTCTCTCTCTCTCTCTCATGCTTGCCGAGCAATTATTGCAAAGTGTAAGGAGGCCAACCGCTCCCGAATATGTAGCTGAGTAGAAGTTGGAACTTCTTGCTGGTATAGTTGGTGAGTGGTTCCCATGATTTTTTTTTAATTGCGAGGGATTGCCCTGCAGCATAACACGAAGTTTTAAAGGTACAACAACATTTTTCCCGTGATTTGAAGCGCAACAACCACAACAACAACAAGAACAACAAAAAAACGCAGATGGTGAAATCAGAGTAAACAAAACAGGCGCTACCCTGTATACTCCTGTCTACTCTGTATACTCTGCATCCTGTCTAATCTGTATTAACGCCTGTCCTGTTTCCTTCGAATTCACCGTCTGTGTTTTTTCGTTACGCTGCATAAAGCCCTACTGAATAGCAGTATGGGCGCGACGGTATTGCCTCACGTACTTCTGAAAAATCACAGACCAGCCTGTCTAGGAGTGCCAATACTTATTCAAATAAGTCGCCGTGCAGGCAGAACCTCGAAGCCGAACGGTCCTTGCTAATCGGCTAAAGAGGTATGAAAGAATTATTTCATTATGCTAAACGTAGATGCGCCTCCTACCTCTGTTTCCTGCATATATTTGTGCTTTCGGTTAGTTATTCCACTACTGGTACATAAATAGCCTGGTCTGTAATAACCAAATACGCACTGAGGAGGTGCATGTTCCCATCTCATTGTGTTCGCGTATACATGCCACATTGTCGAAGGCTCATCGAATAAACAGTGGCAGAAGTTTTGAAGAACCAGAGACGTCCCCAAAATATCATTAACCTGTAAAACAAAAAGAAAAAAATACATTCCAAATGCAACCGCTAAAACATGGGCGTAGCCGCAGGAGTTTTCGAGGGGTCTGAACATGCAAGACATTTGGACACTTTTTGGCCGCGAAGAGAGGGTGTAGTTGTCGAAAGCGTTGAGCTCGGAGCTCCCTTACCCAATTCCCCTCAACACAAAAAATACCCCCCCCCCCCAAAAAAAAAAAAAAAAAAAAAAATTGCCGGCTACGCCAGCGCACACTGCGTTAGGATAGTCTGCTCTTCCCTCTCATGGGCTGTCGCAGCGAGTTGCCCCGTACCAAGGGAACGGGGGAGCTTGCTGAGTATGGGGCCCACGTAGCATCCGCGTGTGTAGAGGAAACGAAAAGGTTGCGGCTCCGCCCAAAATATTAGCATAAAAACATGTATTAGTCATGCCGGGTTGCGTGAATTATGTGGCCTTCGAAGCGCAACTGTAATTGCCAGAATAAGCCCTGTTAATACTAAAAAAGACAAATAGCGGCAGAGAAGTACAAAGGTATCAGAAAATGATTGCAATTTCGGTAGAAATTTGTCTTTCTTTTCCGTACGGATACACGCGCGAAGTGGGACAGTTTTATCTCCGTTCAAATTGGAAACCCAGTGACATTGGAAAGCATTTTAGGGCAGAGTATTCCCATCATTGCAATCTGCTAATGTTAATGGCGCCCACCCCGGTTTATTATTAGCACCTTATATTGTATCTCGTGCACAAGTAAAAACACGAACACCGTCTCCTAAGGAAGCACAATTCCGCGCCATTCGCTTTTCACTAACGTGCCAATAACGTGTGGAGGAGTACGATGATATTTTTTTTTCTGGTGAAGATGTGGAAGACGCACATGAAAGATCCCAGTGAAAGATTAGCAACTTGGTTGTAAAAAGAAAACCTTTTAATGACGGCGTGTTTAGATCACCTTACTAGTAAGTGACCGACTTATTTGCATAATTGTTTATGAATTAAACGCACATTCAACGTGCCTGCATGTAGGGCAGGGGCTGCAATACCTCCATATGATGGTCGTACCTGACTCCATCGACACTCAATCGTTGGCTGTCCGCAAGTTTAAATGTAGGTCCCTGTAAATGATGCCGCATTGCTGTTTGTTTACATTATTTCTGCGACTTATCGGTTGCCCCAACATGGGGAATAAATGTCTTGTTCACGTGTAACTACTGTTGGTATTACGAAATGGTATACCTCTACAAGAAGGCTATTGAAATGTCTTAATCACGAAAAATCTTTCAACACTAGCGATGCATACTGTTACTTTCCCCGCACAGAACCAGCAGGGAACTACCCGGTTGCATGGTTTCGGGAACCCTGTATGTAGGAGCCGCATAAGGACTCCTCCAAAAGCTGAGAGGACGTCTGCAATGTTAAGCTTTTCAATTAAGGACAGTCTGTCCGCAAATACGCATGATATACCTCGCTTTTCAAACCGGCGCTGCCTGCGATACAGAGCAGCGGCGAACAGAAAGACGCCAAGAAAAAAAAACTATTTCTAGAGAAATCGACCAAAAGTATGGTCTAGCAGTTTTATTTCTGAAAGACTAATAGCATGCAGACGCATTCAAGCATTCTTTCATGGAGACTATATATAATAAGCCACGAGGTTATCTAACCTATAGTGTTGCCGTCATTGTCGCTAAGCGCAATTGCTCAACCTGTACAAGAAAGACAGCTTGAAAATAGTATCCGCGTCAGAAATACACGCTGTGTAAGGAGTACTCCTAAAAAAAGTGAAAGAAGAGGAAAAAAAGGCGGTTAGCTAGGTTACCATAGTGCAAATTAGGCGCC
Organism: Haemaphysalis longicornis; assembly: GCF_048455015.1. NCBI lineage: Eukaryota > Metazoa > Arthropoda > Arachnida > Ixodida > Ixodidae > Haemaphysalis > Haemaphysalis longicornis. The sequence continues at coordinate 71,817,775 of NW_027526361.1, read as the reverse complement.
GAGCTCAACGTCAACATATCATCAAACCGGGTTTGTAATGAATTAGCTCCTTCAGACGAACCATGAACGTGAAAAAAATACTGAGAAGGTGCAGTCATTCTACGAGTAGCTTTTCGGGGCAAAATAACATCGCGGAGAGGGGTGTGGTGCAGCGAAGGAACGCGGAGGACTTGGTATGAGATTGTCTGGCATAGGAAGTGACATATCATCACTAGTTAACGACTGTGGCCTGTGCGAGGGTTCGCATAGCACTTATCACTGTTATAGACGTACCGACTAAGGAACCTACATTAATGAGCATATAGCTACACGGCTGTTGTGCACAGACATTTCTTATCGCATTACTATTCATTATTTTTGTTACAGTTCTGAGTATGCGGTACTATATTTTGGAAACGTCTACTTCGCAGTGAGCGCCACACGACGAAAGATTTTTACATTCCTGTCGAGACCGGGCTAACGGATAAATCCTTCGCTTCCTTGATTAGTTCCTTCCTTCAGCTGAAAACGTTTGCTTTGGCAAACTTTTTGGTGGGCGTCCGCTTACTACCGGTCGACGTCGACAGGCGTTTTGAAAAAAAAGAAACAGAAAAAAAAAGCAAGAGGAAGGGAGACGCGAAATGTAGAGCCGCGGCTTCGCGGCAGGCCTGCGCCTGCCGCGAGCCTCTCCTGGAGCTCTCGCCCCGGTCGACTTCGAGAAAAATGCCTGCTCCGCGGGCAACTAGCGACATCTGCCCGAGACCGCCCGCGTTAAGCCGCGTAGGAGGCGGCAGATGGTGCCGGCTTGTTCAAACGGGGAACCGCGGGCGGGATATTTACAAATCATGGGGAGCTTCTCTAAACGCCGTGCCGTGGGAGCTTGTGGCCGGCCGAGGTCCATTTGCTCGCAGTTATTTATTTGAACACGTGGTGCGGGCTTACATATTCGCGTAAGCAGAAAATTTTGCGTATGTACACCAGTTTGCTGCTACCCAAAGCACCAGAAGTATTGTTTTAATGCCGGAATAAAGTACCGAGCACGTACAGCTGCGTAGACGCAGAGTAGGCAAACGGGCTATCAAGTAATGAACTGATTCCTTTCAAGCGTTCTTGTTTGTGTTAAGAAACAAAACAAAGCGTGGGAACACAGCGGGAAATCAACTGCGGTCATTTTGTTCCATTAGCAGACGAGGTGAAATATTTAACTGTTGTGGCGGAGGTAGGAGTATATGTACGCGTTATACAAAACATCGAACACAGCGAAATAATACAACTGACCACAAGAGACGCCTTTATGCTATTCTCCTCAACTCTTCTAGCAACTTTTTTTTTGTGCACCATAAAGGGTTTCGGGTAATATGTCAGGTTATGTAGTTCGGAATGACTTCTTCAAGGGCCGTAAAATTAATCGTCCTGACACTCGTATAAGCACGTGACGACAGTTTGTAGGACTCTGGTTACAGCCGCGGCAACGAAAGTAACTACAGAAGGTATCCGCACCAAATAAAAAATATATAGTATACAGCTCACAGCGTGGACGCCATTTGTTACGCGGGCTGCCTGGAAAGCAGCGCCGTCGTTTCTAGGCGGCCATTTCCTGAAACTTGAACGAATGGTCGACACGGCGAGAGGAGACAGCTTGCCGTGAGCGTTCTTCAAACGGTTTTCTACGTGTTTACTTCGCCGCTACTTGAGCACTCTTCCTTTTTCTTTCTTTTTTTTAAATTTAAGGTATTTACAGCATTGCAGCAAGTCCTGTGGGGAAGGGTGGTGGGGAAAGGTATGCTGCAGTTCCATCAAGGCCACAAGGAAAAGGACAACCCTAAAAAAAGGCAAGACAAAAAGGGAGAACGACCAGGCCACAGCCAACTCCGAAGAAAGGCTCGCGAAAAAGGCCTCTGGAATGGGGGGAACCACTTTCCCCGAGGACTTCTTTCCCCTTCCCGCGTCTCTTTTGAAACGGAAGTCCAACCACTCCCGCGCGGCCACCCGACGCAGCCGCTTTGTCCAATGGCCAGGCCCTGTCACGCAGGGACTGATTTGTAGCCTTTATTGAGCAAGATCATCCTTTTCTTCCTGTCCCTGCAGCGTGTGTGCGCCCCCCGGTCCGCTTTTCCTCCGGTCCGTTTGACTTCCTGGCCTCCTCGATCGGCCCTTTTTCCCTTCGGCAGGCACGCACGGTGAGCGCATGTAGCCCGCCCGGTTGTTTGCGCAGAAAGATGACGCGCCGGTTGAGCTTCCTACGCGATAAGATGCCCCAGGCCCTCCGGCGTCCACATCTCCTTTCTTTTCCCCTTTCTGTATCCTCCTCGACAGGAAGGTTGGAGTGTATACACCGAGCGGAGGATCCTTTATCCCCTGTGTTCACTTGTTAGTCTCCCTGCGTTTACCCTTGGGTACACGGATACGTTTCTCGGCTTAAACTCTGTCCTCAGCTAGTGCGTCCGGTGTTGCGTATATAATCACTGGAACGCTTGTGGGTCGTTTAAGTATTAGTCAGGAACATGGAAAAAAAAGCAAGAGACAGCGTGTTTGTTTTTACCAGCTGTGTCGGGTTAGCTAAAACTTACCTGTTCCAGTTGGCTGCGTCGCATGAATGCTTATCGAGGAAAGAGGTCTCGGAATTGTAGTTTCATCCGCATGCAAATCGTTTGCCTTTGTTAACGCCTTCGCGTCTACCCGTATGTATTAGGACATCGGTACCGGGTGGGCGGAGGAACACTTTCGTCATGTTTAAGCACACTCTTCACTCCCTCTGTACCTCGAAAAATGTTAAAAAACTTCCCTAAGCTTACGAACACTGTCATAGTGGGACCTATACTGCGTAATCTGTGGAGCTGCAACCAGTTTATTGAAGTAGAGTCTGGCGGAACCATCGAGATTAAATCTGAGTAAATTGGCGATTCCTGTGGGAATTTCTTAAAAATAGTGTTCACTAATAAAATATTGCTGTTCTCGTTAAGTGACGCTGTATAAGATATCTTGTTCGCCTCGTGCATCCTTTCTTATTTTTTAGAGGTGCGTTTTAGGTTGGCGAATTGAGCGAAAATGCCGTTAATGTTACCCGTGTGAAGGAAGTGATGTACCCACCGAAGTGTTAGTTTCACTTAACGATAAGTCACTTGGAATCCTGAAACCAGAGGTTCATACCCTGTTTTGAGGATGACGTATATAAACTTATCAACGTGGTGTTGCCACCTGTTCACCTCAGTGTAGCGGGTCTTACGTTATGGTTGTCGTTGCTTTTGCATCAAATTCTAGATCAGTTTCTGCTTAGTGCGCAGGGTGATTGTCAGCGATACATTTATGTGGACAAAACCGCTAACGACATAGCAGGAAGTTAAGTACGACTGGTGCCTCGCCAATGTAGGCGCCAGAATTGATAGTTGAGAAAGTTGGCCGCAATTCACATTTTTAATTAACAGCCCAAAACGACGGAGACGCGGTAGAAGAAGGCACAGGGCAGTGCGACCATTAGCAAAGAACGGCAACTTGTTGCTGCTCGGACTAAAACGGGAAAGTCATGATTGTCGCCCAAAGCGGTTTACGACCAGTAGCCTTTGTTTCATGTTTTCCTTTTAGTGCAGTAAATATTGAACTCACTCTAACACACGCTTCCACAGACGTATCACTTCAGCTTGAATTTTAACACCCTTGAGGCGTGCTTTTCATTGAAAGGTTTCTCTGAAGAGTTGCTTTTGGTGAAGTTGTAGCATCTTGGCGAGTCCCTCGGACAGTGTTCTTAAAAGGGATGTGCTCTTTGCGAACAACGTCAACGGTTCCCTTAACATGTCACAAACCTACCTTCTGGTTTACGCTCAGCCCTCTCATGACTGAGTTTATAAAGGAGGAGATTCTTTGGGGAAAGGGTACATTTATGTGGGAGTTGAATTAGTTCAGGAGGCGCCACCCCTGCATTTCGAAGTCACTTTCTCATGGGACTGGGTTGTGTTGTCTTCTGTCGCGAGTTGCAAGAGCCCCGCTTTTCTTTGCTTTTCTACCAAATTGGCTTTACTTGAAATTCACATTGGGGCATACCTCCCAGTTCATTTATTTCTCTAATTGGCTTTAACCTGTGATAGCTTTGCTGGTGCAGGTTTTTGTTCCCATTTTCATTTATTTTGCTTTCATTACACAAGGGAACAGGAATTTGTTTCATGGTTTACGCTCAGCCCTCTCATGACTGAGTTTATAAAGGAGGCTTCCCCTCAATACGAACTTGCCTGCAGTTGAGCACCCTTTACAGGCTTCCAACTTGCAATGTCCTGCAGGACGAAGCTTTGACATCTGTTTTATTAAAGCGAAACCTTCTTCACCACACTGATGACGACCGGCCACTCTAAAAACGCACTGCAGGAAAGCTAACTTTCTCTGACCATGATGATGACCGTAGGTGGAGTGAAAGTTGGCTGAAACACGAAGCTTTCTGTGGTCGAAATCCAATGTCTTCAAGTACAAAACCAAAATCCAAAATCCAAATCTTTGAGCCCAAAACGCACTGCAGGAAAGCCAAGAAACAAAATGCGTTTTCACAAAGGCACATCAAGTTCCCCAAGAAAAAAAAAAACGCTTCCCGTGGTCGGAATCGTACTTGGGTATCTCGCATTATGAAAGCGACGACTATCCGATTGCGTCATTCCGACACGGTTGAAGCAGTTTGGATTTTGGACTTTGTCTCAAGTTGCATGGGAGAGAGCGTCGTGTTGTAACCATGTTTCTCTTAAGAAAGTGTCTTTGATTTTTTTTAGTCTATCGCTCTAAAACGTTAGAACGATCGTGTCTAAGTGGAAATTTCGATTTTCAGTAGACAGAGCCTGCGTCCAAATTGTCGCTTTTACCTGCACATGTCAGGCCAAACAGAGCGAAATTCACAGGAGTGAATTATTTTTACGCATCAACGGGGCTGTGGCTTTTATCCGCTCATTATACCCATCTAAAAGTCAACAGGACTTAAGCACCCTTTCGCAAGATATACTGAAAAAAGGACACAGGACGTATTTCGGCCCAGGCCAACCGAGCGCGCATCTCTGGCTGGAACTTTCTCTAGCCCGCGCTTCCCGAAGTAGGAAAGTGACCGAGAAAATACCGACACACAGAAGAAAAAAAAGACTCGGGATGGACAATAAGAGGAGAAAAAAAGTTTTGCCGAGAGCCGTGCAAACGTTCCCGACTGCTGGCGAAATCCTTCGGTATTCTCCGAGCACAGACGGATAGGGCACATCGCCGAGCACTTTGCGCGGTACTCGCCGGCCGCCAGGCAGCTCCTTCTCCTCCTCTTTCTGCTCCCAGTTCCCAGGGCGACCAGTCCCTTCTGTCGTTTCCTCTAATTAAGCACAAGAAGAGAGCGCGCGCTTACGTCGCTCCGTCCCGAATTCCCCCTTTGCTGCTGCTGCTCCTGCTCTGTCTCCGGCCTCTCCCTGTCGCTTTACTTTTCCTTCCTTCTATTTTATTTATCCTCTTGCGCCTCATATCCCACTTCCTGCACCTTATCGCGAGATGGACTCCTCGGGCAAATGTCTTCGGCGTACTGCGTCCTCCTGGCTCTCTTCTGATGTGTCCGTTTGCCGGGCTTCTTTTGTTTTTCGTCTAATTCCTTCTACTCAATTTGCCCGCTACTTTTTGTTCTTCTCTTCGAACGCAAACTTCTAGGAGCCCGGTCGCCTCCGCTGCCCTTGTCTCTTCCGTTATCCCTCGGGTTCTCTCGGCGTTCCTTCGCAACTGCATTGCTTTGGCGAATACGCGATGGGGCTGTTCGTTTCTTCATGTTGTCGTCTTCCTTTATTTCAACCGTGCCCTTCGTTCAGCTTGTTCTTTTCGCTTCATTATGCCCTCGTCCGTTTTAGTCCCACTTTTCTTTTTCTTTTGATCGTGGCACAGTTCTGCAGGCAGGCATGCCAGAGCAGCGTCGGCCGCCGTCAGTCCCCCCTTTCCCTCCCTCCCGCAGAGAGGAACGCGCGCGAGGGCCCAGCAGGAGATCCGGCCGGGCTCACGTCTCGAGAAACTTCTTCTTTTCCGAGCGATTCGCAAAATGAGCGAAGGGAGGACGAGGGTTGCCCCAAGTGCCGAAACGAGAACGTTCAATAAAGACCCCGTGCGGAGTGAGAGCGAGGCATGCGTGGGCTTATATAGCTGCCTGCTATAGGAAAGAAGGAAAAAAAAAAACGAGGGCAGAGACGAACGCTCTCGAGTTGTGAGGGAAGGACAGAGCTCGGGAGGTCCTGGAGACTTTTCTAATCAGGCAAGGCCGATATGAAAGGATTTGGATAAAGCACCAAACGATAGCGACCAGGAGCTCTCGAGTGAGCTGCCCTCGAGATTGAGGCTCAGCCTTTTCCTTCTCCTCCTCCACCTCCTCCTCATCCTGTGCTGCGCTTCCAGGGACACTTTTTTGCTTGTTCGTTTGCAGCTTTCATTAGGTGCAGTTCATGCATGGAATACTCCCATCTGTATGTTTTGTTTTCTTTATTTGTTAGCTTCGCACTGGTAATTCAGATGAGGTGTGAGCGCCTTTCGTTGGTCTTGCAACTAAGGGCGGCAGGAACTTTGGACAACTGCTTGCCGAAGCAGTTATCGAACGTGCCTGCGCCTATCTAGAGTAATGTGAACGTCGTTGTCGAAATCCATATAACTCTTGTTGTTTTAATTTATTGTTCTATTTATTGTTCGTTTTATTGCGTAGTTCGATAGGTTTCTTTCACAAGCGGAGTATTACAAAAGGAGGTCCCATGAAAAAATCAGGCAGGGGGACCCCCCTGTCAATAATCGCAGTTTTAAGGGATCTCCTGGTAATTCATTGGCTGGTCTGTTTTTTACGTGTAATGATGTGTCCCCCTGGCTGACTTCACTTACAATTTAGATCCAAGAGACAGGAGCTGTACCACCACACTTACAAATATCGTCCATATTGGTATGTTATAGTTTTAAAGCTGTCCTCATGAGCTGCCACGAAGGCAAGCTAGAGCTCTGATAATCCCCTTTCCCGAACGCTGACAGCTTTTTTGGAAGGATATTCCCTTACCAACGGCCGACGCCAATCCTTTATAAGGTTGTTGGAGAGTTTACAATCATTTTTCGGGAAAAGTTCCTTATTCCTTCAGAAATGGGTGCCAATTGCGAAGGACATGCTTGAAAGGTGTGACATGATGTGATTACGCCATTTTACGAATATATTATCACGCGGTAATGGCCTGAACACGTGCCCCACAGGGATTCAACGTCGCTTTGAAAGCGTCCAATGTAAGCGGGAATGCACAGGTTCCTTCAACAGTACCCCGTGTCTAAGCCATTTTCAAAATATTTGGGCTTGGTCGCGAAAGTGGACGGCGCCTTTAGTGCGGAAGGAAAGAATTAAATGCTTAATCGACCGGATTTAGGAGAAATCCCCAAGGTGGAGTAAGTTTCTGCTTAGGAAAATTTGACTTTCACCTAAATGCACCCGTAGTCGTCCCGGAACAGGACAAATTTTTCTTCAACTGCGAAGTTTCTGAGAAAGCTGTACAGCTTTCCTTTGTAGCCGTACGGCTACATTGAGGTGGATATCAAATTTTCCTTCGCAATGAAATGTTTGTTTCGAAATTCTGGGGAATTTATTTCAGGCATCTTCCTCTCCGAAGCGTATCTCATGACCACTAGGTCATGATTCTTTCCTCAGGGGTTTAGCTATAGTTTTTTTTTTTTTCGCACAAGTTTTATAGGCTGATATAAGGTGGAGCAGGAGGCTGAAAACTCATCTTGGCTACTCATCTTGAAAACTCCTATTGGCTAATCTTGGCTACAGCCTACAACTGTGGCAACTAAAAAAAAAGTGTGCCATTGCTGACCTATGCTTGCATACTCACACATACGATCGAAATTAGGGCTCAGATATTAAAGAACACTGCTGCATCGTCGAAGACCGTATAGTAGGACGCGAATTGGGGGTATTTTTGTTTGCTGAGAAATCCGTTGTAAACGTGCAGGCTTCCCAATTTTTTCTTTAACATTGCGATTTGTCTTGCAAGCGAATTTTCGCCTGGATACAATTCCCGCACCGACTTCGAAAGCGCAACAGACTGACAGGCCTGGTGCATTTTGCCCTACGCATGACACAAAAAGTTCTGCACACACCCACGAAACTAGGCCACAAACCAGGGCGAAAAATGCAGCATTGGAGTCTCGAGCTGCATCCCGCAAGCGCGAGGCACACAACAACAAAAAATGCTTCTGGTTGTACAATGAGCGAAGAACACTAGAAAATTCGGCAGACTGCAAACGGAGACAGGCACAAAACCCCCTCGTGGTTGCCACCGGTGCAGCGTTTGCGAAATAGAGATTTCACGGGGCATGTGGATAAATGTAGGCGTGCTTCGGAGCTCCCCGGCGTCAAAGGGCACACAGCCTAGCTTCTCGAGGCCTGCGCCGGGTTTCGACTAAGACATGGGCACCCCCCGGCGCAAATGCAGCTTGCGCTGGCACCCCCCGGCGTCTCCTACCGCGTCTACCATGGGCGGCGCGCTTGAAAAGAATGAGTCGCCATTTTGAATTGTTTTTCCGAAGGTGTTCGGCCTCCCCTCTTCCCCCCTTTTCTGTTTGCGCGGCTCGTTGGAACCAGCTGTGGCCCGAGAGTAACCTTAGCGCGGCGGCTGGAACAGCGCTACAGGAAGGGCAGGGTAGCGATCGCCCGGAGCGCACGCGCGCGTAAACATATCATGGCGTATAAGATATGAACGAAAGGGCAACCCGAAAGTTTCTCTTGCGCAGGCAGTTTTTGCCCCTCCCGCTCGACTGCGCTGCGATACAAATCCGCCTTGAAGTCTCACTTAGCCGAATATCCGCCGTTTTGGGGAGAAGAGTTTACGTTCTTTTTTTTTTTTTTTTCCTTATCTTTTATCATTCACCGTGGCGTATGCAGTATAAGCCGTAAGTTTGATGAGTCCTAGCCTTCTTTCTGGCTTTGATATTTTTGTCGCTAAACCCACTTACCTGTTGTTTTTGGAAGCAGATTTTCACTCTTTTTTTATCTTTACTTATCTTTTATCATTCTGCCGTTGCGAATGTGTGACACACCGTAAGTCTTGTGTATATGTTTTCTAGCCTCTTCCTGGCTTTTGTATTTTTCGTCCGCTTAACCGACCTGGTGATCACCAATTGCCGTTGGCACAAATCCAGACGTTCTTGAAATATTTTTCTCGTCCTCAATAGTGCGCAAAATTCCAGTAGTTATGCATACTATGTGGTTGATAAAACATGATGAATCAGTAATAAGCGAAACATTTCTCATTTGTTTCTGACCTTCTTGTAGCGCGGACAGTAGTAGCATTTGCCATGTTTTACAAGAAGCTAGGGTGGTCCAGTATTCCGGTTACAGACGTTGGTTCTAACGCTTGCTCCCATGCCACCAGAATTCTACACACACGTGGTGCCGTATAACTTTTCCGCAATCCCATTTGGGTGCTCAAAGTAGCTCGGAAACAGTATACAGTCTTCGTAGGATGAGGCGCGCGTTTGTTTTGCATGTGGTTGTTTGTCTCTTGAGGATTTCTACGTGTTTTTGTCTTACCTAAGCCTACTTTACATAAAACTGTCTTTACCAAAGCTTACACATGCTGGGAAGACACTCCTCCTAGATAGATTTGGTTTTTGGGTGGCAGCCTATAGGGGCCGGCTAATACACGATATGTCTAGAGGTTCCACAATTGGGCGGGCGTGGTGTGGCTTCTGAATGTGGCCCATCTAAAGGCGCCTGTTTTTGTTTTCTTTTTTAGTACCTTGTTTCCCTCTGTAAACGCACGGAACACACTGTGCGGCGGTTAGGCGGGGAGTATGGCCGGAATCTACATCCGAGGCAACAGTGATTATAAAATGCAGCTTTGGGTAGCCTCGCTTGCATACCTCAAGTCTTTCGCCCGCACGCGGTGGTAATCTCGTGATTGAGGTCGTATTTCATGCCTGCGTACACGCACCATGGCCTCAAAGCCGAACCCACTACCGCCGCGTCCGGCTTTAGTATATAACACGCTGTTTGACCACGGATTTATTCAAAATCACGAAGCGCAGCTCGTGTGCCCTAATATTAACACCGTCCTCGCGGGTTTTAGAAGCAGCTCCGCGAAGCGCTTTTTTCAGCGGTTGGAAAGTGCGATGGGGGAAAGTTCCGCGCTGGAGAATCTGAGAAGCCACTTTCGCGACTTCCAAGACACACAAGAAGCGCCGCTGAGGGAGAGAGAGAGGGGGGGAGGGTCCGCCGCGCGGCGTATTTGTTATGCCGCGACGAAGACTTCAGGAGCCATTTGTATTCGCAAAGTCACGAACTAAGAAGGCCCATTGAACAGCTCCGCTGTTTGCTAAGCGAAGAGCGAGCGCAGAAAACGGTTCCTCCGAAAGTAATCTCGGAATTGAGTTCTCCTCCGACGGGCGCGGCACCCGAGGGGGTTGGCAGCGTTGCGGGACCATGGCGCGAACCCTACCAGCCTCTTTTTGGGAAGAGACGAGAGGAGGAGGCAGCAGTCGACACTCTGCAGAGCGGCGGGTTTCCACGCGCGTTGGAAAAAAGAAGGGCCCCGCGGTGGCTGGCGCGGGAGGGTTGCGTATTCGTAATGAAGGCGAATTTGCATGTGTGAACGCCCGCCATGACTGCGCACCACCGGCCAGATTTGTGCAAGCCTCGCCTGGGGAAGGAGGGCGGGCGGTTGCGGTGGGGAACACTCAGGCCCGGACGCGCGCGCTATGCCTGCGTGCCCGTGCGTGTGTGTCGCGAGGGAAAAGTTCGGCCGCCTTGCTCGTTTGCCTTGAAATTCGATAGCAGGAGGAGCGTGGAAGAGGAGTTAGAAGCTGAAGAAAACAAAAAGGGACGGGAAAGAGATAGAAGGAAGTGGGCTTGAGCTCCTGCGGGCGTTGATAGGGGACATGGGGGGACGGTTTAATTTTCTGAAAGCTCGTCGCCTTCTCCAGTTGATCCATCCCATGGTTAAGGATTGCGTATGCACGACACCAGCGAAATTTCCTAGACCTGTTCTAGTAACGCCTTAAGATTAAGACGCCATCCAGAAGGCCGAGCCAATCAGCAACTGGTCTTGCAGTACCACGACATAGGTCGCTCGAAATTATCCGGCATGGGTACTTTCCTAACGCTATGTAATAATTTCAAAGAAATGCATTTGCGTATAGAAATGTGGGCTTTAGACTGTATTTCAGTACAACAGGAGGCAGAGGCGTGGCCACGGGGGGGAGGGGGGGGGGGGGTTCAGTGTCAGATAACCCCCCGAAGTTTTCTGGGTGGTGCATTCCCCCCTCTGGCCCCTCCGCGGTTCGTCATATGTAAAAATAAAATAAGAAAATTAAGGAAGAAAATAAATAAAATGATGTTTGCAAGCAGGCAATCTTTACATTTAGGTTTTCTTCTGCATGCGGCGTATAGCACCCCCGAAATTTTTTTTGGCTGCATCCCTGCTAGAAGGCTAGGTTTGCTATTTTACCACCTTGAGATTTTGCCTCTTGACGATGATGACTTCTTTCATTCCCTTAAATAACCACGAGCTATAAACGTTGGAAGGCCATTGCGGCACAAAGACGTAGAAAACAAGGAGAAAGAAACTGCGTGAGTTAAGGTGAACACATCTTCTAATAGAAGTGTTTTTGGTAGCCTCACTGCATCACTGTATCTTGCAGAAGAACCCGACTGAAACCTGCACCCTCTGGGCGCAATTCACCAGCGCCCCCTCCACGCCACACTCAGCGTCAGTGGTATATATACAGGACTCGACTACAAAGAGACGGGGGCTACACTAAGTGAAGAAGGGAGTCGGGGTAGTGGGTCGCGGGATATATTCGGCGCGACATGCCCTTTGTATAGCGCGCAGTTTCCCCAGCGACACTCCTGCCCGGCCTCCCAGACAGAGGGCAATAGCGGAGAAGGCATAACCCATGATCTGACAGCCGTCCGCGTACACCCCCAGGGCGCTGTATTTCTCGACGGAGACAGTAAGACAAATGCTCCCTTGTCATCGGAGATGTCCCCGAGGGCCCCGCGCTCTCCGCCAGGGCGTAGCCGAGCCGGGGCCCAACGCTCGGAGCCCTGCTTTAACGAGAAGCCGGGCACGTAATCTTCCACGCCTCCCCGTCGCTGGCAGCCGACGCCGCACTCTCTCGCCCTCACTGCAGCACCCCTCTCTCCCTGCTATTCCGCAAGGCAGCGGCAGCGACAACAGCGCGGATGAAAGTTTGGTTCTGTGGCTGCGGCTTGCTTTGAGTTGGAACGCGCGCGCGCCCATCTCGCATCGATCAGTGCGCCTGTCTTCTCCCGACAGGGACTGGCGTATTTATACACGCTTCCAGTTTGCTTTCATCCTCTCCACCAGCGCGGTCTTGCGCGGTGGCTTCTCTTTCGTCCACCCCGTTCCACACACAGCCTCTCTCTCTGTCTCCCTCTGTGGGTCTGTCGGCTCAGCCTGGAGGCACCAATAATAATCATAATCATGTTTAATTCGAAAGGCAACCGATAAATTTCGACCCACGCCCGACGCGTGCGCTCTCTCCGTTCTCGCCCTTCGCTTCTCTCGGACGGTCTTTCCGCGCCGCTTGTCCGCCCCCGGCACTGTCCCCATGTTTTGCCTTTGGCGCCGGGAGATTTAGGATACGTTTTTCTTTTTTTTTGTCTCTGTGCGGTTTCGGGAATTAATAAGAGTGGTCCAGAAAACTCTGACCCGCAATGCTCAGTGAACTGTTCCAGCTGCTTTGCACAAGAATGGATACGCGAGCACTGGTGCGGACCAGTACTCTCTGCATTTGGAGCGCGGTCGCATTATTGCGGAAAGTGTGGAAGGAAGTTTCTTTGTCAAGAATTTAAAAAGTGGTCATCTGTACATGCGCTGCCGTGTTTGCTATGGTCAGTCCTACACGGTAATGTTGTTTAGAGCCGTACAAATGTTGGCCATTTTGGTCGAGGTGGGTTTAGCACAGATAGCTCGACTTCTCACAGTTCTTGCTCTGAGATAGAATAATTGCGTATATGCTCACGGAACGTTGAATCTTCGAATCGCAGAAGATTAAAAAAATTTAGCCATTGTAAAACTAAGGCTATAGTTAGGGGCGCGTGCAACGTCATTAGAAATTCTAGCTCACAAAACCGCGGCGTGTTTCATGGTATATGGCACGTGATACAGAGGGTAACATTTTACATAAGCTTTTGAAAAAGTCTGCCCAGACAAACAAGGCGATCTACTGTTTGTTTAGTGTGAAAAAAAAAACAGTTCAACAAGCCATTATATCTATGAAGTGCCAGCATAAGAAGAACAGATCACCAGTGAAATTCTGCTGGCACATTTTTAATTCGCTTATTTTGCAATATTATTTCCTTTCAGGGAAATACTGCTGGAAGGGTTAATTTTTGGAGTGCGAGGTAAGACGGTCGTCCGTGAACTGCTAAGGTTGCTCTGAGTAAATATTTCATGCCTCCCTGTTTTTCCCATTCCCGGCTGCTTGCCTCGTAAGAAAATAATTGCAAAAAAAGACAAAAAATCACGTATCTTTGATTTCTGAGGTACACAAAGGCCAATAAATGAACGTGTACAAACGACAACATAGCCCAAGATAAAAAAACAATTGCAAGAAACCCTCATGTCCTGCTCGTCGTATTTTGAGAAGTGTCAACCCTTTTTTTTTTGTAGTTAGGAAATCATCCGTTTACTTGCCACATAAAAAAGAGCAGATTTCTCTCAAATAACTAATCAGGAAGCGTGTACAATGAAGACACGATGTTTGAAAAAGTGCAAGCTGCGAGAGAGTATAAAGGCGAGAGCAACTTGCTTACATACTTGCTTACACCGTTACCTAGTTGTACAGGTTTACATTACGTTTGATATCCTTCAGATATGCATACACATGAGTTACAACATTTTGTTAGGCCCTGTGAGATGCAAGTTCATGTTTTGGGCGGGCGCTCTGGGTCGTAAGCAATGTAATTCATATGACTAGTTTTATTTCTACGAGTATTTGCCCTTCGACACCACAGAGAGTGAGCTAAATATAATCGAGTACCTGAGCTACCTACGGAAATCGAAGAGGTACAAGTAACGACTTCTTCGAACCCGTGCATTGGCGGGTGAGCAGGAATGCGAATGGAGCAGGCGTTTCCGGGTGACTGATCGACGGGGTATACATTGCAGATATAACAGTGTTTTCGGCCTCATTTTACACCAATAACTTTTTCAGTGGCCTAAGTATAATATGTGAGCCTGATACCTCTCTGGGCTGAGGTTTTAGTTAGCGTGAGCTAGAGCACTGCACGGGCCCGGGCCGGCCCGAAAGCCCGGGCCCGACCCGGCCCGCGGACAGGGCCGGGCCGCCCGAAGTCGATTTTCGGCGGGCCCGGGCCAGGCTCGGGCTTGAATTCATAGGCACGGCCGTTAATAGGTCCGACGTGAAGTGTAGAAAAGAGCATCAAAATGAATATTTTTGGTTTATTTTTGCGCGCTCCTTGCGTTATTTGTACGCATTGTTTTAAAAACGTGTTTTGCTAGGTCTGATCGTCACTGCCTATACTGCAATTTTAATGACATATCTTGTACTGCATCAAGATTTTACATTTTTGTGTATAACATACCAAAGATACGATTACAAGGAATGCCCAAGAGGGGAAGGACTTAATTCAGACATCCCGGAGCTGTGCACCTATGTCTATGTATGTACACGTGGGTTTTAGATGTCGCACCAATCAAAATGCGGCTGCCGTGGTCGGGAATCAAAGTCGCGTGCCACAGAAACACCACCGCTTAACAACCACTGCAGGTGAAATATTTCAACGCGCGTACATACTTGTTGATTCAAATGCGGATTAAAAAATTTAAGCAATACCAACTTGTGGCCGAGACAACCACGTGAAGTTGCCAAGAGTCTGGTCATCAAAGGTGATGGTGTATCTCGTGTAAGAATACGAGAATTATTACGCCGATATGGCGTGAACTGCAGACGGTGAAAGCTAAACTACGTGCACTTTTAAACCCTTATTTTTTTGCGTTTCAGTTCATGACGTGCTTGTACAGACTAGATGCTCCGTCTGATCACCCGGAATATAATAAACAAACTTTCTTCAGCGTCAAAGACCGGGCCTGTTCACACACGCGCGGGCCTTCCCAAGGCCAAAAAAATAAATTGCCGGGCCGGGCCCGGGCCTGGGCTTGAGATGGCGGGCCCGGGCCGGGCTCGGGCCAGGCTCACTTATGATTGCCCGGGCCCGGACCGGGCTCGGGCTAGGTGTTACGGGCCCGGGTCGGGCTCGGGCTTCACGAAGCGGGCTCGGGCCGGGCTCGGGCCTTAAAATCAGACCCGTGCAGTGCTCTAAGCGTGACACAATTCTACGCAGCCAAAATATAATTTTGAGTCACAATTTTAAGACGAAAAGCAAAAAAACGCCCGTGTGTTTGAGATTAAGAGCACGTTAAAGATCCCGACGAGTTCGAAATTAATCCGGAGCCCTCCACTACAGTGCGCCTCATAACTTGTGTAGTTTCTGCGCGTTAAAACCCATAATCAAACGATCGATCGATCGATCGATCGATCGATCGATCAATCAATCAATCAATCAATCAATCAATCAATCAATCAATCAATCAATCAATCAATCAATCAATCAATCAATCAATCAATCAATCAATCAATCAATCAATCAATCAATCAATCAATCAATCAATCAATCAATCAATCAATCAATCAATCAATCAATCAATCAATCAATCAATCAATCAATCAATCAATCAATCAATCAATCCCCGCCGCAAAGGTAACTATTTTTCTATTTCAGTTCGCGCTGCTCGCGTGTGGCCATGCGTCTCATCAGCAACTGCATCTTTCAAGCAAAATAACACGCGTACGCATATAGCCCGTAAGACATAAAATATCTTCGCGGTAACAATATTATAGCAGTAGAAGTAAGTCTCTTCATGTCCCAGGGCAAATTTAGAATGATAACCTGTCATCTCACGAGTTTTATAGATCCTAATAAAACCAAACAAACCCACGCACTGCTGCAGCCGCACGGTTTAACATATCCCTTACACCATTTCTGTCCTGGATAGTTTACACCTTTATCATTGATCTTATGTCAATACTAATTTATGTAAGTGACATGATGCCGGGAGGATCTAGGTGGCGTTTACACTTTTTGGTCGATAAAAATTGTGTTCTTTTTTGTGCCAGAACTATTGGCTGTAAAAGTTTAGTTCCAAATATTTTGAAATCTGCGGATGTGTTTTGAATTCATGCGTAGTTAGCGAGCACACCTTGCTCGTAGTAATGAAGAACATTGTTTTCTGATTTGCCCCAGAAGGGCGACGCATTGCAGTGCGTTCACAGTGAAAATACAAAGAACAAAAGTAGACCCCAGTCCTGCAGGAGAACCATGCAATGGCGGCCTGGAGCAACGACTTTTCTAATGGTTTCTCAAATGACCGGAGCTAAGCTGACCTGAATAGAAAGAAATACGAAAACAGTCACTTCGTGGGATAAGCAGCGTAGAGAAGCCTTGTGGAATGTGTATTCTTACACTTATCCAGCAAGGGTACACAAAGCATGGTGTATTTTCTCGGGTTCTACAATTCCGACATAAGGAAGGTGTTTAAATTCAACTCGGAGGTCGCAAATAAGCGGACAGCTCTACCTCTAGCACTCGCTTCGGGGACAGGATCGCGGAGCCCCAATTCAGAACCCTCCGTCGTGACTCAGCGCGGCCAGCGTTCTGCGCGACCAGTCCGCCATCTTG
Organism: Haemaphysalis longicornis; assembly: GCF_048455015.1. Taxonomy (NCBI): domain Eukaryota; kingdom Metazoa; phylum Arthropoda; class Arachnida; order Ixodida; family Ixodidae; genus Haemaphysalis; species Haemaphysalis longicornis. Next base: position 71,801,064 of record NW_027526361.1, on the reverse strand, counting down.
AACGAGAGGGTCGTGACGTCAGCAGAACGCATCGACGTCACTACGCGCAAAACATTTGAGTGGTCGAACTGCCTTCTGGTCATTGGCTGCCTTCCCCCCTTCGCCGAGGGAAAAGGCGGCGGGGACGCAAAATCGAATCGATAATCGATTTTGTCTGTCACTGCACCGGCGTCTTTCTTCACTTCTCTCCTGCTCCTCCTCCTTCTCATCCTCTTCCATCCTCTCCCCACCACCCCACCTTCATCTCTTCTCCCCCCTTCTCTCGCACTTCTCCGTCTGCCCTTTGAAGCGCAGTATTTCCCGTCCGCTTCCTGCCTGTACCCTGTAATTTCATTTCGCTCCAGAACTGAGACCGAGCACGGCGCGCGCTGCGCGATGAAATACGCCGATGGGCGTTCTGTTTCCACGGCGCCTGGGCTTGCTTGATCCGCGATGGCCCGTGTGCGCTGCTATAGCGAACCGGCTCTGCCCGATCCAATCCACCGTGTGTGCACGCCTTGCGTTCGCCTCTTCCGCTGCTTCGTTCGAACTGATGAGGGCCCACGCTCAGGAGGCAGCTCGGTATTATATTGAGAGCCAAGGTGCTCGTATATCGCAATGGCTGCTAATACTTTTTGAATGTGTGTTTTTCTTAACCTGCTGCGCAGCAGATCGTGTTCCGCGCTAGCGAAATTGATTCTTTGACTACGAATTGTAGTTAAAACAGCGCTTATTTCTGTGCAGTTTGTAGGAAGACGGACGGAGCCAAAAGGGAACGCTTCTCTGCGCACTGTGACGATTTTCTGCAAAATATGATTACTAAAAGCTATCAGGAGTATCAAACACTATTAAGATGAAGAGTCATTTCTTGTCAACTCCATATAGTTCTCGCAAGACATGTTTTTATAGCGAAGCTGTTAGCGTAACGGGAAAAAAAAAGTTTATCCATCCCAACCTTTTACACATGCCTAAATTGTGGCCTCAAACAAGCTAGCTAAGCTCAGATAGATATATTTTTGCGTGTCCAGTGAATGAACGATATTCAACATTGCTTAAAGCTAGCATCTGTAGGCATTCATCTTATTATAGCATGAAAGAATATCCATGTGATCTGTAAAGCAGTTGTCGACATGGCACGCGGGCAGTTACAGTCATGTGCGTTGTCGCTAGGACTGCGACGCTTCAAGTAGCGTATTTGTTGGGGTGACGTATGTGTATACGTTACCACAACAAATACGCTACCCGAGGCGTCATACAAATATATCAGCAAACTAGATGTCCCACCTGAGAAAAGTAAGCACTTTTCTACGCAGTATATACAGGTGAACAGAGCTGATAATTCACATTTTCACTTGTAAAAAAAGAATGGTGCAAACAAACACTTTCCATGACGAGGGCCAATGACTGCTTTGTATGAAATGAAGGGTGTCTTTGTGTTGGTAAACTTCTCAGAGGTGTAAAAACTTGGACGAAACGATTTTTTATAGAAAGGATCATATCCTCCTTGACGTTTTTTCCGGGAAAAAGTTATGGCCTTAAATTGTGCTGCGCACCTTCCTTAACGTGCCTAACTAATTTGAAATGACATATGCACATTTATACATCTAGTTTATAAAACTTAACTTGAGAGGCTTAACTACTTGGTTTTTAATTCTGGTAGTACATGGATGTCTAAACATGTGTTATTTTTATTACATTCTTGGGGAAATTTCCTTAGGCATTTTTGTAAGATACACCCGGTCAAGATACACCCGGTAAAGCTGTATAACAAAAATTCGGCTTCCTCTGCCTTCCCTTTTTGGTCCCCACCCCCATTCTACTCCACAGTCTTGGCTTAAAGCACTTGTTCTTATAAAAATACCCTCTATTCGGTTCTCGAACCCCAATAATTTGGCAGTTATAAACACAACATCAATATTGGGATTTAGTACGGTATCACAAAATTCCGTATTTTTACTAAAACAGCCCTCATGTGCACCTAGATCAGAAACAATGCGAGGTCTCCACCTTTAATATTCTGTCAAAATGCTGCAGAATTTTCATAAATTGCGTAATTTTCACACACGCCAAACAGAACGTAAGTTACGTCGTCTTGAAATGGGAACATTTTTGAGAGCTTGTAATGTCACAGGGTGCACCGTGCACGTCTTGCAGGCGTCAGCGCGCACTTCAGTTTCTAAGACCGCTAAACATAAAAAAAAAAACAATTTTACGTAGAGCACTGTGAATAAACAACGCAACAATAGGTTACAGTTCGTCCATACTAATTAATGCAAAAATAGTGAGCGTAGTGTTTCCTGCCAGTTTTTTGTGGTATAGATATATGTTGTTTTACTTTCGGAATAGATTTGGCTGCCTGATTATTAAGGGTTGTTTATTTTTTGATTGCGAGCAATGCGAGCCCTAAAAATGGTTCTAAAGTATACATTACTCCAGCGATAATAAAAATATTTAGAGAAAAACGTCAGAAAAGAATATAACAAAAATGTGCCATATGTAAAGTTTTATTTCCCGGGGAATAGTAGTATGAAGACGCTCATTAAAAATATTAACAATTGAGCTGCACATCCATATCGAAAACTTCCGAAACCCATTCTTTCCCGTACTTGCGATGCATTCTTTTCTCATCCTTTCTATCGAAACTCGCCTTCCACTTTTTATGTAGCTTAGAGACTTTGCTTAGGATTCTTCAACATTAGGTTCCATGTTATATCTTGAAGTACATTATTAGCCCTAGTTTGGTTACAGCGTTTTTCGCCTATGAAATAATGCAAGAAAGCGCTGGGCTTAACCGGCCGGAACGCCACCGAATGGCTCTGAGGAGGGCGGTTTTGTACGCCAGCGCCCACGTTTTGCAGTGGTCACTCCCTGAAACTTCCCTACTGTGTGGAGAGAGGGGGACCAGATGGCTCCCACTGATTGCGCTCTGGGAAAGGCATGGTTCCCGCTTCTTTCTCGACGACGGACCTTGCCACGTTATTGGCCGAGACAAGGAAACGTCAGCATGCAGGGGACGACCTAGCCAATAGCTCGCTGGAGAGGGGAGGTAAGGGAAGATATACGATGTTTTGAGAGGGGTTTGTTGAAGACCGGTATTCTGCGAAAAGAAACATCCTTGTCGCACTAATGAAGTTTTTTTTTTGCTATGCACCAACGTCGCCAGTGAGGGGATACATCGTTGAAACGTCAGTAATGATGATGCGGAGAACGACAAGCTGTAGCGTGGGTGAAATGACAAAGAAAGATTGCTATTCAGTTTATACTGAAGGAAGAGCATTAGGCATCCATTATTCGTAGGGTTACCTAACAGAATGCGCAGAGATCCTTTAAGTTCACAAGCAATATACGTATCACAGTTGCTTTAGGTGAAATTACACAAGACTGATCACTGATAAGCTTTGTAATGTAATGATGGTGTTTTAGGGCCTAAATGGAATGATTTAGCCTTAGTTATGCTGAACAGAAATCTAGCCTTGGGCCTTCCAGAACATTTAAACACTGTGTTACAGCCATGATAGCAGCAGCGCACACCGACGTGGTGCCAGTAGGTATGGTGCGGGGCGGTATACATAACCGTGGGACCAGCTTTACCTTGAACTTTGCGCCTGGTTCAAATGTTTAGGGCTGAGAACCAAATTCGTGCATTTGCCAAATGTCACTCCACGAAGAATGCTTTGCAAGCGTAGTGATGCTATTAGAGGAGTTCCTCTGGTCTTCGCGTCTTTCAGACATCATTGCTTTATGAGCAGTTGTGAAGAACCGAGCTAGCCGCCGCGGTGACTCAGTGCACTCAGTCACCGCGGCGGCTCAGTGTACTAAGATGGGTCGTTATGCACTGTACGCGGTTGCGTACGCGGGATTTTATTTCATAAAAAAAGGGGGGGGGGGGGGAATTGAAAGAACGAAAAGCCGGAGTGCTTAAGCAGGGAATAAAATCGAAATTCAAAATAAAAACCTCACGAATCCGATGAAGTTACGACAAGGCGTTGTGATTATGCGCTCGGTCTTGTTTTCGTTCAGGCTATTACACAAATATTTCTTGTAGTTGTGGTTAGTCGGTCCGAATATAGGTAGTGGCCTCTTTCATACCAGCCACCCTGCCACCCGTTTCTTTTTCCAAGCATTCGCCAGTGCCTGCAGGTATCCAGTGTAGTCTGTGTACAGCCCACATTTACGTTTGGTGTACCTCGTATACAGGGTGATCAAAGTTAAGTCGACAGATTTAAAAAAAACAAATTAGGCATTTAGACGTACGTGAAACCCATTGCTACAGTTAAGGTATGCGCCAATAACGACTTGGCGCATAACTTGCACGCAGCGCCCCATCTGTCTACGGTGTTTAGTGTACGGTGTAATGACGTGCCTGCTGTGTACGGGGTTTAGTTTGACAACGGTGTGGCAGCATAGGCGAAAATGATAACTGGCACCCTTTCTTTCTTCGCTGGCGTTATCGCAATCTGCAAAAAGCGGAGCCGCTATCGAACACAGAACAAAAGGGAGAAGCTTTGCGCCGGTCATCGCTGTCTAGCATGCGTAATCATGTGAACGGCAATTAAACTTCGCATTTCGATATCTCGGAGTACGGATGCGCTAGACGAATTCTGCCAAAGGAAACTACATCGAACTAAGATTGCGTCTCTCTTCAATGCAAACATGCCTGCTTACTGCAGCCACTAAAAAGTTAATTATTCAATTTTAGTTAATTAAGCTACCGACATCAATAATTACCACCTAATTATGTGTCCCCTTGGGCGCATAACCACACTGTAGAGGCTGTCTTCCCGTAAAGCTAAGCGCCTAATTTTAAGAAAACCTGTAGGCTTCATTTCGATCACCTTCGATCCTCCCATACCGCTTCCTTACACTATCCCCGTTTAAGAAAAGATTCACGTGGTGTTCGAAACAATCATGGTTGTTATAGCACTTCTACGTGAGCGCACCAACGGATGGCCACAAATAGGCACTTCACTTGTGTCCACCCCAGGCTACTCATGTGCTCTGTTCGTATACCCATAATATCAGATTTCTTGTTTTCAAACGAGCTGTTATGCGCTTCCGCTTTCACAGGGTCGCAACGTTCATTCCTAGATGTTGGTACGCAACATCGGAGAGGAAAGCGTAAGTAAAGCATCATTTTTGTATTATGTGGTCCCACACGCGTTTGCGTGCGTTACGCACATGTACACTGATGGAGCTGGCCGAAAAATACAGTGAACTGCTTGATAACGCGGGAAGAAGTTGACAAGACGAATAAGCACAGCTATGCCTTGCAAAAACATGCTTATGGCTACAATACAGCATCAAGTTTATAAAATAACGAAAGCACAAAAAATGGACCAACATAATTTGTTGCCGGTACTTGCACTTACAATTGAATTATTTCAGTGGCAGAATTTATTTTTAGTGGGCTATTAGCACTAAATTTCAAGGCTAATAGCAATTTTTATGAAGTAGCGCGAGGGGTTAAAACGTAAATAAGGCATTTTACTTATTTTCTGACTGGTGAGATGGACAAAACTTGCATTTTTTTTGTCTGAAGCCAGGGGAAAAGCCCGATAAAGACCGCTGGGCGTGACAATTTGTCGCCTTTCTGTACAGTGTGTAACCAGATTTACTTATCTTACAGCCAAGCCAACAAGTGATGCACAAAAGAAAGACATAAAGGCACACAAAATGCTCCGGCACACAGCGTGAATACATCCCCACATATATGTTTTAGGCAAGTGCACATGAGCGAATTAGTTCAGCCGTGTAAGAATTGAATGGGACAGCTGATATGTATGACCATACATCCCGAGCTTTCTCGCGTCGAAATTCTGACCTCTCACAAACGTGATGGAACCATTGCTGGAAAATTATATTTAGCATAAAGGGGGAGTAGACTTGAATGCAAATGCTGTCAAGATACTTTATTCGCTGTGCGAAAATTCGTCTCAATAAGTCGAAGAACTCTATAGTAATCACTATAGAGGTGAGATTTTATTTCAAAAAGCGCGTTGTTGGCGCCAAAAATTGACAGGCAAAACATCGTTTTAAGCTTCCAACGTTGTAAATATAGGCGCCATAAGCTTTTACTTAAGTGGAAATAATTTCGAGCGATGGCGTGCGCCACCTCTATATACAACAGAAAACCAAAACTGTTATTGTTTATGACGGCACAAAGGCGCCAACTGTTGAAAACTGTTGAAACTGTTGAAACTGTTAAAAATGTATGTGCTTATGCGTAAAGGTACCCATGTCTTCGCATTTTCTAAGGGCAAAGTACGGTGAAGATCAGCATTCCGTAACCAGTGTTCGTACAAGAGACACCCGGAAAGTCGGTGGCACTGATTTGTAGATCCAGTATCAACGAGTATACAGCGGTGTTCAGGGATATGCTGGTCGCTTTGCGGGAGTTTTGGAACATCCAGTACAAAGCGCTGGCCTATACATCATTGCGGGTAAGTCGTGCTGTGTGTGTATCTAACAGCGTGTGAGGTTCGGGTGTCGCGCGAAACGAAGAAACCTGGGAGTAAGTTCTGGCCAGAACACCTGGGTGTGTAAGGCGTGCAGCTTTTTGGGTATATATGTAACCCTGTGTGAGTATTTCCACTCGCACGAAACTGTAAATCCCGGAGGTAGGCTTTCGCCAATACAGCTCTCCGTTTCTGTGTTATGACCCTTCTTAAGGTAAACGATAGGTAGCTTTAACGTTGTGCCTAGCAACGCGCCAAACAACGTTAATTCCTTGTACGTGAGGCTTCGGATATATACCTGTAAACGATGGAACCCCTCAAACCGCAACGTTAGGCTTAATGTCAGCAAACTTTCAGGAGAAGCGGGACGGTCGTCTGCATCCCGGTGCGCTGTGTTGCGTTTTGAAGAAGCTAAATGCAATGTTCCTCGAAAAGAGGCAGATATCCCCCTTAGACGAAGAAAAAGCGCAGTGTGGCGCATAGTTTCTGCTCTCAGTTCTTGCCGGTGGGCGGACACCATCGTGCCATTTGTGGAAGAGGTAAATAGCTTCGCCGTAAAAAAATAAGACCATTTTGCGTGCGCCAACAACAGTATATTGTGTGAAAGCAGCATACAGCCTTCTTAAGCGTTTCCTAATGCACCACGCGGGTGTGTACTGATATATGTATATGTGCCACTTATAAGGGTAACAACAGAGACTGACCCGCCGCGGTGGCTCAGTGGCTAAGGCGTTGCGCTGCTGAGCACGAGGTCGCGGGTTCGATTCCCGGCCGCGGCGGCCGCTTTTCTGATGGAGGCGAAAAGCAAAAACGCCCGTGTGTACGAGATTTCGGCGCACGTTAAAGATCCCCAGGTGGTCAAAATTAATCCGGAGCCCTCCACTACGGCGCACCTCATCGCCTGCGTTGCGTCGGCGCGTTAAACCCTACAATCAATCAAACAACAGAGACTGTCGGGTATGCGCCGGAGTTGAGACCTAACGTTTTGCTTGGAGGTCTAGCGCTGCCCAATGCAATAGTGGAGATATCTGCTCTTCTGTTGGCATGAAACTGTCTTAAAAATTATCTGCTAATGCGTATGATTCTTATGCCGCTTTTCTTGAGTGGGTGTGTTTTAAAGCCAAATTTCAAGTCTTTTCTAAATCCTGTCCGGCCAATTATCTCCAGTTACGCTATTATAATGATTAGAAGTGGAGCATTCACGAAATCTGCATTATTGTAGAAATGCAGGTCGTTATACGTTTTGCCATTTTCCGTAATTTCTAAATTTTTTCTTTCGCTTCAGTTTTTCAAAATTTTGTCCGACCAATTATCTTCATTGACGTTATTATAACGACTACATTTGGAACTTCTGCGAAATCTGCATTATTCTGGAAATGCAGAGCGTTACACGGTTTGCCATTTTCCGTAATTAATTCATATTTTTGTTATTTTTTTAGTTTTTCAAAATATAGTTTGACCAATTATCTCCATTTACGTTATTGTAACAATTGCAGGTGAAACTTCTGCGAAATCTGCCTTACTGTGGAAATGCCATGCGTTATACATTTTGGCATTATCCGTAATTTTTTTAATTTTTCTTATTTTCTGGTTTTAAAAATTTTGTCGGACCAATTATCTCCATTTACGTTATTATAGTGATTACAGGCAAAACTTCCGCGATATTTGTATTTTTGTGGAAATGCAGGGCGTTACACAGTCCTGGCTGGGGGGGGGGGGGGAACTCGGGAAACAATGCTACGCATTATAAAAGCAGCAACTGTCAGCTACACCCCGGAACTTATGCCTATTTTATGCCTTCAGGTGTTACAACGTCAAAAGGTACTTGCAGCTTGAAGTGATTACCATACAGTACCTGCACTTCACGGCACGACACATCAAAAAGTGAAGCTATGCCTAACGTTAAGTAACCTAAACTTTGCGCCAAACGACATCCCGAGCAACGCCATACTTTCTGTACTCGAAGCTGCGGTTACTGGTTAACGACGTTAGAGCTATAAAGCGTGACGTTATATGCCTGACGGCGGGTATCACCTGCCCACGCTGCCCCCTCCTTCAGCTGAGAATCAACCTTTTCACGGGTGGATTATAAGCTGGGCAATACTGGTGGCTACACGAAAATACCAAGTGTTGCAGTTTCCACATCCGCTAAATCGGCCGAGGCAGGCTAATAGTGCTTCCGTATTAAAAGTGGCGGACGCTGTAGCGCTCGAACACAGGTGTACTAAGCAAATCAAATTACTAATGTAAGCTTACGGGGCATACAAAGGCAGGAACAATTAAAGTGCTTGCAATAAGAATAGAGCCGAGAAAAGTGGAAAGCGGCTTGCGCCCCATGACCGAGGCTTACATATATATCGGAAACGCGGTAACCGAAAGAAGGAGACGGGATGAGTTTATATTAGCTATAAACATGCGTAGTTGAAAAGGGCTCACAGAGAGGTTAGAGATTCGCTGTAAACTAGTAAAGGAGAAAAGCCAAAGTGTATGCCTTTACAGAAACGTTTCACTGTAAACTAGTAAAGCAGAAAAGCCGAAGTGTATAGAGAAACATTTCTTCAAGATTTAAGAGCCACCAGTAATGCATGAATAGATTGGAAACACTGCTACAGCATAGTTAAAAGCTGGAAAGGGCATGCTTATTAAACAGATAACTAATTGGCGCGAAATAAACGGAAACTGCGAACTACAATTTTGGGTTAAAGACTCAATAGCGCGAAAGGGAACAGTGCTGGAGTTTGCCTACCTCTGGTCAGGTGATGATCGGGAGGGTAAGAATAAGAAGGGAAAATTGGTGAGCTGCATTGACTACAACACTGATAAGATTAGACAATCTGTAGAATGTCTCCAGGTTGTCTTATCATAGGTTATTGATGTCGGCACATACCGAGCTCGCATTGGTAACTCTGTTGCATGCCGCTCGTGTGTGCAGTGCACTAGATTCGAGGCATTGAGTGCATCTTCCGGGTCGTTCAAGTTTCTTTTCCCAGATCGTCGACCGTGCTTGCCATACATGCTTCTACTTGCTATTGTCTCGTGCCGGGGAGGTCGAGGCCAATGCTGTCTCAAGAACAGATGTACTTCGTTAATGAATACGTTTAACGCAGCTTATGAAGAACATTTCACTTGCATAGCCGCCTCTCTAAAGAACATAACGAAGGACGTTTCTGGCGTGAAAACAAGAGTTAGCATTGAGCAGAAGATAAGCAGGGTTCCGATTCTTGAGGCTGACATTACGTCAGTTAGCGGCCGTGTGACCGAAGTTAAAGCAGCCATGTCAACTACAAATGCGGAACTGAGCGACGTAGTGGATGATCTTGCTAATAGCATCAGGCGGAACAACCTGATTGTAAAAGGTTTGGGTGAGGCTGGAGGGGATCGGGACGCCGCCTCACCCACGAGCATTGTACGAGCCTTCACTTCAGGTTGTTTGGGGGTGACACTGGAGGAGGATGACATCGAGAAAGCTTACTGCATTGGTCGACCCCGATCCGATTTTGCGCGGCGGCCAATATTGATTAAGTTCGCAAATTTTAAGCTAAGAGACAAAGTCCTGCGAAATGGGCCTGAGCTGAAAAACGTTGATCCCGAAATGAGGTTGGAAGAAGACCTCGGCAAAAACTCAACTAGCCAGAAAAAGGATAAATGATATTGCTAAAAGTAACCACGAGGAGAAGGAGAGCTGTGTGATCCGATATAACAAACTTTATCTGCACAAAAAGACTTATAACTATGATTCCGTCTCCAAACAAGTAGTTTTACTAAGCGAGCAGATTAAACACCTCACAACATGACAAGGTACACCCCCGAGACGAAAGTTATTGGGAAATGGGAATCTTTACTTATTGCAAATTTTCGTAGCATATTGCCGACAGTTGACACCGTCAAGGCCATGATTGACACGTGCTCGGTTGACGTCATTCTAGGCACTGAAGCTAGACTGCATATGATCCCGAACTGTGAATTATCGCTTCCAGACCACGTTTCTGTTTTCCGCAAAGATATGAGGGAAAGTAGAGAGGGATGGGTGATGGTCGCCATTAAAAGGGATTCATCATCATCATCATCATCATCATCACCAGCCTATCTACGCCCACTGCAGGGCAAAGGCCTCTCCCATTATTCTCCAATTACCCCGGAAGTGATTACGGACCTGTAATTCTTCATACTGAGAAGTCAGCAGAGCTGCTATGGGTGATGGCTCGTTTAAAATGTGGTAGCCTACTTATGTAAATAGGGGTCTGCTATCGCCCTCCATGTAATCAGTCTTGTTTTATTTAAAACATTAACGACAAATTAGAAGATATTACGAGCCTGTGTACGAGGTGTACAATTATTCTGAGTGGAGATTTTAAATTCCCAGCATTGACTAGGTAAATAATGCCAGTGGATCCTCAAACCGGCATGAGCGCTCTTGTTTCCTTCACACTCTGAACATGCTTCATTTAACCCAACATGTTCAGGAACCAATGCGAGGTGAACTCATGCTGGATTTATTGCTTACGAATGATTCTAATGGTGGAGAACTTACTTCCTAGAGGAAATAAGTGACCACACACTTGTTCATTGTGTGCTCCCACACTCTGTGCAAAGTAGAACCACAAACAAGATAAGTACTCTTAATTATTCCAAGGCAGATCAAGCTGAAAAAACAGTATGCTCGAAACCCCCTCACTCGCATTTCAAAGCAGTTTCCATTCCCGGTTTTCCAATGAAAAGTGGGAGCTTTTTCGTGACGAACTAAAGGAAGTTGAACTGGTTCCAAAAATATCAATTACATCCAGAGTGGACGCCCCTTGGTCTCCAAAAGATGTCAGGAGATGTTTAATAAAAAGAAACGGGCGTACCGAAAGGCTAAACAAACACGGCGGACAATTGGCAAATTTATGAAGAGACGGCCGCAAAAACCGCAATTGCAATACGTGAGGGTAAAAACAATTACTCCACTCACACTATGCCTACTCTGTTATCAAAGAACCCAAAAAACATTTTGGCAGGTGGATAATTTGAAAGACGGCCGGGATGTTTTATTGATAACAGATGACAGTAGGCGTATCGCATCCCCCGTAAAAGCAACGAATATATTTAATGATTACTTCAGAAATGTCTTTTAAAAAAGAGCCTATAAACGATTTTCTTTAGAATAATGACTGAAACATCCTTTTCCCATCAGATGATATTTCTATAACCGGACAAGGCGTGGTTAAGGCTAATGAGAGACTCGGACTTAATTCTAGCCCAGGGCCTGATGACATTAACACAAAATTGCTAATAATGACTTCACAATAATCGGCATTTATATTGTCAATATTATTTCAACAATCCTAAGATACGGGATGTGTCCCTGACGACTGGGCGATCACAAACGTAGTGCCTATATTTAAATCAGGTGACCCCAGAAACCCCAGTAATTATCGCCCTATTTCTTTAACGTCGCTATCCTGCAAAATATTAGAGCACATAATCATCAGTAAAATGATGGCTCACATTGACATACATAAGCTATTCTTCGAAAATCAACACGGTTTTAGATATAAAAAGTACCGTCAAACGCAGCTTTTCCAGATAGTGTGTGACCTCCATTCTTCCATTCATGCCCTTCAGTACATCGATGCCATTTTTATTAATTTTGCCAAAGCCTTTCACAGGGTTCCTCATAAACGGTTAATTTAAAAAAATCGCAAACTGCGGTTAAATGATAAAATTACGACGTGGAATGAAAATTTCTTTCCAAATTAGTACTAACGTGACATCATAGATGAATATAGGTCAAGTACCACGCATGTCCGGTCTATAGCGTACCGCAGGGGTCTGTACTTGGTCCCCTTCTTTTCTAAGTTTATATAAACGATATCTCGACAAACAATGGCTCACCTATAAGGCTCTTCGTAGACGATTGCGTCGTTTATTGACAAATAACTTCTCACGACGATGTAAATACCCTGCAAACCGACCTAATCAAGCTGACCGAGTGGGGCCATCGATGGCAGGTGAAAATTAGTATAGAAAAAAACGAAGCATATGTATTTTTCTACGCTCAATAACACACCACGGAATTCTTATACGGCTGATAAACTTCAGACTAAACAAGTTGAATGTTTTATATATCTTGCCGAGTTTTTCACGTATGACTTGGCTTGGAGTACATATATAGATTCTATCACAGAAAAAATCCTTCAAAAAATTAGGCCTACTTCAATGCCGACTATCACTCGCAAACGCTGAAACTAAAGTGCATGCTTATACTTTTCTGATAAGGACATCTTTAGAGTATGCGTCAATCATGTGACATCAAAAACACTCAAATCTCGTTACTACGAACTCAACAATCACGAATTTCTCAAATTTACGAATATTTTAAGAATCCCCGTCAGATTGCCTATATTTTCAATCCCAAAATATTTCAGAACTATGAATTCCGATGTAGCGGATATTTCAGAATAAAGCGCGTTTTTTATTTTCGCCAGTATAATCATGGAACATCAGCATTACGAATTCGGCTAAAAGTAACAGCGCCACAACTCTCTCGTTAAACAGATACAGCTGTTTCTCAGTGTATTACCCGAGGGCAGTAGCTATATCATCCTCACCATGTCGAGTGCCAACAATTTGCGCCACCACAAAGATGTGGCTTAATGTAAGTACCCTACCAGGCCTAGCCACGTTTGCCTGTTTTCTATCTCGTTGTTTCGGGTGTCGGTGGCCGGTCGATCGTTCTTAACGCTACGTGTGCAGGTAAGTATTTATTTGTTGTGGGTGATTTTGCTGCGAAGTTCTTGTGCAAGGTGGAATATGTAAAGGTGTTCCTAATCGGTCGTGCATACTGCACGCACTATAAGAAAACAACTTATTTTTTCAAATAAAGCAGCTTTGTAGTCATCGCAAGATTTTTATTTTAGAGTTTGCCTGTCAGCACACGCTTGTAGTGTTAGCGTACGTCATTTTCATTCCGAGTTTGAGCACTGGCTTATCACCGCCACTTTTTAATTACAACAGTATTTCAAAATAGCGAGCTATTTTTGGGGGTCCCGCGTGATTCGTTATATCGACATTTGACTGCACTTCTACTTTGACCAAAGGCCTGGAATCAGTTCAGAGTAAGGCTGCCAGGTTTATTTTATCTTTTTGCTCAACATTCAAGAGTGTTTCCCTCGCAAAATGCACACTCAATCTTTTAAGCCTTGATACTAAACGGTATTTTTTACGTTAATCCTTTTTCAGTCTGTGTTTTGGTGATTCTTCATTCGCGGCTACTCGCATACTTTCTGTGCATGACACTTCCACACGTGTTGATTACATTCACAAGGTATTGCCCATCTTCGCAAGAGCAGTGAGGTATCAAACTTCCCCCCTTTTATTTTCAATCAAAGAATGGAATGCGCAACCGGAATGCATGCGGCAATAAGGGTATCTGCTTCATTTTAGGAAGCCCTTTTTGACTATCTGGAATCTAGAACTGTGCAGTGATTTTAAGCGATTATTGAATGTTGAAAGTGATTTTTCGCCATGTTACGCTTTCAAGATCGTGCATGATGTGCCTCTTTCGGCGCATGCCTGTTCTCTTTTCTGTTGTGTGTTTTAAATATATTGGGTAAAATCCCCCTATATAATGCCCCTTTGGGCCTCTAAAGTATGTAACTAAAAAAATAAATATTCAATTTTTAAAATCTACAAGAACTTTCGAATGGGTTGCTAACTAGGCCCAAACTACTGCCTCAATTAAAAGAACTTGAAATAACATGCTCACTCGTAGCATTTGTAAAATATGTTGCCTTCGAATTAACCTAACGGAGACTGGTAAATGATTTGGAAGGGATTATAAGTCTTTCATCCTATTTTTATCGAAGTATTACGTAAAACGGCGGGTGCTGTTCCTTTAAATGTTATATGGGAAGGAATTTTCTTTCCACAATAAACAAGAATTCAGTTCTTAAAAACACCGAAACACCAGATACCGGCTGTTAATTTGTCATTGTTTTTCGAGCGATAATCATCGACGGGGACTATAACCGACTATTGAACAGCTTAAAAGGTGTATTGAGCCATAATCAGGTGACCAATCGTGTTGTGTTCGTTGAATCATCGTCGCATTCATTAACTAGGGCGCCTTTGCACATCATGAAATACGTTTTCAATCAATACTATACCCTTTCTGGGATCGAATATTTTCGCAAGCACTGCACAGCACTGTTCGCGAAAAAAACTCTTGTGTAAGGCTTAGCTTGCCCTTTTTATCAACTGCATATTAATATTTACACTCACGCTCAGACTGGCGCAATTTCCCTTATTTTTTAAAATCATTTGTCCAAGTACCTGAAACCATACGCGGTTAAAACCATCACAATACTACTAAGGTGCCCGAATATCAATTTGGATCAGCGAATTTCTTAGTAGCCGTTCGAAATTTGTTACTATTGATGGCCCGTAAAACTAATCCCCTCGGCTACCCGAAGGGTCAGTATTCGGCTCCTTATAGCAGTTAATATGCATTGACTATTTACCACTGCATGCTTGTAGCTTTTAGTGTCTGTATAAGTTTGCACGAGATTGCTTAATATATTCCTCTGTCACGAACATACATATCGAAGCCGCATTGCAAGACAGTGTTTACCTTATCGTGTAGGTGCAACCATTGGCTCAGGACACTAATTACGAATAAAGTTCTCGCCCTTTCCCTCTTCCCACAGCTCGTTCATCCTTCTCTATATGGACAGATGCGTCAAATCGTAAACATCCTGGGGAAAAGCATGAACAATTATAAATACTTGGCTGTCCCATATGCAATTGTCTATCATGACTTACTCTTGTCGCAACAGCATATCATCCGCAAATATATGTCTTGGTTTCTTGTAACTCCGTTTATGTCATGAACCAGATGCGCGAGTCACACCTGGTTTTCAAGTCACACTCTCGAACCAAACTTGCACCAGCAATCTGGAACCCGTATCATCAATTTTTCATCTGCGCGTATGAATCCGTCCAAATAGCTCGGTTAATTCTTTGTATTTACACCAAATGACCAACTTCTGGTAGTTTTACTAATTCTGTAACATGCCACATTTCCTGGCACTTTAAATATCCCGCATGTTCTGCCATACTTGCACTCATTACCTTCTTCTTGCCTTGTTATGTACTCCTACTACAGCATTTGCCGCATCATTGCTGGCTCGTACAGCATTCGAATAAAATGACTATTTCACTGAGCTTGCCACCTTATAATGTCCATCCACATTTATTTAGAATGTCTTGGTTTTTCTGCACTGAAATGTTCCTCTGATTTCATTATTGCCAAAACGGCATAAGCATTGTGCTTTTTATTTGTTACCCCTTCCACCCAACGTAATGCGCCTGAAATGGCGTTTTTAAGGTAAGTAAATGGAAACAACAACTTCGTACGAATACTTCAACACAGATCGGAATGTACAAATGTCATCAGTAGAAAGGGCCAATCAGTAGAAAGTGACCAACATAGAAAGTATCGGTATCGTCAAATTATTTACAGAAACAAAGCAACCCCCCCCCGCGCCCTTTTGAATGATGCAGATATATAGAAAACATCAAAGCGAGCGGAAGCTACAAACAAAGTTAAGACATCTTAAACATGGAAGCTCTTTGTGTGATCTTTTTTGGAATAAAATGGCAACAAGAAACATAGCTATGGCGACAGAGTAAAGTGAAATACAGTTGACTCCCGTTAATAAGATGTCCAAGGGGAACGCACAACACCTCTAGTTAACCGAACTTCCTATTAAACTAAACACACGTCAACAGCATGCTTATTAGCCCGCAACACGTATTCCTCCTTGGTTGCATTCAGATTCCGGGCTTTCATCGCCAAGCCGAGCGTACGACACGGCTTGTTGGGATAGTTGAGACTTCAAGTAAGATTGAAGCCTGAAACTAATCACATGGCACTGCGCACAAACAAAAAGGTTGATCACCTCAAAGCAGAGAGATGCATACGTTGTATACATCAGTACAGAACGCCGGGCTGGTTTTGCAATTTCTATTCTAAATATTTTGCAATTAGCCTATATAATGGGTTTCAGCTTCGAATTATCGAGAAATTTCGTCTATTGAATGGCATGTAATATTGCCGTGTGACTAGCTCAAAACTTCTCATTACCCCAAAATTTCAATTAGGCGCTTCAAATTATCAAGACTCGACTGTATAGGTGTTCGAAATGTTGTATACAAGAAAGGCCGTATACGACGAACGCCGGGGAGATACGTGTTCAAACCATAGTAAAAAAATCTCCTACCCAGGTGTGAAAGAATAAGCGAAGAGGATCTGCAGTAGAGTGTAACTAATTCTAGATTTTTGCAGACATCGCACACCCAATGGCCATAATTTTAGACACGCACACCTGTAAGCCGCAAGTTTGTTTCAATTCACAGTAGAATAAAGGGGCTTGTTGCGACCGGGCGGGGGCACCCGATCCGATCTCCGTGGCCTCCGACATACGAGTGGTAGCGTGTATGATGCGAGCGGCCAGCCGCTGTTGCAGCCGTGAAGAAGTCCAGAAGCCGTAGGCTAACGTAACTGTTTACTTCATAGCGAGAGGTGAGCCGAAGCCAAAGAACAATGCCCCGACGGGCGAGGTTACAATACAGGACTCGAGCAGAGCGACAACATCGATTCGCTGCTCTAACAGGAATGGTTTACAACGCTTAGGAGCTCTATTTATACCCGAAAGCGGTAACGGTCAAACGCCAACAGGCTGGAACACGCACAACACTCTTTCCAGAGTTCGTAAGCCGTTCATAGCCTCGGGCACGTTGAGTCCGAGAGAGGGGAGAGAGGAGGACTCCGTTGCGATCACCGGGGCCTGCCTCTGTGTCCTTGAAGAGCGTGGAGACGAGCCGTGCAGGCAGCCGCCGAAGTTCAGCCGCCGCAGGCAGCCGCCGAATGCGCAGAGAGCGAAGCGTCTGACGAGGCTTTGTCGCAACTTGTTGCCGACATGATTGCGCCTGTTTTCGAAGGCGCACGAGTGGCTTCGCCGCACAGCCGAGGAGTGATGCGGGGAAGTACTGCGGCGCTGGCCCATTCGTAACAGCTTCTCCGCCGGGGGTCCGAGATCCCGATGGATAAGGGTCTGCAACCGTTGTCCGGAGGGATGCTGTCGAAGTGAAGTGTTCGGCAGACGCTCGACTCCAGGCCTTGGCTGTACGACACCGTGCTGGAGCTTCACCGGGCGGGTCACTGGACGAGTAGTGGCTCCCCAAGAACGTCTCTGGCTTGGTCAGGCAAGCAACAGAACAACACAGGAAGACACAACCGCATCGCCGGCAAGTGCGAAGACATCCACACTGAAGATCTACCAGGCTTTTAGTTGCGAAAAAGTACGCGAATAACTAACTACTCTAGTTATATTTTTGCCCAGCAGTACTTTAGACACGTGAACAAACCTGAAAGGTGACATTTCGCGTGATTGGAAATGTCCCACACAAAAAGAAACGTAATCGTAAAGGGCGAAACCTGTTCCAGGAAAAACAATGAAATTGAGAAAGTCAGGCGTCTACAAGCCACTTCTCGCGCTGAGAGCTGCCATTAGAGCTCTCATCTTTGCCTTGAGCTTTTCCCTGTTTGTACCGCACTTTAAGTGCGCCCGCTTCCTGAAAGCGACTGCTGCGACCGCGTGAAAAGACACCGGTCGTCTTGTTCGACAAAGGTCGCGCGCGCGGAGGAGCGAACGAGATTTTCCAACGTTCAAACGAGAGGCGCGCACGCCTTTTTGGAGGCGGCGTCCCCCTGGAGCGATGCGAGCTCACGGTTTTGCCCCTTCGCGTGCCTGCACTGAAACACGCGCCGCAAGTACTCGCGGAAGTTTTCGCTATCTCCTCGTTGCTCGCCTTCTTACGAACGCGTTCGGCAAGCAAACGCCGGAACGCGTTTACGTTCTCTGCTCTAGGCTGGTCGGTTCCCGACTTCGACTCAGCCGCAGTCGACACCGCAAAATCAACTAGCTCCGCCGATGTTGGCCTATCATCGGAAGCATCAGCTTGGAGTGAAAAGGGCACGGCGTGTTCATTAGACACCTGGTAGCTTCGAACAGTCACTACCTCGTCGTCCCTAGCGCTTTCGGCAACAGCCTCAACACGCGAACACCGAAGGGTGTTTTCGTTCTGTTTTGCGGCTGTCAAGGCTACACTAGATCCAAGCTGCCCTGTCTCAAAAGACGGCTCAGCCGCCCCAGACACCCGAATCTCTACGAGCTCGGCTGGCCGTTGCTCGAGGTCAGCTACCTGAGCTGGTGGCAGAACGGCTTGCTCAGTGGCGAGATCGTCATGACTCCCAACTGAGCTGTGCAAACCGCTCGCTGCCTCGGCTGCAGGCTTTCCCACCATGTCGCTCGTTTCCGCACTACCGTCCGAAGGAACAACTTCCGTTTCAGCGGACTCGTGCGGTCTCTCGGTAACCTCATCGGTTACGCATTCCTCCTGAGCTGGTGGCAGGACGGAATCGGCTTGCTCAGTGGCGAGATCGTCATTTCTCCCAACTGAACCGTGCAAACCGTTCGCTGCCTCGGATGCAGGCTTTGCCACCACATCGCTCGTTTCTGCACTACCGTCCGAAGTAACAACCTCCGTTTCAGCGGAGTCGTGTTGCCTTTCGGTAGCCTCATGGTTTCCGCACTGCCGCGAAACCTCGCTATCTCGCGAATCGTTCATGTTCAGACCGGTAGCCGTTCCCAAGGCCTCTCGCGAATTTGAACCGTCCGAACACTCCGCCGAGATCTCCAAAACAAACGCCGGCACATTATCGTACTCAGTGGACACGCACTGCCCTCTGCCGACAGTCTGAGCTAATGCGCCGTCGTTATCTCTCTCAGCAACCTTGACGGGCTGCGGGGCAGCAACGGTCGCTTCCGACTCGCGCTCCCGAGCGTCTGCTACTTTCTTTTCGTTACCGTGGCCAGTTTCTCTATCCACGACAACGAGGTCTTTTTCGAGCAACATAGGCTTCACTTCTTCCTGCTCGAGTTGAATTTCGTGCTCTAGGTTCTTGTTCTCCCGTTGGAGTCTCTCTCGCTCGCGCTCCCTTCTTTCCTGTTGGATTTGCTTGAGCTCGAGGTCGTACCCTCGCATCTTTTCCTCGTGTTCCTGCTCTCGTTTCCTTTCCTCGAGTTCCTCCTCTGCAGCCAGACGTTTAGCCTCTGCCTCTGCCTCTGCGGCCTGACGTTTCGCGGTCTCCCTGCCATTGAACAGCTCAATGCATTCCGACAGCTCCTCATCGTCAGCGCCGACAGCGAGTATAGCCTGTATCAGCTCTGGCTTTCTCAGCGCGTCCGTAACATCCAAGCGCAACTCTTTTGCAAGCTCCAACAACTGCGGTTTTTTCAACGCCTTCAAATTCATGGCCGGTCTAGAGTACTGCTTTCCCACTGCTCCAAAAATGTTTTGCGCGATTAACCCACGCGACAAAACCACACGCCCTACCAGCTATCCTCAGAAGCCTGGTAAAACTCAGTGAAGAAAAGTCCCGCACTCACCCTTGACCGCCGTGAATTCTGCGAAGTCCGAAGCCGCCTTGACGTCCGTGGTGTTGGGTCTCGCACCGCTGGCCTCAGGTGTTACGAAGTTGCCATCCGACCGCTGCCAACCAGTTGTTGCGACCGTGAAGGCCGACTGCAGCCGGGAAGACGTCCGGAGCTGATAGGCGAACGTAACTTTTTACTTCATAGCGAGAGGTGAGCCGAAGCCAAAGAACAATGCCCCGACGGGCGAGGTTACAATACAGGACTCGAGCAGAGCGACAACATCGATTCGCTGCTCTAACAGGAATGGTTTACAACGCTTAGGAGCTCTATTTATACCCGAAAGCGGTAACGGTCAAACGCCAACAGGCTGGAACACGCACAACACTCTTTCCAGAGTTCGTAAGCCGTTCATAGCCTCGGGCACGTTGAGTCCGAGAGAGGGGAGAGAGGAGGACTCCGTTGCGATCACCGGGGCCTGCCTCTGTGTCCTTGAAGAGCGTGGAGACGAGCCGTGCAGGCAGCCGCCGAAGTTCAGCCGCCGCAGGCAGCCGCCGAATGCGCAGAGAGCGAAGCGTCTGACGAGGCTTTGTCGCAACTTGTTGCCGACATGATTGCGCCTGTTTTCGAAGGCGCACGAGTGGCTTCGCCGCACAGCCGAGGAGTGATGCGGGGAAGTACTGCGGCGCTGGCCCATTCGTAACAGGCTAAAAGACCTCGTATCTATGCGGTCGGGGTCGCTTTTACGTAAGGTTTTCCTTAACGTGTTTGTGCAAACAAAAATAATGAGACAGTACAATTATAGCCGTACAGAAAACAGACTGCATTAGAAATGCGTTATTCTACAAAATAGCCCTTTATGCCATCGAATAACAAAAATTTGCAGTATATCACTTTATGTATCACCTTTGGTTATTATTAGAAAGTTTATTCGGGTGGACAGTCACAAATCGTTGGGTTGAGAATAGTGACGTACTATGCCTCCTTGCAGAAATAACAATCTTAAGCCATCCTAACTTATGATAAAAACCTGGAATTTGTTACTCGAAAAGCCATCAGCAAAGTACGCGAATATGCGGCAAATATTGCTTAAGGGAGAACTTTATTTGTATACAGTAAAAAAAAAATATGTACATAACTTCTCTTTCGCAGGAGACATTGTTTTCTGGGTGGTAGGTATGACCTTCAGGGAAATTATTCATATCCTGAGCATGAAATGAAAGGTGAAGGGCATCATGATTAACCAAAAGAGAGTTCGAATGGAATGTAAAACAGCAGAACGAGGTTTACGAGTAGTTTCAGTATACTAAAAATGGCGGTGAACCTGATTAGCTACGGCTAATGAGATGAAAGAAATGACTAGGAATTAGCATGGCATGCGTTCCATTTGGAATGATACTCACTGCCAACTATTTAGAGGTTTACACATCACCGGTAGGCAAAGTATCGAGCCAATGAGTTCTACCAGTGCTCTCTTACATAAAGGGATCTAGATATCTGTTGTCTACTAGAATGTCTTAATACATGACCGCACTACAGAGCTGTTGACAGACGTATAATGGCAGCGCTCAGCAAAAGAAAAGAAACAGCAGGCTGATAGTACGATATAACACTGATTACAATTTACAGCTTTAGGCGGGAAAAATGGCAGGGGACGTTCCTTGAGGATATGAAAAGGAACAGGACTGAGGAAGCCTGCAAGTGAGTAAGCGAGTGAGTGGGCAAGCAAAGAAGCAGCTAGCCGCCAGAAGCATGTGACGTGCCGTTTTTATTTGTTTCTTTCAACCCCCTTGCATGGGTATGTGTCATGTGTCGGTAGCGGAGAATGATTGTGGGGAACTTTTCTTGCCACTATAAACGTCACTGCTAATTATTCTAGCAACGGTTTGTACTAACCATTATTTAGCGTTACCCAGATACGGGTATGCACCATTTTTAATGTAAACCTGGGGCTCTGTCACTGGTACAGTTTTTAGCCCAACAGCCCAAGGTGTGCCTTGAGTGAAAAACTTTTTTAGTCTGTGAAGCCTCCTGAGCGAAAGAATGCCGAACCAGCAAAAAAAGTGAAGGGCGAGTCTTTCTTGTAACATAAACATTCGTGGTCCTACTCTGTCTTGTTTGGATGCCCATTCTCACGGCTGTACCTGTTGTGTATGTATATAATAGTGTTGATGAAGCCATGCATCAAGAAAGACCATTAGTTGATCGTACCGCGTAACGGCATGCGAAGAAAGCAGAACCGCAGTGACAGTGGCTGTTTCGTGCGACAGTTTCTGCACGCTGCTGTATATTTAAATTTACATTTACACTCAGATGCAAGGCAAGGTATACTAACCTTAAAATGCGGGCTTTGTGAATGTCTTTTTTGACTCGCATTCGCATAACCACCTTTGCCCAACTATCACTTTACTAAACCTAGAATAAACCGGCATCACCGAGGGCCAGCATGACGCTCTCGTGCTAATCTCGTGTTTAACACGTGAAAAAAAACACAAAAATTTTGTTCTAACGTCACACGAACCTACAATTATAATTAGAAATACCAGTTACCTTTTCTTTCAGATGGTACGCAGTTTTGCCACAATAAGCCGACCATAATAAATTACACTTCCTAATACGGGACGTTTTAACTGCCACAAAGCTTGTATAGAAAATGCGGCTGCCACGGTTTCTTAAAATAGACAAATTATTTCCACTTGTTATGATTCCAGATTTCGAAAAAGTAGTGGAAGGTTTTGACCTGTCGAAGTGCAGCTCGAAAGTGCTTTCTGCTTTGCGAATCGGATCTCAAAGTTTCCACGCATGAAGGATCGAACACAAAGCAAACAAATTCAGGTTTGGTGCATGGGGCACTTATAACGGCGTCCTTTGAAAAAAAAAGTGGGTTTTGTAGGACTTGTGCTGTGTATGCTTGGCGATAGGTGAGTCACAGTAACAACGGAATGCACACGAAGGAACGTATTATGAAGCACGGGGAGGCATAAGAAAAAAACAGTAACGAAATATCAAGTTTTCAAAACAAATTGTTATGCGTACGGTCCTTTACTTTCGAGTATCATAAATTTCGAAATTAGAAAAGAGTGTTAAATCCTGTTCTATTTTCAAAGATACTACGTAAGGACAAGTCGTGTGCTTATACGTATTGAGTTATTCAGCTTGTACATTACAGGCCACGAAAATATTATTTACCGCCTTTAATGCATTTATATATGAAAAGAAATTCATGTAGGTCATGTGCCCCTCCTCTAAAAAGTTTAACATTGCGGAAAAATGGTTGTCGAACTCACACAATCTGTGAATACGTTTTGGACAACTAGGCAGGTTTGTTACGATGCACTGAAAACATTACACTTTGCGCTTCACAATAATGTCAGTTGGGCACTTGCTTTGTTTTGGCATGAAAAAAAAATAGAATAATTTTTTCAGAAGTATGCATTACGATTACGAAATTTCTCGAAATATGTACAAACGAAACTCACTTTGAAGCAAACTCTGAGCAGTCATCGAAGCGGTGATATTTTTATGATCAAATAGATTGGTGTGATACATTTCCAGTATTGATTTTTGCTGCACTTAACGTGTTCTGCGCAATTTTACTTTACTATAAAAATTTATTTGAAGAAAATCGCGCTCTTTTTGCCAACATTACGTGTGTTGGTAGCTAGTTTTCGGGAATAAATATGTTTTCACCCAATTTTCGATGAACGTTGTCCCTAAAGGTAATTATCGGGCAATACCAGACTCAATTCTGAAACATAGGACGACAAACATGTACCGACACAAAACAGAAAGTTAAAGGTATTCATGGAAACTTTCGTCCTACACTGAACACGCACGTTATAACGAGAATGTTTTCCTGGAAACAAAAAATTAAGCTGCGTAGAGCACATTAAATATTAAGAAAAACGTTTTTTTTTTGTTTTAGGAATGAAAATGTGTGTAGTACATACGTATACTTATGCCGCAGTTTGTGTCGGGTGGACGTTTCTACTTGATTAGCATCCGTGAACTGCCGTTGCTACCGTTGCACCGTGGTTTGCAGCTGTACTTTCTTTTCTGTACATGAAAGCAGCTGTGAGTTTTACAAGTGTGAATATGCAGTCATAAACTGGAAATGTCCCTGAAAGTGAATGCACGGCCTTTTTGCTAGGCTCAGGCAATTAGAACTGCTGAAACCTGTCGCACATGCGAACGCCGAAGCCTTTCTTCTTGTTGGATTTGCTCAATTTGTGCGTTAAATTTTTATCACGTGGGGTATATGAAAATTGTATGAGGGTTAACCAGCGTATCTCAAACTTTCCATTGAGTTATTTGCATACAGTTTGATTTGTATAAATTGATATCCCGAAATCTAGAAACTGTTAGCCATATTTTACATTCAGTGTACGACGGAACTGTTCGCCATTATTAGCCACAAAGCTTCAATAAAACCTGGCGTATTCGAATGTCAATGTCAAGCCAACTTGCCATTTGAAATATTTTTGCCTCAAACGTGAAAAAACAAAAAAGATATACAAAAGCGTAGTGGCTATGAAACAACAAAATCTTGAAAAGATAAAGGGGTATGCTGTTTGTGTTGACATATGTTTTTTGTTTCAAAAAGGTCTGAATAGGGAAGATTAGGGCGGAGTGAACTCGTACAATTTTTTTTTACTTAGATACCAGGTTTTAGCTCAGTAACTTTGACCAGTTCCGCAGCAAGATATTCCGAAACAAAAAAAAATTAAAAAATAAGCGGGCTATTATTGATTCATCTAGTAACATCAATGAGCAACACTAATCCGGAAGGACGAAAAGGTTTCCTATTTTTCAGAGATCGTTCCCGCAAACGGGTGTATAGACTTTTGGTAAGAAATACTGTTGTTCAACTCATAACTTTCAATTCTGTAATTCATCTAACAGTCCTGTACTCGAAATTGGCATCTCTAAGAAATGCCCGCCTGGAGGTATAACAGAGGTATGAGGGATTGCACATGTCCCATATGCGATGTTCAGCTGGAGCTAATATCAATACTGTAGCTACGATATTTTGTTCTGGTCTTTTTTTCTGCAAACACATAATAAAAAAAGAATGAACCATTGCAACTTGTGAGCTACCTATGTTCAGTTTCCAATAAAGCTGGCTCAAAAGTATTCTTAACAACAATCTTCATCTAGTAGTGTATGAAAATATTCCAAAGGAGCCGGCAAATTATTGCCTGGATCCGGGAATTCATTCCAGTATACCAAAAATAAGCGTCACCTTTTCAGGGTATCCTACGTTACTCTGCCCGACAAGTCTTTTAAACGATATGGCATCATTCCGCATGCCGTTTTTTTCTGGTACACTTCGTATATCCCACGAGGATAGTACATTACATCACACCAATTGCGAAAGAACATGAATACAATTAAGCACACACCGTGCAAGTGCTAGTATCTCACGCTTTGTCTCTGCTATTTATTCTTGTCAAGCTTCTTTTGCACTTGATATCATGTCGAAGTTGTATTACCACCTACTAGCCCAAACTTCTGCTGCGAATACTATATGCGCTGTTGCTGGTGAGTTCTACACAATAAGTATTTAATATTTGCTAGCATTTATAATTGGGTCGCGCACTATGGCTAAAATACATAGTTGAACATACGCAAGAATTTAGGCTATCCTACTTTATATGGTCCTGCATATGCTTTACGCTTGTCGTTATCATTTGCCTAACTTTCGTTCTTCATTTTTAACCATGCGGATTGAAGGATCTCACTCCTGGTTCACGATTTCGGAGCTGTTTAAAACTGTCCGGAAAGAAGTTCGCGCGAGGGCAGAACGTGGTCGATTGGTTATCCTTACGAAAAAAATGCGTTTCCGTCTTTGCAGAGACGTCAAGAAGGCCACAAGTTTTTTTTTCGTGATGAAATAGAAATGTAAAATAGCCTCTTCCTCTATGTTTAGGCTTTATAATCTCACTTTCCACTTGGTGCAATAAATTCCAGAATCAATGCGAAGTTACTGACGGATATTTCCTAATGAATGGAAGAATTCTATTTGAAGTGCCCCCCCCCCCGATATAAACTGAAAAATTGGTCTTTGTTTCGAAATAACAACCAGTGGACCGCCAGGGTAAGAGTAAATACCGAGGGACGGGTCTAGAAGAAGGGAAGGTCAATAACTGGATGCAGCTAGGGATTAAATAACTTGAAGCTTGGAGGTAAAGAATGAACTCGAGCAGCGCAGGGCAGAAGTGGTTTGAGGTCAATGGGAGATGCATTCGTCCTGCAGTGGACTTAATTAGATTGTTGATGGTGCAAGGTATGGTTGTGGCACATAATGAAAGCTGGGAAGCGAAATGGCTAGCTTTAAACTCCCACAATATGTTTTTTTTTTCCAACCTCTTGCACATTTCTTGACATACTAGCTTATAAACGTCATTTCGGGCTTGGAAAGCACAGGGTGAGTTGGCCGATGTGAGAGTTGGCCATTTTCTTTAAATTAGAACAAATAAGGAAGCACCAGTAACTATAACTGTCTGATTTGCTATAACAGAAGCTGAACACAAAGGTGGCGTTATTTTTGTTGTTTAAAGCTGCTGCTTCATCTTCAAGATTATTAGAATCCTTCTCTCTCTACTACAACCTCCAAATCGCCTCCAAGACACTGCGTTATAATATAATTTTAATCACAAAGGTTAGATAAAGGAAGGCCTCAAAGTAAGGTTCGATAGATAATGCGAAGATTATATCAGCGGGAGTTCACTAACTTATTGCTTTGAAGTTAGTCTGTATTAAGCTGAAACATTGATTAGAGAATAAGCACAATCCACTGGGCACAATGTGCTCGAGGGTACATCTCAGGCTGGAAATCGATACTTGAAAACAATTAAAATGCGTTAATTTAGAACAATGCTTCCGTACCTTCCCGTTGCAAACTCGTTTTAGTACAATTTTTTCGGGTCTGGTTTCTCAGACACTGGGGATCAGGCTGCTTGAGGAGAATTTTTAATTGGTTTACATTTCTTCGTTTTTTTATACGCAGTTATAGGACAGCACTTTATTACTCTTTTTGTGCAACTCAAACAGCACGAACACTAGTTCTTAAGGTCACGTATTTATTGCTAGTATGCCAATACATCAACAGAAGTTAAAAAGTCGATATTTTTTGTGTTGGCAAGCCCTATACACTGAGTGCGAGAAACCTTAGGAAACTGTTGACCCTTTTAAGCAGACGCGCGCCACTCTGTCAGGATAATTATAGATGTAGGACCATAGAGGCGAACTGAGCTGTACCGAGATAGCTCTACCAAGGCAACTATTTGTCATCGGCTCTAATAAGATAATCACGATCCTCTCGAAAAAAAAATACTTTGACAGGAGATACAAGATAATTTATTTTTATATGAGTGCTGTTTTATTTTTAGGAAATATACCTTATTTTTAATTGCATTGCCATAGACGGGATACTACGCATGTGTCTCCCACATGCGTAGTAAGAGGTAATCCCACAGAGGTAGCAAGGGTAGTGTGTTTTAACACGACTATTATTACTGATGCTGGTAAAATCATTTGCGGGGCACGCGTTCACATGAAGGCTGTTTTTTGCCCGAAAAACATTTCTTGACTTCGGCTCATTTAGCAACCTTATGAGCAACATCTTGCTTGGTAAAGACTCTCGTTACATTCCACTCTTACCTTTTTAATGAGATTTGCATGTACTTTGCATTAATCTCTCTCTTCTTTCTCTGTAATTCTCGCACAGCGAATAAAATTAATAAATAACGCCGCAATACCATTTGTAGGATCGTAGTCTTTGTTGATCACATACATGCCTGCGGTAGTTTGGCTTGTTTTGTCAAGGAATTTTTTGCCTTGTGTGTAATAGTAGGTGGCAGTTATTAGTTTAATTGTACAAGTTCTATAGCCAGACTGTGGTTGTTAAACTCGCTTGGTGTTGTGGGTATTTTAGTGAAGTGGCTACCAATATGAAAGTTCTAATAACTCCTTGCATTGTATAGCCATACGTTCGGGTTGATGCAGCATATAATCCGAACGCAAATGCCAGACATACGGAGTAAATTATCTTGTTATCGCCGTACAGAGTGGAATCTTACAAAGACTAGAGCAAGAATAACAAAAGAAGTGATCATGTCACGTTGAACATGGTTTGGAAGTGTAACTGTGCGTTCGAACTATTTTGTTCAAAATTCAACAAACCTTTCCGCACTCGTGTTGTATGAACCTTTTAGTGTAAACTCTCCTTTTTTAGTGTGAATCAGAGCGAACAACAATTGCTATTGTAAAATAGCTTTTATTTGATTATCTGCGATTAATTGGTAAAGCACAGCGGGCGTTATGATGCGACACAATATAATTCTCAATATACGGCGGGGAAAGAGAAAAGAATACTGCGATACGGAGCCAAACTGTTAATGAACCTGCTCATGTTAACAGGAAGACCACCATGAAATTATTGAACTGGTCAGGTTAGGATTTTGTGTAAAATCGCGAATGCTTAGCTTAATTATCAAAAGTGTCTTTTTAGTGGTGCGTGTCATCTTGCAAGACTTCGATTTGTTCATGAATAAATAAAAAACGTGTGTTTATAGCAAAACAGGATAAAAGAACAAGCATAAAATCAGCCTTGTGGTCACAATACCTTGTAACCTATCAAGTGCGGTTTAGTGAGGCTTGCTATGTACGAAAAATAGTAGAATAAATGTATCATAACGCGAGTAAGACAGCTTGCCGGTTGGATCAAATGTGAATGCTTGATATTTACGGGCTTGATAAAGCTGGTCAATTCGAACTTACATAATTCGAATTTTCGGGCAATTCGAACTGCATGATTTGGTCCTGCCAAGTCTTCATAGAAGTCTATGTCTAAAAAAGCACAGTAATTCGAACCCCAGTAGGTTCCGACTTGGATAATTCGAACTGCGCGCATCCGTGCCGTCGCCTTGACGCCCGCCAAACGTTCAGAGAAGCGTACCCTTTGCTTACCCAGAAGGCTGCGTGGAACGGAGACGGCAAAATATGCTAAAACCAATTTATACCACATGGTAGAAATCTTAAAAGAGGCATTCTTACGAGCTATAATGACCGGGATATGTTGTGTGTGGCGCTCTGACCTATGAGGGCATCATATCTCAGGTCAGAACCGCTGAACCTGTCGCTGCCAACGATGACAAGGAAGACGAAGACGAAGCGTAGTGCAGCCATCCGCTTAGGAATCATGGTCCGATGGAATACCGCCCGTCTCTTCTTCTGTTTTCAACAAGGTGAAGATGAGGCTGTCCGCTACATTCGTTCGTTCCTTAGAGCAAAAAGTGCTGACTGTCGCCTTTAGGGACAAAAGACAGGCCTCTATCCCGGGCTTTTTGAAGCAGCAAACTTCACATGTCTTACGGCTTCCCAATTGCAGTGGGCTGATTTATTTTTCCTTTCGTTTGTTCGAACTTTGATTAATTCGAACTGAGATAGCGTCATCTTGCGATAAGAATCAGAAAGCTTTTGCTGCAGTAGGAGAACGAACGTACCATATAAAAAATAAATCACGCCGAGCTCGAAGATTTCGTTGAAGCATATTGTTTAACAGGACCCGTTCTAAATATCATGGAGCGTTGAAAGTTCCTGTTCATATAGTAGCATAGCTTAGTTGCATATTTTGACCCGAGAAGTCTGCAGTGATACCTGTGCATTGCAGGAGCTTTTGTTTGATACTCCTGATTTGCTTGGGTCGCCAATGAAACTATTCGCGGAACACAAAGCTTATGCGCTAAAGTAGACAAAGCGCTTTGACAACGGCAACTCATGTGGATTTCAAAAGTACTAACATATATTGAGACGAGCAGGTTACTCAGTCTTTGAATTGTGGCAGTTTTTCCTAGTACAGCCACTTTATCCTTAACGTACTGAGCAATTAAAAGCTTTTACCGGCTCTTACGTATTTTTAACCGTTTCCGGTGTTTGCAGCAGTGATCAGACCCTATGTGTGTAAGCATACGAAACCCCCGTCATGCTTAAACTCAAACCAAGGCTGTTCCTGCGTCGTGCTTGAAAGTTTGCTTGGCGACGCTTTGCTGCCGATTAGCGCAACGAACACTGTTTATAAAGAAACTCCGAAACCTCGGGCTACTAAATATTGAGTTGGCTTTTAATACTAATAGAAGCAGGCTAGACTGTGGGACCAGCAAATATAGGTCCATACTACTTTTAGCTCCCAGTCCTGAATAGCTGGAATTGTGTTATTCATCGGTATATGCAATATTCTCACATCTCAAACTTTTACACATATGTTCGTTTAGAACTTGGAAGCAGAATAATGCCTTAAAGCTTTCTACATGTATATTGCTGTAAAAAAAAAACACGTACCTAAAAATGATTAAACTGGAACAGCCCGTATTACGTGCAGAGAGTTCGGTTCAGAGGCAGCCATTGTTCCAGAGAAGGGTTATGTTTGGTGTGTACATGTTATCCCAGTAATCTTCTTTTGGGTATCAAGAAAACATTCACGAGGGTTGCACAAGTTATATTTATAAGCGCCGCTGGGACGCCATGATGATAAACCTCAAAGAATAGTCGCAAACTTAATGCTTGACTTTTATACGTATATCAGCATAAATTGAGGATCGTTTCCCCAATTATCCTGTTAAATAAGGCAACACGATTACTTTTTTTGCCAAGTTCATGCTTAGTTGTATAACTAGTTAAGGTTTATGCATTTGTTTCCACAATGGTTTATAAATATGCTCTTGTGGCCGTGAAAGTATAGACACTTCTGGACGTGAAAGTATCTGTGGCCATGAAATGATCTTGTAGCCATGAAAGTATAGACACTTCTGGACGTGAAAGTATCTGTGGCCATGAAATGATGTTGTGGCCGTGAAAGTATAGACACTTCTGGACGTGAAAGTATCTGTGGCCATGAAACGATCTTGTGGCCGTGAAAGTATACAGACTGAAGTGGCCAGTATGCCCTTAGAAGTCACTTCTCCAGTCTATTTCCGCGATTTAAGTTTTCGCAGAGCAAAGCAATGAATTAAAAAAAAAATGCGCTTGTGAAGAAATAATGGGACCCATTTTGGTTAACTTCTTACTAGTGATGCCAAAATTACGAGGCATTCTTAAATGCGTCATCCGTAGCACACATGGGAGAAACATCGCCTAAATTGTAAAATTGACACGTAAGAAGCACTGCTGATGTCTTTTATTAAAAATGCAAAAACACACGATAATTTTATCTTCTGACAGGTATTCTCAATACGCAGAAATTTTGGCTTACGCTCACAGGTATGCTAGTTTAGTTCAGTTCACTTTATTGTAAGAGATGCTAATGACTTCAAAAAAAAAATGTCATCCTATCATGAGCTGGCTCTAATAACGGCATGTGGTCCTGCCGTCGTCATTAGGTTAAATAAGGCTAAATGCCAGCCGGATATATTCTCGAATTGTATCCCAACGTCACAATTGCAGTTTTGAGCTAATATCAAACGAAAGTCGGCAACGTTCGCTTCCTGCTTCTCAAACGTTTTTCAACTGAAACCAGATCCAAACGGATACGGTATGGTTCCAAAACCATTCCGTATTTCCTAAGTGTAGGTACCGTAGATTCTAGCTCCTGTGACGCTATACAATATTGCAAAAAAAGTCAAAATTTTATTTACGCCGACTGCATAATATTTAGTGAAGGTAGTCAACTTCCAGTGATTATTGAACAGCACACATTTATCGACAAGGGCGAAGCAGAGAAGCACACAACACATGAGCTTGTGCTTGTACTTGTGTTCTCTGCTTCGTCCTTGTCAAAAAATATGCGCTGTTCACTCTTCTCTCTCCAGCCACCAAGTAACCCAAATAGTACATTATGGACCTTTCCTACTGCTGCGGCATTCCCCAAGCTAAATTTGTTTCGACCACAAAAGGTTGTCATTCGTCTCCTTTGTATAATCATGGCAACTGAATCAACAAGCGTGGCTACAACAACTGAATTTTGGCAAATTTCCACCTTCGCGTAAGTCTCGATTGTACTGCAAGATTTAATTTATCGCAACGTTTTATACAGAACGTGGTCCCAAAGTTACGAAACTGTCAGGGGGACCTCCTATAAATAACTAAAGCATATGAACAGTACAATTTTACAGGCAGTAGAAATATTGCGTAAAAAATCAGAATAAATGCAAATCAATAAGCATGCAATATATACACACAACGCAAAAAGGAACACAAAGAAGGTAAGAAAATTGACAGTGTAGTTAAGCATACTCATCTTTTTATACTGATACTACGCACAAAGTTTGTTACAGTAAGCGCGATGACACACACATTCTTGGTCGTTATTTATCGGTTGCTAGTAGCGCCCAGTGAATCGAATTGCGCAATTAAAATGCTCGTATATAGTGCTCTGAGGGCTTCAGATTGTTGGGTATGCGTTCATGAATTAAAACTATAAACAGACAATTTTTGCTTAAATATATATGTGACTTGCAAAGTCGGTCGTTCGCATTTCCATCGTTTGAGTAAAGTTTATAGACATCAAATTTGCGTTCCTTTCAGCATCAGGGAAAGAACACTGAAACAGATGATGTAATCTCATCGAGGGGGGTGCAGGCATATATACGGGGGTGCAAGGGCCAGAATATCGCGTATATGGGGAGTGGTTTGGATGCGGGATAATTGTCTGTGAGGTGTTGAACATTCTTTTTAAGTGATTTATTGATATAAATAAATGAAAGACGAACGTATGAATAATAAATCAATACATTTCAGTTCACATCGCTCGATAAGGTTGCATTGATAGCGCGGCTGACATATACAGCGAAATCGCTGGGATAACACCTTATTACAGAGCACAAAAGGTGACATTTCTTGATTTTGTGACCAATATTTTGAGAAAATCACTTCCCACGTTGGTATTTTCTTTCCCTCGATTCAAGCGTTCTCTGCAGAATATGTTGGTCAGAAATATATGCGTATTTTCATGTTTTGGTACCACATGCAAATGCATTTTTTTCTTCGTGCCAACTTAACTTCAAACCCAACTTTTTACTCGAATAAATCGTTCATAAGTAAATAAACATATGCGAGGGGGCGGTTATAAAAAGCTTATTTAATGTTTCTCTTTAAGAGGAATTTTTCAACATTTGTGTTACCGAACGTAACACCCGCTCGCTTGTTTGCTACGCTTAAAAGTTCACAAACTCGGAATGGGCGACAATGATTTCCGATCCATCTACATCGGCTTTCCTGTGTCTGTGTATTGCGAAGTCATTGAGCGGGTGAAATTTTCCAGATATACAAATAGGAAGACACGGCCGTTGAAAGATACCGCAATCAATAAACATCCACACTCCATACAGACTTTTTCTATAGCATACAAACTAAAACAAAATTCGGTTACAGCCTGAAGCACTTTTTTATCACAAGTGCATTGCAATAGCAAACAAACACGGCTAGTGTATCTGTTGTGGTGGCGGGCTCGGCTAAAGGATGGTAGTGCTTATTATAGAAAAAAAGCAACGAAATTTAGAATACTACATTTTCAAAAAAGTCTCTGACAGGGTATTTGAAGATGCAGCATGGCAAATTCAACACACCTCGATAATAAGTATCATCCTAGTTTCCCGAGCTTTAGTTAGAAACATAAAAATATTACAAAATACTCACTACCGTCTAAAACATTGACGAAATAAGGAATGTCTTCTGTACAAAAACCGTGTAGCGATGCGTAATAAGAAAGGAAACGCCGACCTCAACACAGTTTCCAAAAGCAGGTTGCTTAATATTGTTTGTTCTGGTGAAAATAGCCCCAACACTTTTCAATAACTTCGCCATAATACGCGGAATGCTTTCGAAAAATTGTCCAGGTTGATCGTGTTTCTAAATGCCTTGTTTTGTATTCAGCGCCTATTTGTGTTTGTACGCCGGCGCGTGTTATTGATCGTCTTCCCTCCTCTCTTCCGCGTTTCCACTTCCTCCACCTACCTTCATTCTCCTTCTTTTTTTTTATCCTCAGCTGAGATCGTTTCTCTTAAGCCTAAACTTCACTTTAGCCGGATCGACTCCAAAAACAGCACTAATTCTCATCGTAGCCTTGCGTGCACATTTATAATAATAAGAAACCTTACGGGAGCGCTTCTAAATGGTCTATAGCACGGATAGCCGCAACCGACGGCGGGGCGGACAGAAGGGCGCGGCTAGGCCTATTCGCTGCAACTCGTCACCGTACCGATGCTATCGGTAATATTCCGCTCAAAAACGAGTCGTCTGTCACTTCGCTACCAACGGTGAAGCTTTGCATGAGGTGTAACGGTGCTCAACAGCGCTAATACTTTAGTAACGACACGAAATGATCAGATCGCTTACCGCTCTGGAGACCGCCATCTTGGACGCCTTCCGTCGCGAAAACACGGAACGGCTCAGCCCCGGAACAAAAACAACAGAGGTACGTAAATAGCAAAACTTGGTTGAAATCTACTCACTTCGAGATCGCTGATGCAGACGCGCACGTTCGTACTTTAACGCCGCTGGACTGTATTTGGAAGCAAATATTTTGCTTAGCTGGACACGCGCGTGGACCGTGCTTTTTCCTTGCTGGACCAAGGCTGAGAGTAAAAAAGAAGCAGAAAACCCAACATGGCGGATTTTCAAACGACGTGCATCATTGTCCGCTTGAAGTATTGCACCAATCTACGCCAGTGGAGAGGCACGCCGATTGAGGAGGAAGGGAGGAGGGAAGGCCATAAACGCGGCCTTGGCTTAGAGAGAACTGGGTACTCGAGGGGGAGGAAATAGGAGAGACAGATACAAAAAGCAAACAAGCAATGCATGGAAAGGCCTGCTGGACGCTTTCTCAAAACCAGAAAGCTCGCTGTCAACTAAGCGAAAATAATTACTGAAGGCTCGCCCTACTGACAACTAGAATTTGAACGAAGCGCAGAACTGATTTTCTTGTGGTATTCTTCGTCGCCTACTGCGTCCTCCTTGCCGAAGCGTAAATTAGGGCCTAAGAGACTGCTTAGCGTCACACTGTTTGGTTCATGCCTGGCATAGACACTGAGAGGGGGACATGAGTGCGGGCGAGAGAGGCAAGGCGGCTCCGCTTGTCAGTCAGGTGTCCGGCGCTTCCATTGGTCGAGGAGGCAAGATGGCGGCATAGCAAAGAGCCTGCAACGCTCTCTCGTCCAATCGGGGCGCGAGGGCTGGTGCCAAGCTGATGCGTCTTCTTCCATTGATGCTGGGCGAAAGTGCACACCCTCCCCCACTATCGGCGATGATAACTGTAAGCTGAGTAAAGTTTTTCATCTAATGAATAGTTGTTCCAATC
This sequence comes from Haemaphysalis longicornis, assembly GCF_048455015.1. Taxonomy (NCBI): domain Eukaryota; kingdom Metazoa; phylum Arthropoda; class Arachnida; order Ixodida; family Ixodidae; genus Haemaphysalis; species Haemaphysalis longicornis. Next base: position 71,765,860 of record NW_027526361.1, on the reverse strand, counting down.
GGGAGAGCCAATTTTTTTTATACATTCCTAAAAAGCCCCGAGGCGAAAAGAGTTCCTCGCCTGGCCGACAAAGCTGGACGCACACCTCTTTCCTTCGGGCGGTGCGTGTGATGTTTGTCGTCCTCGCCGCAGGTGAAAGGATTGACGGTGACGGGTGAGTCCACGCTTCTTTCGCTTTTGGCTCCTCCGCATGCGCACGCTAATGAGCTGCTGCTCACTGGCACTTAGCAGGCCACGGTAACTGACAGAATCTTCGCTCCGGGCGGCCGCGGCGTACTCCGGCGTGCGCTAGGCCTCTCGGCCGACTTGGCGACGCTGTCCGTCTTTGGCGATAGCGTACACTTCTGCGCTATACGCTGACCATGAGGTGCCAGCTAGATTTCAAGCTGAGATAGGCACGGTTTCGGAAGGGTATATTTATCTTGAAGCTGGTAGCTCTGGTGATTTGTTGAACTTAAAGCTCGGGTGTTTTTTTCTGTTTCAAAGAAACCACACACGCCCCCGCCCAAGTTACGTATCGGTTGAAAGTTACGGGTGCGTTAGCGGAAAGGGAAGACGTAAACTGCAGTTTCTTGAGCCTCATTGTTGTTTCAGAGGCGCCGTACGCTCGCATAACAGGGAAACCGGCGTCTAGTGTTCAGCTGCTGTCCATTTCAAACCTAGAAAAATGACGCTCTCTTTGCGTTAGACAGTGGTGACAGTTCTAAAAAATAACTTGTTTTGAGAGAAACGCACAGGCATTCGCTCATCACACTCACCTGCTGCGTCTGCCTGATACCTACCGGCTTCATAACTGGCGTTTAGCATTGCCCGCATGCATACCTGCACGCCGTCGCCGACAGGTGCTCCTTACTGCATGCCCGCTCTTGCAATGCTGGATGAATCCCTGCGCATAAGAAACTTGCAGCACCCATAATTAAACTTATACTTGAAAAATTGAAAACTAGGACTATTGAAAACATTGTAAAATTGACATTAGGTGCATTTTGCTGCGGTAAAAGACCAGACGATAGCATAACAAGGCACAGACAAGCCTAGCATAGCGTGACACGTTCTGTAAAAGAAGAAAAGCCTAATTCATCGGCTAGATTCAGTTTTCCTTCTTGGCAATTGCAGTTATGGAGGGATAATTTTTCATGTCAAAATTTTAAGAAAAGTAATCGAAGAGATATTTTCTACTTTGCAAAGAAAGAATGGATATTGGTACTATTTTCAAATTTCACGCGCACAATGGTCCTCCCCATCTTATTGATATCTTACTAGAACAACGTAACGTTTTATTATAATACGCAGTCAAGTCGCTAAGTATATTCCTTTATTCTAGAAGCAATATAGTTGACGGAATGGTGTTAACACTTTTGCAACCTAGGATATCTAAACCATTAGACTGTTTGCGTACTGCCTAGACATTTATGCACAGAGATGTCAATCTACCTCCTACTTTCCACTTGTGCAGAAAACTTTTCACCTTCCGCTTACTACAGGGAAGTTCAACAATGCCTAGAGAAAGAGAAATCAATGATTCATCTGAAAGTTAAATCATTAGGAGATGAGCTTCTCGTCCCCGTTCAAAATTTCGGACATTTCATACCTGCCCCTCGAATAATAGTTCAAACTTCTCTCTGGAGAGGCACTTCTTTTTAAAGATGATTCCTTTCCGGCACTTGTCCCACTTTGGTTCTCCATTAGTTGTTGCGCTCAATTTTCATCCACCTGTAAAACAAAGACAAGCGTTAAGCATCTGCAGTTTGTTTTGGCCGGAGTAGCGTTCTCGCAAGCATCATAGACGCAAAAGCCATACATTCAGAACGACCCTTACAACAGCACATTCTTCTTAGAAAAACATTCTCATTGGCGCTTTGCGACGGTTACAATTCGATCACAAATATCTAGCAATTGAAACAGATGTTCACTGGGTTTTATAAAAATTGCAAGCCACGAAAACCAGGATTCTCCGCTCCGTAGTAACAACCAATAACCAACCTTTTTAGGGTGTGCAGGCCACTGCAACCAGGATTTTGTGTTCCCTATACAACAAGAATCCTTTTGAGGCGCTAAGGCGAGAAATATTTAAATATAAGTATTGCATAGCGGAAGTTATTTCAAGGGCCTGCTTTTTCTGCACCATGTTTCTAATGCCACGGGAAGGGCAAATGTCGATGATATAACAAGAAATTAAACAATACAGTGAAATGTCTCTTTCAACCTTTCATCAAAACACTCATTTCTTACCTTCAGTGCGCACCTAATTAGGGAAAGAAACAAACAAATGTAACAATGAAAATAAAGCGCTTAAAGTTAGATCTTCGTTCCCAAGAATTGTTATCAAACAAAATCCAAATTATTTCAGTCAAATTTGAATACATGAATTTTTTCAAACCTTCCTGATCAACCATGAACAAGAAAACTACCGAAAAAGAGAGCATACAACTCTCTCTCTAAGTTGTAATAAAAGAGAGAATTGCACAGCCAAAACAACTGGCAACTATTTAATGATACGAATCACATTGCACATTCTTCCCATATCTTTTCGTATGTGTTACGTGGCTCATGTTGCCTACATGCAAATAAAAATTTAAAAAGGTGGCAAATAATTTAGGAGAGAATCAAACCTGTTTATGCGACCTTCGAAATGAACAATTCTGAAACCCGATGAGGGATTTAAAGAATATTTGTGAAAGAATGGCTCCGGATGTCAAGTTGATGTCGTCCATTTGGCTATCCTAAAAAATACAAAAAAGTAAACGTAGGAAGAATATGAGTTATGGTGGCGACAGTTTCACCAAGTCCTTCTCACCTTCTGCTAAAGCTAAAATGCTAAATTATTTTCTTTTGTTCTGTTCAATCTGTTAATTTTATTCTGGTTAATTTTCTTTGAATGTTTCCCATGCGCCTTTTTTTGCAGACACTCGTTTACAGAGACAGTTTGCAATGGTGCTCCCACAGCGTTATCCTACTGCAAACATCGAGTAGTGCGAACGGTTCAACGTCCTGAACAGAACAGTTCGGTGTCGACGGGAATGAATTGGCTGCTGTAACAAAGAAAAGCGGGCGAGTTGGTAAGGTGCATGTTGAAACGAAGCGCTAAACCAAGCAACGACAACTGGATGGGACGAATAGAACAGGACGGAGCGCTACAATCAACGAACGTTTTATTGAAAAACATCGAATTAGATACACTAAGAAAAGGAATAACACAAAATAAGATATGGCATGACTTAAGCCAGACACGAGGGAAACCATCTTTTAAGTAACGTCCAGATAATGAACTTCAACGTCAGCCACAGATACGGAGGGCGAACTGATATAATTTTTACCCATTTTCGCTATGTAAGCGGTCCCCACAATTCAGCTTGTCTTTTGGTCCCGGGGTCGAAATAAAATTGAAGTTTCATTAAACAGGGAAGGGCATCCCAACGACAAGCAATGCGTAGATAAGTAAGAAGGTTTAGCGGTGTTCAGGGCCCTTTTATGCTCGCGCAGGACCCTTTCACGTTGAATTGACTGCTGTTTACATATTAAAAGGCATTTTGGGAAAATAAACATTCACGGGTGAGAATGAGCTGAAGCGACTTCATGCCCATTTTGCCGTTGTGCTGTTACTGCAGTGCGTATGGTCATGTTTAAAACATGTTGTTTCCAGCATTTATGGGAGCTTTGATAGTTTTTATGTGATACTA